>NC_136268.1:58353058-58423058 GCF_964187855.1 Myxine glutinosa
GTACGTCCTGTACGTTTGTCTGTGACCGCTGTTTCTCGACAACCACGGGTCCGATATACTTTTAACTTGCCAGGTATATTGCTGGGGACCCGAGGATGTGCCTTTTCAAGGTTTCATATTAATCGGACAATTACTTACCGAGCTATGTCCAAAAAACGATTCAACCAATCAGAGAGCAGCGAACTATCGCGTGTGCCGAACGTGGCGGACACACTCTGCCTCGGATGGCACATTTGAGAGCGTATTCATTTATTTCACGTTTGCAAACTATGTTGGCGTTAAACTATGTTTTAAAACTAATAAAAACGAATTTGCGATTCATTCGCTTTCCTGCGCGTTTGTGCACGCGATGGCGATTTCTTTACCAAACTCCGGAAGCCGTTCGCTTTGGACCAAACCATTTCATGTAAATAGAGGGGGGGGATTGTCACCGTACTCGCAAGCCGTTCGCTTTGGACCAAACCATTGCATGTAAATAGAGGGGGGGGATTGTCACCGTACTCGCAAGCCGTTCGCTTTGGACCAAACCATTTCATGTAAATAGAGGGGGGGGGATATAATTTTAGATATAGATATAGTACGGGCAATGCCCTAGTCTATCTATAATTCCAGTAATCTCTGTACGTCTGTACGTCTGTTTGTCTGTGACCGCTGTTTCTCGACAACCACGGGTCCGATATACTTTTAACTTGCCAGGTATATTGCTGGGGACCCGAGGATGTGCCTTTTCAAGGTTTCATATTAATCGGACAATTACTTACCGAGCTATGTCCAAAAAACGATTCAACCAATCAGAGAGCAGCGAACGATCGCGTGTGCCGAACGTGGAGGACACACTCTGCCTCGGATGGCACATTTGAGAGCGTATTCATTTATTTCACGTTTGCAAACTATGTTGGCGTTAAACTATGTTTTAAAACTAATAAAACCGAATTTGCGATTCATTCGCTTTCCTGCGCGTTTGTGCACGCGATGGCGATTTCTTTACCAAACTCCGGAAGCCGTTCGCTTTGGACCAAACCATTGCATGTAAATAGAGGGGGGGGATTGTCACCGTACTCGCAAGCCGTTCGCTTTGGACCAAACCATTTCATGTAAATAGAGGGGGGGGATATAATTTTAGATATAGATATAGTACGGGCAATGCCCTAGTATTAAAAATTCGCTTTTGCTTTTCCGTTATGATATATTACTATTTCGTTTGATGATAGTCGTCACAAAAACGTCAACAATGATGCCGACATATATTTCTTCGTTTTTATTTCATTCAACATATTAGCCGGAAGTAAAATATGTTTCAGGAAATTACCGAGAGATATTTCTTCGTTTTTCTTATTAGTTATGTGCGCATACACTTTAAATAGGTTTATTTGAAATCTTTAATTTTCCACAAACATTCCACACACGCGGGAAAATGCAGAGATATATTTTTTTAAATCGCGTCATGGTGTATCATACACCGCCCAACATGACACCGACGGCAATGTGTCGATATCTATTTTAAATTCGATATATCATTTCATTTTTCACAGTCGCTAACATAGTTTTAGACTCGGTTGAAAAAAAACGAGAAGAAAATCCGATGAAAGTTGCCGTTTATAGAACGAAATGAATTCTCAAATGCCTGTAACTTCAAGGCCATTGAGTCTCTCTCACGCCTTTATCTCCAATCTAACTCACCATATGATTTCATTTTTATCGATGGTTTTAGAGTCGGTGTCAGCAATAATTGAGAACATTCCACACACGCGGGAAAATGCAGATATATTTTTTAAAATCGCGTCATGGTGTATCATACACCGCCTAACATGACACCGACGGCAACGTGTCGATACATATTAAAAATTCGATATATCATTTCATTTTTCACAGTCGCTAACATCGTTTTCGACTCGGTTGAAAAAAAACGGGAAGGAAATCCAATGAAAGTTGCCGTTTATAGAACGAAATGAATTCTCAAACGCCTGTAACTTCAACTTCAAGGCCATTGAGTCTCTCTCACGCCTTTATCTCCAATCTAACTCACCATATGATTTCATTTTTATCGATGGTTTTGGACTCGGTGTCAGCAATAATTGAGAACATTCCACACACGCGGGAAAATGCAGAGATATATTTTTAAAAATCGCGTCATGGTGTATCATACACCGCCCAACATGACACCGACGGCAACGTGTCGATATATATTAAAAATTCGCTTTTGCTTTTCCGTTAAGATATATTACTTTTTCGTTTGATGACAGTCGTCACAAAAACGTCAACAATGATGCCGACATATATTTCTTCGTTTTTATTTAATTCAACATTATTAGCCGGAAGTAAAATATGTTTCAGGAAATTACCGAGAGATATTTCTTCGTTTTTTAAAATTAGTTATGTGCGAATACACTTTAAATAGGTTTATTTGAAATCTTTAATTTTCCACAATATAATTTACTTGCCATTTATCATGTGATGATTACGAGACAAATTCCTCTTGAGGATCGTGACAATTCATGCGCTGCGTGGAAACTTCTATTTCCAAAATGAATGAGACGATCGATGAAGAACGCAGACTTGAACAGGATGCAGCAAGAAAACGAATGAGACGGGCGAACGAGTCCATCGACGAACGTCAATGCAAACTTGCGGGGTCACCCGTGGGAATCCCACGGGCATGGATGTGTGTGACATTTCGACATATTGAGTTAGATGCTGCACATTCATTTTTACAAAATGGTTACTGGCAAGTCATCAGATCCAGAAATGGTGTAAAAACCACCGTTTAGAGGCCATTTTTCCCCGCAAAGCGGGGGTTGGCCTTTTCGGGGACCGTGGTAGTTGTTGTTTTTTTGTCCCCTTTTTGAAGCAATGTTTTACGGCCGGATGCCCTTCCTGACGCCAACCCTTTTTGCCGCCTTCAACGACAAACAGGGAATTACCAGTGAACTGGTACTCAATTAGCCGACCTCAGAAGGATGACAGGCTGAGTCAACCCCCCTGGCATTAATTCGGCGATCGACCGAGATTCGAACCCAGGATCCTAAGCCGGCACCCTAGCCGCTAGCCCAACACCAGAAATGGTGTCATGAACACAATTTATTTACGCACAAGCACAAAAGCAAGACGGGCCGATTTCCGATTCCGACGGGCCGACGGGCGAGACGGGCCGATTTCCGATTCCGACGGGCCGATTTGGAGCAAGAAAAAGAACGAGACGGGAGAAAAAGGAGAGAAACGAGACGGGGAAAGCCGATTGGAGAGGCGAGTGAGGCGCGATTGGAGAGGAGTGTGAGGCGCGATTGGAGAGGAGTGTGAGGCACGATTGGAGAGGAGTGTGAGGCGTGATTGGAGAGGAGTGTGAGGCACGATTGGAGAGGAGTGATTGGAGGGGAGTGTGAGGCACGATTGGAGAGGAGTGTGAGGCACGATTGGAGAGGAGTGTGAGGCGCGATTGGAGAGGAGTGTGAGGCGCGATTGGAGAGGAGTGTGAGGCGCGATTGGAGAGGCGTGTGAAGGATTGGAGAGGAGAGGAGTGTGAGGGATTGGAGAGGTGAGGGATTGGAAAGGAGAGGGATGTGAGGGTTTGGAGAGGAGAGGAGTGCTAGGTGGAGAGAGGAGAGTGTCAGGTGGAGACAGGAGAGTGTCAGGTGGAGACAGGAGAGTGTCAGGTGGAGAGGAGTGAGGGGTCACATATTATGTGAAATAACTAAATTCACACCATTTCTGGATCTGATGACTTGCCAGTAACCATTTTGTAAAAATGAATGTGCAGCATATAACTCAATATGTCGAAATGTCACACACATCCATGCCCGTGGGATTCCCACGGGTGACCCCGCTAGTCTATATTATAATAGCCGTAGATGATTCTGTCTGTCTGTCTGTCTATCTGTTGGGTGTCTGTCCGGGGTGTGGCTTACTCGGTTTGCAGAGTAGCTCCACCCATAGCTCCACCCATTCTGGGAGTGGCTATAAACAAATATCCACCATTTTATTAACTCGCATAGCTTTGAGTCCTGTTTTGTAGGCCCGTGGTGTCTTGCTCTCCCCCAGTTTTATTTCAAATCAAATTCGATAAATCATTTCATTTTTCACAGTCGCTAACATAGTTTTAGACTCGGTTGAAAAAAAACGGGAAGAAAATCCGATGAAAGTTGCCGTTTATAGAACGAAATGAATTCTCAAAGGCCTGTAACTTCAAGGCCATTGAGTCTCTCTCACGCCTTTATCTCCAATCTAACTCACCATATGATTTCATTTTTATCGATGGTTTTACTTTTAGACTCGGTGTCAGCAATAATTGAGAACAATCCACACACGCGGGAAAATGCAGAGATATATTTTTTAAAATCGCGTCATGGTGTATCATACACCGCCCAACATGACACCGCCGGCAATGTGTCGATATATATTAAAAATTCGCTTTTGCTTTTCCGTTATGATATATTACTATTTCGTTTGATGATAGTCGTCACAAAAACGTCAACAATGATGCCGACATATATTTCTTCGTTTTTATTTCATTCAACATATTAGCCGGAAGTAAAATATGTTTCAGGAAATTACCGAGAGATATTTCTTCGTTTTTCTTATTAGTTATGTGCGCATACACTTTAAATAGGTTTATTTGAAATCTTTAATTTTCCACAAACATTCCACACACGCGGGAAAATGCAGAGATATATTTTTTTAAATCGCGTCATGGTGTATCATACACCGCCCAACATGACACCGACGGCAATGTGTCGATATCTATTTTAAATTCGATATATCATTTCATTTTTCACAGTCGCTAACATAGTTTTAGACTCGGTTGAAAAAAAACGAGAAGAAAATCCGATGAAAGTTGCCGTTTATAGAACGAAATTAATTCTCAAATGCCTGTAACTTCAAGGCCATTGAGTCTCTCTCACGCCTTTATCTCCAATCTAACTCACCATATGATTTCATTTTTATCGATGGTTTTAGAGTCGGTGTCAGCAATAATTGAGAACATTCCACACACGCGGGAAAATGCAGATATATTTTTTAAAATCGCGTCATGGTGTATCATACACCGCCTAACATGACACCGACGGCAACGTGTCGATACATATTAAAAATTCGATATATCATTTCATTTTTCACAGTCGCTAACATAGTTTTCGCCTCGGTTGAAAAAAAACGGGAAGGAAATCCAATGAAAGTTGCCGTTTATAGAACGAAATGAATTCTCAAACGCCTGTAACTTCAACTTCAAGGCCATTGAGTCTCTCTCACGCCTTTATCTCCAATCTAACTCACCATATGATTTCATTTTTATCGATGGTTTTGGACTCGGTGTCAGCAATAATTGAGAACATTCCACACACGCGGGAAAATGCAGAGATATATTTTTAAAAATCGCGTCATGGTGTATCATACACCGCCCAACATGACACCGACGGCAACGTGTCGATATATATTAAAAATTCGCTTTTGCTTTTCCGTTAAGATATATTACTTTTTCGTTTGATGACAGTCGTCACAAAAACGTCAACAATGATGCCGACATATATTTCTTCGTTTTTATTTAATTCAACATTATTAGCCGGAAGTAAAATATGTTTCAGGAAATTACCGAGAGATATTTCTTCGTTTTTTTAAATTAGTTATGTGCGAATACACTTTAAATAGGTTTATTTGAAATCTTTAATTTTCCACAATATAATTTACTTGCCATTTATCATGTGATGATTACGAGACAAATTCCTCTTGAGGATCGTGACAATTCATGCGCTGCGTGGAAACTTCTATTTCCAAAATGAATGAGACGATCGATGAAGAACGCAGACTTGAACAGGATGCAGCAAGAAAACGAATGAGACGGGCGAACGAGTCCATCGACGAACGTCAATGCAAACTTGCGGGGTCACCCGTGGGAATCCCACGGGCATGGATGTGTGTGACATTTCGACATATTGAGTTAGATGCTGCACATTCATTTTTACAAAATGGTTACTGGCAAGTCATCAGATCCAGAAATGGTGTAAAAACCACCGTTTAGAGGCCATTTTTCCCCGCAAAGCGGGGGTTGGCCTTTTCGGGGACCGTGGTAGTTGTTGTTTTTTTGTCCCCTTTTTGAAGCAATGTTTTACGGCCGGATGCCCTTCCTGACGCCAACCCTTTTTGCCGCCTTCAACGACAAACAGGGAATTACCAGTGAACTGGTACTCAATTAGCCGACCTCGGAAGGATGACAGGCTGAGTCAACCCCCCTGGCATTAATTCGGCGATCGACCGAGATTCGAACCCAGGATCCTAAGCCGGCACCCTAGCCGCTAGCCCAACACCAGAAATGGTGTCATGAACACAATTTATTTACGCACAAGCACAAAAGCAAGACGGGCCGATTTCCGATTCCGACGGGCCGACGGGCGAGACGGGCCGATTTCCGATTCCGACGGGCCGATTTGGAGCAAGAAAAAGAACGAGACGGGAGAAAAAGGAGAGAAACGAGACGGGGAAAGCCGATTGGAGAGGCGAGTGAGGCGCGATTGGAGAGGAGTGTGAGGCGCGATTGGAGAGGAGTGTGAGGCACGATTGGAGAGGAGTGTGAGGCGTGATTGGAGAGGAGTGTGAGGCACGATTGGAGAGGAGTGATTGGAGGGGAGTGTGAGGCACGATTGGAGAGGAGTGTGAGGCACGATTGGAGAGGAGTGTGAGGCGCGATTGGAGAGGAGTGTGAGGCGCGATTGGAGAGGAGTGTGAGGCGCGATTGGAGAGGAGTGTGAGGCGCGATTGGAGAGGCGTGTGAAGGATTGGAGAGGAGAGGAGTGTGAGGGATTGGAGAGGTGAGGGATTGGAAAGGAGAGGGATGTGAGGGTTTGGAGAGGAGAGGAGTGCTAGGTGGAGAGAGGAGAGTGTCAGGTGGAGACAGGAGAGTGTCAGGTGGAGACAGGAGAGTGTCAGGTGGAGAGGAGTGAGGGGTCACATATTATGTGAAATAACTAAATTCACACCATTTCTGGATCTGATGACTTGCCAGTAACCATTTTGTAAAAATGAATGTGCAGCATATAACTCAATATGTCGAAATGTCACACACATCCATGCCCGTGGGATTCCCACGGGTGACCCCGCTAGTATATTATTATAATAGCCGTAGATGATTCTGTCTGTCTGTCTGTCTATCTGTTGGGTGTCTGTCCGGGGTGTGGCTTACTCGGTTTGCAGAGTAGCTCCACCCATAGCTCCACCCATTCTGGGAGTGGCTATAAACAAATATCCACCATTTTATTAACTCGCATAGCTTTGAGTCCTGTTTTGTAGGCCCGTGGTGTCTTGCTCTCCCCCAGTTTTATTTCAAATCAAATTCGATAAATCATTTCATTTTTCACAGTCGCTAACATAGTTTTAGACTCGGTTGAAAAAAAACGGGAAGAAAATCCGATGAAAGTTTCCGTTTATAGAACGAAATGAATTCTCAAAGGCCTGTAACTTCAAGGCCATTGAGTCTCTCTCACGCCTTTATCTCCAATCTAACTCACCATATGATTTCATTTTTATCGATGGTTTTACTTTTAGACTCGGTGTCAGCAATAATTGAGAACAATCCACACACGCGGGAAAATGCAGAGATATATTTTTTAAAATCGCGTCATGGTGTATCATACACCGCCCAACATGACACCGCAGGCAATGTGTCGATATATATTAAAAATTCGCTTTTGCTTTTCCGTTATGATATATTACTATTTCGTTTGATGATAGTCGTCACAAAAACGTCAACAATGATGCCGACATATATTTCTTCGTTTTTATTCACGGAGGTATATAATATGGAGAGCCAATTGGCCACCTCGCAGCATTAGCCGCCGTGAAGCCACCGGAAATAGTCTGGCGGCCATATTGGGAAGCCGATCGTAAGCCTGTCAAAGCAAAGGCGTGGCGCACTGATGATGCAGCTGGAGCGAATTTTAGGACCGCCGACTATTTAATTAATATAGAATACTAATATTTGAACTGATATTCGGGCTCAGAATCCCGTTCTTTAAGGAAATGGTGTTCATTAAGTTTGAAGTTGGTTCTAGACGCATTTTTCCTGGGGAATCCAATGGTTTAGAGCTTGTTTGAAAAAAAAGTGCCCAAAATTACCGCTCGGTGTTCTTTATCGTTCTTCTCATGACCCAATCACCCACTAGTAGGAATAAGAATCCTGACATGTTACACCCCTGTTTAACTCCTGTCTTCACCTTGAACCATTCTGTTGTTTCACCTTGGTCGACGACCGCACATTGAAAGTCTTGGTAAAGGGCTTTTACAAGGTTCACTAATTTTCCAGGTATGCTGTATTTCTTCATTATGACCCAGACTTTCTCTGGGCAAGGAGTCGAAAGCTTTCTAGAAATCTATAAAATTGAGGTACATCGTCGTTTGCCATTCTTTGGCTTGTTCTATAATATTCCTCAATATAAAGATCTGATTTGTTGTCATGTTATATGATGTTACTTAATTCAGTCATTATATTGTAACTAAGATGTGTATGTTTCTATTACCGAGATGTTAGAAACCACGCAGATATAATGATAACCAGAGTTTATTCTACACTGACATGGGTCAGCAACACATCAACAGTGAGTCAGTCACATAAATGACATGAAACGCTGTCATGTAGTTAACCCACACAATTCACAGTTAACCCACAAAACACACCCACACCATGTAGAGATGAGGTCGCTCTTATATTTCAGCTTGCTCTGGTGTTGCCTCACTGGTGAGCAAACAGGACCAGTTTGCAATATTTTTTCTTGATGCGCTCTTCCTTCATGTCATCATCGAGTGTTCTCACAACATGATGGAAACGTATCTTGCTGTATGATTGTGATACAGAATGTATTAAAGCAAACACATGGTTGCTGTCTGCCTCACAGTCAAACATGTGCCGATCCAAGGAAGCAAATGTAGACCGACCGACCTCAGAAAGGACAGAAGTGGAAATTGCCACTCTTATCCCACTTTCACGAGGCATTTTGCCATTGCTTACAGCCAGGAGCCTCTTGACACAGCGTTCAGTCGCCTCACAGACACGAACAACACTGTGCGAGGGAACTATGAGGCCACCCCTGTTCTTGGTAACAATCAGGCTGTACATTGGTGTGGTTTGCCATTCTTCGTTGTTACTGGTCAATGCAGAAAGACATTGGCGACACTTCAGAGTCTTCCTCACCATCCTCACCACATAGCCGGCAATATAGCCAACACATGACTCTGTAAAGATGGAAAGTTGCTCAAAATTTGGAATATCCGCATAGTCGTGGTCCTCTTTTGCCGGCGATCTCAACTCCAGGTCGTATCGTCTGGCCACCAACATGTCGTGACTCTCGTCAGGCACAGCCTGCTTTGCAACGCACTTGAAGGAAGCCGCATTCAGGATTCTGGTTGAGTCCTGTGCAGAACAGTTCCCACTTGCAGACTTGATGTCATGTCGCATCAAGAGGCGCTTATATGCGGCAACAAACTGCCGGGCCGTTGGGTTATTCCCACTTCCACATGCAATGCGGACCGCTCCAAAGAAAAGTTCAATGTGGTCTTGGCTCATTTTGTACGTGAGCAGGTATCGCAGGGGAGATGAGGCAGGTTTGACATATGTGAAATACAAAATTTTGACACTCTCTATGCAGATCATGAAACCAATGAAGGGGGTTTTCAAACGCGTATTGGTCATAACTTGACCATTCATGTTTTTGATGTTGGACAAGTAACTGTAGGCAGTATCCAGGAATGGCAGGAAATGTCCTTCTCGTGATGTCATGAGTGGTGCCTTGTAGTTTCGTGCCAATGGATTGCGAGAATTTAGAATGTCAAACAGTTTGTCCAATGTTTCAATGTATTGGCAGGTAGCCTCACTGCCCTGAAATTCTGATAGTTGCAAAGTGTCCCTGCAAAACCGAATTGCATCTGCCACACTAGTGCTCAATGTCTGAGCAGCTGTGTCCACCTTCATGACATTGCTCTTCCACTCGATGTGTTTCCGGGAGAGCTTATTTCCCAGACGCAAGCCTTCCCTCTTCTGCAGATCAAAGAGTGCCTGGATGTATTTCCACGCGATGACTTTTTTGTTGCCTTCCTCCATCATTTTCATGGATCCAAGACAGTTTCTTGCAAGTTTAAGCATGTGACATGCATCGAGTACAACACAAATTTTCTTTTCGGGATTTGCTGGGTGGGGAAATGTTGGTTTCACATTCTGCGGCGTGATGTCGGCACCTAGCTCACGTAACATTGTCAAATGAGCGGACGGTCCATCGCAAGTTAAGGAAACCACCTCTGCACCGATATCATGCAATTTTAGTAGACATTGTGTCACCAAATTCGCCTGTTCCTTCCCCGACAATCCATTTATCATAAAGTATGCTACAGGCACTTTCCAACTGTCATTCAGCTTCCATTCCCCGATTCCGATTCCCCGATCGACGTGGGAGCCCCAGCTCCTTCACTAGCAGACAAGACAGCCGGCTTAACGTTCGCCAGGATGATCAGTCGCCCTGCCCGTGAAATACCAGGATCGGGATTCGTACCAGGACCCTGAACAACTTCCTGCCCTACCTACTGCTACTGCGAAGTGGGAAGGCAATGGCAAACCACCTAGTGCTGTAATTTATACAACCCTCATTTGCAGTTATTGGCATCAGATAGCTAAGGAAAAATAACAACTATTGAACAATAAACTTCCAATTTAGTTGCATGTTCGAGTCCGGTGTATTGTATTACTTGCCCTGATGGATGTGGACGAATGTCACAATCGGCTTCCCAATATGGCCGCCAAGCAACTTCCGCTAGCTTCAGCCGACAGACGTCATTGGATCTCCAGTTTATTATATACCTCCGTGTTTTTATTTCATTCAACATATTAGCCGGAAGTAAAATATGTTTCAGGAAATTACCGAGAGATATTTCTTCGTTTTTTTTATTAGTTATGTGCGCATACACTTTAAATAGGTTTATTTGAAATCTTTAATTTTCCACAAACATTCCACACACGCGGGAAAATGCAGAGATATATTTTTTAAAATCGCGTCATGGTGTATCATACACCGCCCAACATGACACCGACGGCAATGTGTCGATATCTATTTTAAATTCGATATATCATTTCATTTTTCACAGTCGCTAACATAGTTTTAGACTCGGTTGAAAAAAAACGAGAAGAAAATCCGATGAAAGTTGCCGTTTATAGAACGAAATGAATTCTCAAATGCCTGTAACTTCAAGGCCATTGAGTCTCTCTCACGCCTTTATCTCCAATCTAACTCACCATATGATTTCATTTTTATCGATGGTTTTAGAGTCGGTGTCAGCAATAATTGAGAACATTCCACACACGCGGGAAAATGCAGATATATTTTTTAAAATCGCGTCATGGTGTATCATACACCGCCTAACATGACACCGACGGCAACGTGTCGATACATATTAAAAATTCGATATATCATTTCATTTTTCACAGTCGCTAACATAGTTTTCGACTCGGTTGAAAAAAAACGGGAAGGAAATCCAATGAAAGTTGCCGTTTATAGAACGAAATGAATTCTCAAACGCCTGTAACTTCAACTTCAAGGCCATTGAGTCTCTCTCACGCCTTTATCTCCAATCTAACTCACCATATGATTTCATTTTTATCGATGGTTTTGGACTCGGTGTCAGCAATAATTGAGAACATTCCACACACGCGGGAAAATGCAGAGATATATTTTTAAAAATCGCGTCATGGTGTATCATACACCGCCCAACATGACACCGACGGCAACGTGTCGATATATATTAAAAATTCGCTTTTGCTTTTCCGTTAAGATATATTACTTTTTCGTTTGATGACAGTCGTCACAAAAACGTCAACAATGATGCCGACATATATTTCTTCGTTTTTATTTAATTCAACATTATTAGCCGGAAGTAAAATATGTTTCAGGAAATTACCGAGAGATATTTCTTCGTTTTTTAAAATTAGTTATGTGCGAATACACTTTAAATAGGTTTATTTGAAATCTTTAATTTTCCACAATATAATTTACTTGCCATTTATCATGTGATGATTACGAGACAAATTCCTCTTGAGGATCGTGACAATTCATGCGCTGCGTGGAAACTTCTATTTCCAAAATGAATGAGACGATCGATGAAGAACGCAGACTTGAACAGGATGCAGCAAGAAAACGAATGAGACGGGCGAACGAGTCCATCGACGAACGTCAATGCAAACTTGCGGGGTCACCCGTGGGAATCCCACGGGCATGGATGTGTGTGACATTTCGACATATTGAGTTAGATGCTGCACATTCATTTTTACAAAATGGTTACTGGCAAGTCATCAGATCTAGAAATGGTGTAAAAACCACCGTTTAGAGGCCATTTTTCCCCGCAAAGCGGGGGTTGGCCTTTTCGGGGACCGTGGTAGTTGTTGTTTTTTTGTCCCCTTTTTGAAGCAATGTTTTACGGCCGGATGCCCTTCCTGACGCCAACCCTTTTTGCCGCCTTCAACGACAAACAGGGAATTACCAGTGAACTGGTACTCAATTAGCCGACCTCGGAAGGATGACAGGCTGAGTCAACCCCCCTGGCATTAATTCGGCGATCGACCGAGATTCGAACCCAGGATCCTAAGCCGGCACCCTAGCCGCTAGCCCAACACCAGAAATGGTGTCATGAACACAATTTATTTACGCACAAGCACAAAAGCAAGACGGGCCGATTTCCGATTCCGACGGGCCGACGGGCGAGACGGGCCGATTTCCGATTCCGACGGGCCGATTTGGAGCAAGAAAAAGAACGAGACGGGAGAAAAAGGAGAGAAACGAGACGGGGAAAGCCGATTGGAGAGGCGAGTGAGGCGCGATTGGAGAGGAGTGTGAGGCGCGATTGGAGAGGAGTGTGAGGCACGATTGGAGAGGAGTGTGAGGCGTGATTGGAGAGGAGTGTGAGGCGCGATTGGAGAGGAGTGTGAGGCGCGATTGGAGAGGAGTGTGAGGCACGATTGGAGAGGAGTGTGAGGCGTGATTGGAGAGGAGTGTGAGGCACGATTGGAGAGGAGTGATTGGAGGGGAGTGTGAGGCACGATTGGAGAGGAGTGTGAGGCACGATTGGAGAGGAGTGTGAGGTGCGATTGGAGAGGAGTGTGAGGCGCGATTGGAGAGGAGTGTGAGGCGCGATTGGAGAGGCGTGTGAAGGATTGGAGAGGAGAGGAGTGTGAGGGATTGGAGAGGTGAGGGATTGGAAAGGAGAGGGATGTGAGGGTTTGGAGAGGAGAGGAGTGCTAGGTGGAGAGAGGAGAGTGTCAGGTGGAGACAGGAGAGTGTCAGGTGGAGACAGGAGAGTGTCAGGTGGAGAGGAGTGAGGGGTCACATATTATGTGAAATAACTAAATTCACACCATTTCTGGGTCTGATGACTTGCCAGTAACCATTTTGTAAAAATGAATGTGCAGCATATAACTCAATATGTCGAAATGTCACACACATCCATGCCCGTGGGATTCCCACGGGTGACCCCGCTAGTCTATATTATAATAGCCGTAGATGATTCTGTCTGTCTGTCTGTCTATCTGTTGGGTGTCTGTCCGGGGTGTGGCTTACTCGGTTTGCAGAGTAGCTCCACCCATAGCTCCACCCATTCTGGGAGTGGCTATAAACAAATATCCACCATTTTATTAACTCGCATAGCTTTGAGTCCTGTTTTGTAGGCCCGTGGTGTCTTGCTCTCCCCCAGTTTTATTTCAAATCAAATTCGATAAATCATTTCATTTTTCACAGTCGCTAACATAGTTTTAGACTCGGTTGAAAAAAAACGGGAAGAAAATCCGATGAAAGTTGCCGTTTATAGAACGAAATGAATTCTCAAAGGCCTGTAACTTCAAGGCCATTGAGTCTCTCTCACGCCTTTATCTCCAATCTAACTCACCATATGATTTCATTTTTATCGATGGTTTTACTTTTAGACTCGGTGTCAGCAATAATTGAGAACAATCCACACACGCGGGAAAATGCAGAGATATATTTTTTAAAATCGCGTCATGGTGTATCATACACCGCCCAACATGACACCGCCGGCAATGTGTCGATATATATTAAAAATTCGCTTTTGCTTTTCCGTTATGATATATTACTATTTCGTTTGATGATAGTCGTCACAAAAACGTCAACAATGATGCCGACATATATTTCTTCGTTTTTATTTCATTCAACATATTAGCCGGAAGTAAAATATGTTTCAGGAAATTACCGAGAGATATTTCTTCGTTTTTCTTATTAGTTATGTGCGCATACACTTTAAATAGGTTTATTTGAAATCTTTAATTTTCCACAAACATTCCACACACGCGGGAAAATGCAGAGATATATTTTTTAAAATCGCGTCATGGTGTATCATACACCGCCCAACATGACACCGACGGCAATGTGTCGATATCTATTTTAAATTCGATATATCATTTCATTTTTCACAGTCGCTAACATAGTTTTAGACTCGGTTGAAAAAAAACGAGAAGAAAATCCGATGAAAGTTGCCGTTTATAGAACGAAATGAATTCTCAAATGCCTGTAACTTCAAGGCCATTGAGTCTCTCTCACGCCTTTATCTCCAATCTAACTCACCATATGATTTCATTTTTATCGATGGTTTTAGAGTCGGTGTCAGCAATAATTGAGAACATTCCACACACGCGGGAAAATGCAGATATATTTTTTAAAATCGCGTCATGGTGTATCATACACCGCCTAACATGACACCGACGGCAACGTGTCGATACATATTAAAAATTCGATATATCATTTCATTTTTCACAGTCGCTAACATAGTTTTCGACTCGGTTGAAAAAAAACGGGAAGGAAATCCAATGAAAGTTGCCGTTTATAGAACGAAATGAATTCTCAAACGCCTGTAACTTCAACTTCAAGGCCATTGAGTCTCTCTCACGCCTTTATCTCCAATCTAACTCACCATATGATTTCATTTTTATCGATGGTTTTGGACTCGGTGTCAGCAATAATTGAGAACATTCCACACACGCGGGAAAATGCAGAGATATATTTTTAAAAATCGCGTCATGGTGTATCATACACCGCCCAACATGACACCGACGGCAACGTGTCGATATATATTAAAAATTCGCTTTTGCTTTTCCGTTAAGATATATTACTTTTTCGTTTGATGACAGTCGTCACAAAAACGTCAACAATGATGCCGACATATATTTCTTCGTTTTTATTTAATTCAACATTATTAGCCGGAAGTAAAATATGTTTCAGGAAATTACCGAGAGATATTTCTTCGTTTTTTAAAATTAGTTATGTGCGAATACACTTTAAATAGGTTTATTTGAAATCTTTAATTTTCCACAATATAATTTACTTGCCATTTATCATGTGATGATTACGAGACAAATTCCTCTTGAGGATCGTGACAATTCATGCGCTGCGTGGAAACTTCTATTTCCAAAATGAATGAGACGATCGATGAAGAACGCAGACTTGAACAGGATGCAGCAAGAAAACGAATGAGACGGGCGAACGAGTCCATCGACGAACGTCAATGCAAACTTGCGGGGTCACCCGTGGGAATCCCACGGGCATGGATGTGTGTGACATTTCGACATATTGAGTTAGATGCTGCACATTCATTTTTACAAAATGGTTACTGGCAAGTCATCAGATCCAGAAATGGTGTAAAAACCACCGTTTAGAGGCCATTTTTCCCCGCAAAGCGGGGGTTGGCCTTTTCGGGGACCGTGGTAGTTGTTGTTTTTTTGTCCCCTTTTTGAAGCAATGTTTTACGGCCGGATGCCCTTCCTGACGCCAACCCTTTTTGCCGCCTTCAACGACAAACAGGGAATTACCAGTGAACTGGTACTCAATTAGCCGACCTCCGAAGGATGACAGGCTGAGTCAACCCCCCTGGCATTAATTCGGCGATCGACCGAGATTCGAACCCAGGATCCTAAGCCGGCACCCTAGCCGCTAGCCCAACACCAGAAATGGTGTCATGAACACAATTTATTTACGCACAAGCACAAAAGCAAGACGGGCCGATTTCCGATTCCGACGGGCCGACGGGCGAGACGGGCCGATTTCCGATTCCGACGGGCCGATTTGGAGCAAGAAAAAGAACGAGACGGGAGAAAAAGGAGAGAAACGAGATGGGGAAAGCCGATTGGAGAGGCGAGTGAGGCGCGATTGGAGAGGAGTGTGAGGCGCGATTGGAGAGGAGTGTGAGGCACGATTGGAGAGGAGTGTGAGGCGTGATTGGAGAGGAGTGTGAGGCACGATTGGAGAGGAGTGATTGGAGGGGAGTGTGAGGCACGATTGGAGAGGAGTGTGAGGCACGATTGGAGAGGAGTGTGAGGCGCGATTGGAGAGGCGTGTGAAGGATTGGAGAGGAGAGGAGTGTGAGGGATTGGAGAGGTGAGGGATTGGAAAGGAGAGGGATGTGAGGGTTTGGAGAGGAGAGGAGTGCTAGGTGGAGAGAGGAGAGTGTCAGGTGGAGACAGGAGAGTGTCAGGTGGAGACAGGAGAGTGTCAGGTGGAGAGGAGTGAGGGGTCACATATTATGTGAAATAACTAAATTCACACCATTTCTGGATCTGATGACTTGCCAGTAACCATTTTGTAAAAATGAATGTGCAGCATATAACTCAATATGTCGAAATGTCACACACATCCATGCCCGTGGGATTCCCACGGGTGACCCCGCTAGTATATTATAATAGGCTACGGTGATTCTGTCTGTCTGTCTGTTGGACGTCTGTCTGGGGGTGTGGCTTACTGGGTTTGCAGAGTAGCTCCACCCACTCCTCCTTTTTGGAGGCTTCATGTAAACAAATATCCACCATTTTATTACCTCGAATAGCTTTGAGGCCTGTTTAGTTAGGCCCGTGCTGTCTTTCTCTCTCACACAGGTTTATTTAAATTCTAATTCGATATATCATTTCATTTTTAAGTCGCTAACATAGTGTTAGACTCGGTTGAAAAAAAACGGGAAGAGAATCCCAAGAAAGTTTCCGTTTATAGAACGAAATGATTTCTCAAAGGCCTGTAAACTAAAGCCCATTCATTGAGAGTCACCCTCACGATTTTATCTCGAATTCACCATCTGATTTAATTTTTATCGATGGTTTTAGACTCGGTGTCAGAAATAATTGAGAACATTCACACACACACGGGAAATTGCCGAGATATATATGTTTTTTTATTCGCGGCACAGTTAGTCATACACCGCCTGAAATAATAGACGGGAAAATGGCGAGATACATTAAAAAGTCGTGGCGGACTTTTCCATTTGATGACAATCGTCACGATGAAATATTTAATTTATACGTCGTCACAATAATGTGGAGAGAGGAGCCTAGCTTCGTTCACGTGTCGCCACAGACGGGAAATTGCCGACAGATATTTCTTCGTTATTATTTCATTCATCATTATCATACGGAAGTAAAGGTAATCCTGTTTAAACTGGCATTAATTCCATCATTGTTTTTTTTGTTTTTTTCCCGCACGAGTTCTCAAGGCTGAATCGCCTAAAATAACAGACGGGAAAATGCAGAGATATATAAAACAATCGTGACTCGGTTTAAAAAAACAGGAAGAAAATTCAATGAAAGTTACCGTTTATAGAACGAAATACATTTTCAAAGGCCACTCTAATTCACCGTCACAGTCGCTGGGATGGTTCAAATCTCAGTTTCAGCTAAAGTTGAGAAAATCGGCAAAATGTATTCCAACATCCCTTTTGAATGTGTTGACTGCTAAGTGGGCACGGCGAAGGAGAGAGGAGAATGAGAGACGAGAATGACAGCAGAATGAGAGAGGAGAATGAGAGACGAGAATGACAGCCGAATGAGAGAGGAGAATGAGAGACGAGAATGACAGCCGAATGAGAGAGGAGAATGAGGGATGAGAATGAGAGAATGAGAGAGTACAATGAAAGAGGAGAATGAGAGTGGAGAATGAGAGAGGAGAATGGGAAAGGAGAATGAGAGCGGAGAATGAGAGAAGAGAATGAGAGTTGAATGAGAGTGGAGAATGAGAGGCGAGAATGAGAGAGGATAATGAGAGGGGGAACGAGAGGTGAAGGATAGAAGAAAACGTTCCCAGGACTACGTTATTTATATTATTACTTGGTAAAAGTACAGCGAATGAATACTGAAGTTCGGGATCGAACCAAAGTCAAATTATATTATTCCATATTCCTGGGGTTACATACAAAGTTTGTTTTAGGCGATTCAACTCTTCCAACTATGTAGTTAAACAATACAGTTCTTCAAAAATGTACATAATAATGTCGACCAACTATGGAATACAATATTTATTAATAACGTTTGGTTTTAATCCACTTCTACTTTGTAAAGCGAAGTGTTTTCGATACTTTCAAATTTATAAATGAACAAGAGTCAAGGCGGGTTCTCCACCCTCTACCCTCCACCCTCTACCCTCCACCCTCTACCCTCTCAAATCAAGTGAAGTCAACAAAGTGAAGGTCGAAGTTTCACTTCCCACCCTATGCTCCCTCCTCTCCCCTGTATGTGATCCTTTCCTCCTCTCCCCTGTGTACAATGCACTCCACTGTGCAGCGTGCGTAGTGAGGGGTTGGAGTGGAGCGAGGGGTTGGAGTGGAGCTAGGGGTTGGAGAGGAGCGAGTGGTTGGAGAGGAGCGAGGGGTTGGAGAGTGAGGAGTGAGGGGGTTGGAGAGTGAGGAGCGAGGGGTTGGAGAGGAGCGAGGGGTTGGAGAGGAGTGAGGGGTTGGAGAGGAGGTCGGGGTTGGACAGGAGAGAGGGGTTGGAGAGGAGTGAGGGATTGGAGAAGAGCGAGGGATTGGAGAGGAGCGAGGGGTTGGAGAGGAGCGAGGGGTTGGAGAGGAGCTCGGGGTTGGAGGGTGAGGAGCTAGGGGTTGGAGAGGAGAGAGAGGTTGGAGAGGAACGAGGGTTTGGAGAGAGGAGCTAGGGATTGGAGAGGAGCGAGGAGTTGGAAAGGAGTGAGGGATTGGAGAGGAGCGAGGGGTTGGAGAGAGAGGAGCGAGTGGTTGGAAAGGAGTGAGGGATTGGAGAGGGGCGAGGGGTTGGAGAGTGAGGGCCGATTGGAGAGGAGAGTGAGGAGCGATTGGAGAGGCGAGTGAGGAGCCATTGGAGAGGGGAGTGAGGGGCGATTGGAAAGGGGAGTGAGGCGCGATTGGAGAGGAGAGTGAGGCACGATTGGAGAGGCAAGTGAGGCGCGATTGGAGGGGAGTATGAGGAATTGAAGAGGAGTGTGAGGGATTTTAGAAGAGTGTGAGGAATTTGAGAGGAGTGTGAGGGATTTTAGAAGAGTGTGAGGGATTTGAGAGGAGTGTGAGGGATTTGAGAGGAGTGTGAGGGATTTGAGAGGAGTGTGAGGGATTTGAGAGGTGTGTGAGGGATTTGAGAGGAGTGTGAGGGATTTGAGAGGAGTGTGAGGGATTTGAGAGGAGTGTGAGGGATTTGAGAGGAGTGTGAGGGATTTGAGAGGAGGGTGAGGGATTGGAGAGGAGTGTGAGGGATTGTAGAGGAGTGTGAGGGATTGGAGAGGAGTGTGAGGGATTGGAGAGGAGTGTGAGGGATTGGAGAGGAGTGTGAGGTATTGGAGAGGAGTGTGAGGTATTGGAGAGGAGTGTGAGGGGTTGGAGAGGAGTGTGAGGGGTTGGAGAGGAGTGTGAGGGGTTGGAGAGGAGTGTGAGGGGTTGGAGAGGAGTGTGAGGGGTTGGAGAGGAGTGTGAGGAGTTGGAGAGGAGTGTGAGGAGTTGGAGAGGAGTGTGAGGAGTTGGAGAGGAGTGTGAGGGGTTGGAGAGGAGTGTGAGGGGTTGGAGAGGAGTGTGAGGGGTTGGAGAGGAGTGTGAGGAGTTGGAGAGGGGTTGGGGAGGAGTGTGAGGAGGTATTGGAGAGAAGTGTGAGGAGGTATTGGAGAGGAGTGCGAGGAGGTATTGGAGAGGAGTGTGAGGATGTATTGGTGAGGAGGTATTGGAGTGGAGTGTGAGGAGGTATTTGAGAGGAGTGTGAGGAGGAGTGGCATTGGAGAGGCGTGAGGGTGGAGAGGAGTGAGGGGTCACATATTATGTGAAATAAATAAATTGTGTTCATTGCACCATTTTAACCATTTTGTAAAATTTAATGTGCAGCATCTAAATCAAGATGTCCAAATGTCACACACGTCCATACCCGTGGGATTCCCACGGGTGAACCCACTAGTATATATATATATTTATATATATATATATATGTGTGTGTGTGTGTGTGTGTGTGTGTGTGTGTGTGTGTGTGTGTGTGTGTGTGTGTGTGTGTGTGTGTGTGTGTGTGTGTGTGTGTGTGTGTGTGTGTGTGTGTGTATATGTGTGTTACTGATAGACTCCTAAACGGAGAGGCTCACGTGCTTGATATTTGGCATAGACATGGCCATTGAGCCTTGGGAGGACATGGCCTACCTAAAAATATTTGACGAGATCCATATTTTTTATTCATATTTACCTCAGCACATTTCAGCGAGGAACATTATACACGGAATCTCAGCCGGTGCCAGAGCAGCTCGCTGATTCGCTCAGAGCGATCACCTGATGTTCACGTGATGTTCCAACATCTGTAACACCCATGGGTGTGCATTCTTTCTCGCACACCGTACTCGCACCTGCACACCTAGGCACACTCATACCTTCCACACAATCCGTTACACACTCTTCCCGCACACAGTCTGTAACATCCACGGGTGTGCACTCTCCTGTTGCACACCCAATCATCACACACCATGGCGCACACTCTTCCATTACACACTCGGTAACACCCCCTGGTGTGCACTCTCGTTACACACCCTGCAACATGCTCTGGTGTGCACTCCTGCACACTCTCTGTAACACATTCTCCTGTTACACACTCTTCCCGCACACATTCCGTCATACACTTTTCTCGCTCACACTCGCGCTCCGGTGCACACTTTTCTCTCACACGCGCACCAGTCGCCCTCGTACACCGCACAATGGACCTTCCACGACCGCTCGGGTTTCGTTTCTCTCCCAAGTGCGCCAAAAACCCATTCGCGCCAAACACATTCGCGCCATTATTTCTCACCTCGGGGTCCTTCTCCGGATGCACCTGCAAACTTCCAATTTGGTTAGCAAGCCCGACATCACGATGCAAATACAAACTTTGGGTGCATTCCATTTCTTCCCTCTAGTGGGGCAACTTAGCATAACAATTGTGCATTTTGGGAGGAAAGCACCAAATTTGGCACAATAGTAGACTACCATATTATGAAAATATCTGGATATTGGGCCATCTCAGATTCAGAGATTTGATTTTTGCAAGATTTCGATTCGATTGGGATCGAAGAGAACACCTTCTTCATCTTCTGTACAGTGAAGTTTCCAGCCCTGAATTCTCTGGCTACATCTTGGTGCTTCATTGGGAGTGCAACCATGTCCCTCAGGTGAACAGGGACCACGTGGCATAGTGTGTGTGGTCTAAGGCATGGAACCATGGGACCCAGACTCGGGCCCGTTCACACTCACACAGGGAATTGCAGGCAGGATGCTTTTCAGGCCAAACGCGCCGACTTGGTCATCCAGGAATGGTCCCGTCCGGCTCTCCTCGGTCACAGCATGTCCCACGATGATGGCAAGCAGGCGGTGGCGGGATCCTCGGAGCGCGTCTCCCGAACAAAAGCAGATGATGA
This sequence comes from Myxine glutinosa, assembly GCF_964187855.1. Classification (NCBI taxonomy): domain Eukaryota; kingdom Metazoa; phylum Chordata; class Myxini; order Myxiniformes; family Myxinidae; genus Myxine; species Myxine glutinosa. The sequence continues at coordinate 58,374,718 of NC_136268.1, forward strand.
TGAGGCAGGAAGGCAGGAAGGAATGTACTCATCTCTCGGCACGGCTGGCGGTTTCACAGCGCGTTCAGTAACCAGCGTGCTATCACTTGCGTAACTCAATGCACTATAGCGGCTCGGCTTCAAGCTCAACCAAGCGTTACTTTAACAGGAGCGCGTATCTTGGTTCATGCGCGTTGTTCTCCGAAGGTCAAATGTTCGAGAGTCCTTCGTGGCTCAATTGCTCTTATGGGCTGATAACTTGTTCAAGCGCCTCTCCCCTCAAAACTGCTTCGTTCGTCAAGCGCCTCTCCCATAACTGGGGTGGGGGCTTTCGCGTGACCGGTTATATCTGCCACGCCCTGCGCTTTCCTGAGCGTTCCAACCACACCCTGTGACGCAGTGCTGCAGCCACACGCTGTGAGCCCTGATTGGTGGCTCGCGCTTACCGTCAGCTTCTCTGCCGCCCTCCTTCGGCCTGGATCGACTTGCCAGGCCCGACCTCGTGGTATTTCGCGCCAAACCAATCAGAGTATCGAGGCATCATAAGCAATGGAAACCTAACGCTCATTATTCTACTCAACGCAAGACTAACACCGGAAAAGGACTATTCTCACACATACTAAGAAATAACTGTACTACTAATGAGGCGACATGTTGTTTGTGTGACTAACTATGAGGGGGAAATTTAACCTTTATTATACAAAACTCAAAACCACAACAATACGTTGTAACGAACGGCGTGAGGATCTCAAGGGCAATTTTAGCGATGTGAGGATACCCTACCATTTGGCGGCACCAAAACGTTGAGCGTTGTTGTGCCGAAGAGTTGTTGTTGAGTCTGGCTCTGCTGAAGTTTGATGAGGTCGTCAAGGTATTGGTCGTTGACATCTGCCATTGCAACGTCAAAAGTAAACGGCTGCCGCACCCATGCTGGGTATTGCTCTTGGTCGGGGAAGTAGCCGTCGAATGACTTTCCCAGCTCATCCAAGTGTGTGGCAATCGCTTGCTTCAGCTCCCCCAGTACAGCAGTGCCTCCAACTTCAGACTCATCTTCGATCCCGCTCACGCACTTGTCCAGCAGTGAAAAGTTCGCGAAGTTGTCGTTCTCTGTTCGCCGCCTCCACAACGGTAACTTCTTTCGGAAAGCGCTCAGCTTTTCTTCAGATTCAATGACAATGACTCCTCCACGCTGCATCTGGCAATTGAGATGATTGAGTGCGTCGAAGATGTCAGCCAAGTACGCTATGGCGAGGATGAACTCTGACTCTTGGAAGTGCGTTGCATGGCAATGCTGGTGCTCTCGCAAAAACAGGGCTAATTCTACACGCAAGGCTAAAACACGGCTCACTACCTTCCCTCGTGATAACCATCGAACGTTAGAGTGGTAGAGAAGGACTTCAAATTCAGAGCCGATTTCATTGCACAGCTCTTTGAAGATGCGATGATTCAGAGCACGGCTTCACACGTAATTCACAGTTTCAACGACGATTTTCAGAACAATGGACAGTTTTGGAGGCAGGGTTTTTGATGCCAGCGCGTGTCTGTGCAGGATGCAGTGTGTGATGCTGATGTGTGGTGCATCGGCCTTCACCAGTGCTCCAAAACCGGATTTGCATTCCAGCAAAGCTGGAGCTCCATCCGAGCAAACTGCAGACACCATGTTCCACGAGAGGCCGTTGCTTCTGAAGAAGTCGTCCACAAGCTTCTTCATGTCAGCTGCCTTCGTCGTTGTTGTGAGAGGCTTGCAAAACAGAAAGTCTTCCTTGATCTCGTTTCCTTTGACATAACGCACAAATAAGATGAGCTGGCTCAAATTCGAAACGTCGGTGGTCTCGTCGAGTTGAAGGCTGAATTTCATTGGGCTCGTGACTAAATCTGCAACTACCTGGGCAAGGATATCGTCGCTCATGTCGTCGATTCTGCATCTGATAGTGTCATTTGAGAGTGGAACGAGAGACAACTTGTTTTCAGCAGCTTTTCCCAGCATGATGTTGGCCATCGTCAACGTGGCCCGTTTGATGAGTGTCTCGCCAACGGTGTGCGGTTTGCCCTGCTTTGCGATCAGGTACGCAACTTCATACGACGTGGTGAGGATCGGTTTATCAATTGGAACAAAGCCGAGAGTGGGCAAGGTATCACTTGCGTCGAATCGGACTCTCATCAATTTGAATTCATCCAGCGTTGCATCTTTGTACTGCCCCTCGCCGTGCACTTATTTGAAGTGTCCCCGTAGTTTTGCTGGTGCGAGGCTGGAGTTGCTCAACTTGACATTGCAAAGCATGCATTGAGGACACTCACTTCCGTCCCGTTCCATCAAAGACGTGAACCCGTACCGCATGTAATCACGTACCGCATGTTTTTTGCTCGACATACTGTAAAAAAAAAAAAAGTGACAAACTGATCTTAATTGTGTTCGGGCAAATAATTATATGACAAAAATTAAAAAAGGAACATGCTTAAATATAATCAGTACCCCTCTGAAAACTGAGAAATTTTAACGAAGAAAACATAATTAATAGTTACGATGATGGGATTTATTATCTACTCAACTCTATGCCACCTCAAATCCCATTATAATATTACATAGAAAACTGCGAATTGTTAGTTTTGAATTGCAACCAAAGGAGTTATATCACCTCCACCTAATTTTCTGAGTAATGAAATCATATTTTATAATCACCATCCACTTTTGACTTTAATATAACTCTGAACCGCCCTGCATATCCACAAACATTTCCAACTTACTTTTCAATTAATCAGTAACTCCAAAGTAAGGCGCGACCAATGACGCAAGGCACACGGCAAGCTAATCGAGGCTATTCACTGGAATTTCCGAACACCTGCAATGTCCAAAACCCAGGAAGTAAGTGAACAAGTAAGCACCATCAACAGAATAATTAGCAAGTTGCTCATTGATTCAACTTACTACAGTCAGTGTGAAACAACTTATCTTAAACACAGACCAGAGAAACCATGAATGGGATGGCAATACAATTACAAATAACATTTCCATTCGTTCGTAACATTCATAGCAAAATAATAATAATATTAATAATAAGCGTAATTACACATAGATTCAAAATTGATACCAAACTAAAAAAAAAAAAAAATTGCAATGCGTTTCGGAGGACCTCCACCGAACCCCTGAGACTGGCTCACTGAACCCCTGGGGTACCCAGGTTAAGAACCACGGTACTAATAGTTAATAGTTATTCGGGATTATTTCCACACTTACGTGTTTGTGATGTTGTTCTTCTTCTTCGTCGTCTGCGTCTTCGTCTTCGTCAATAAAAACAGACCCTCAAACGCACCGATGATCCGAACTTTCCTGCCAATTCCCCAAATGTAGAAACACCAAATAAATGTGAAATATTAATCGTGTCCATCGAGTTTTTCACCAATATTTATTTTGAGTTTGCACGTTCACTAATAAATTATTTTAACTCGTCAAATGGGTTCGATGAAGAAATCAATTGAGTGAAAATTGTCCAACAATGCACTAGATGAATACACCGCTTAATTAACTGTTGACGTTTCTAAGAATGTACAATTCTTAAGTTCATTTTGAAATGTTTTCTTGGAAAAAAGATTTCCAGAATAACATTTTAATATTTAATTTAAAACACGAAAATGATTGACAGGAGGCGGAGCCTGGAGTGCGTTTGCGGGTTTTCCCAAAATGTGGATCTCGTGTGCAAGTTTCAGACATCCACGTGGCAGAACATGATAAGTGTTTGTATTCAATTCACGACTGTTGTTTGCTGTTTACGTCCTGCCCCCTGGTGGATAGTTTCAATTACTGCCTTGTAGGTGTTCTTTTTGAGCCGTTCTATTGGCTTTTAGAGATCATATGACCTGGAGGTCAGGGTGCAAATCCTCCATTTTGTGATTGATCAAAGAAAGTGTCGTTTACTTCGTACCATCTGCTGCCATCCGCTTCACATTTGTGCCCCGGAAGGCTTTGTGTGAAAGTAAAAGCTTAATATGCTTCATGATTGTTTCAGATATACGATTATCACATGTTGTTTTTAAGATTTTTTATTTTTTGTATACAAGATCGAGGCTGGTGAAAGAGCTAACATTAATCACACAAAAAGTCAAACCGACACATTAAACACAATACAAGGGGAGCGGGAGACAAGATGGGGAGAGAGGGGGAAGGACACAAACACAACATTTGAGAGCAGGGTCATCGAGAGAAATTTGGGAGGAGGAGGGCTTGGGGGGAGGTGGGAGAGGTATAAAACATATGGACACTGCAAGGACTTCCAGGAAAGAAGTTGGAATTTCAAAAAAAAAAGTGCATCTGGGGTGAATTAGCAGGTGTAGAAAAGATCAAGGTTTTGGATGGGGGAAGATAAGAGATGGTGGTGAACAGCTGTTTTAAAGACCTGGAGGGGAGGAGTGGGATTGAAGGGAGTGGGGGAGTTTGTTGCAGAGGCGGGAGAAAAGGGAAATGGAAGAGTGAAGGTGAGCAGAGAGCCTAGATTTTGGCAGTTTAACCATAAGAGGGTTGCTGGCAGATCTTGTGCGATCTGTAGGAGTATTAGGGGGACAGACCACAGAGAGAGCTGGGGGAGCAAGGTCGGAGTGGAGTCGGTAGAAGACAGAAAGACCACCAACCTGCCTGCGGTGAGTAGAGGGAAAATGTTGTTCTTGGACCACCCTCATTTCCCCATTCACTTCCATGTAAATTTTCCTCTCTCCCTCACTTTTCTTCATTTCCCCTTAACACCTCTATTCCTGCCACCCCTTGGTCCTATGGACCTTCTACTCTTACTATCAATGAGCATTGTTGTTTGTAGACCACTCAAACAACGATCCTACAAATATTTGTTTATGCGTAGGAAATAATTAAATTATCTTACCACTCCCTTCACCATCTAATATATTAACAAAGTATATGTTTGAGTTTGGTTCTTTATCAAGATATTTTAACTGAGCTAAGATAAAATGATAAACCTTTTGAATTAAAGTATATATTTTCCTGACAACCATCAAAGTTTTCCGTCCACACAAAAATATTTTCATCTTTTTTACCCAACTCACCGGTATTTAAATGAATTCTCTTATTTGTTTTGTGAACTTTTTACCAGTTGCCTTTTCAATTATACCTATTTGATATTTTTCACATTCGTTATGTTTTCCATTTATATACCAAGGTTGATTACACCTCCACTCTTTAGTCTGGTTGATACTTGGTTCTATCATTTATATATTCATAAAAAAGGTGGCGGTAGCCCCTTAAAATCCTCAACCCCATTATCTTATCACTTATATATCTTATCACTTATATATATCTTATCACTTATATCTTATCACTTATATATCTTATCATTTATATATCTTATCACTTATATATATCTTATCACTTATTACTTATCACTTATATATATCTTATCACTTATATCTTATCACTTATATATATCTTATCACGTATCTTATCACTCATATATATTTTATCACTTGTAACCATAAGGGAGACTATCAATTCCATTTTCTAAAATAAACCTCTTATCATCAAAAGCCCCCAATGCTTTCTTATTCACCTCTTCTGAATATAATTGATGTTTATAACTTCTTATTGAATTAATCTTTCTAAACTCTTCTTTCTTTGTTGTTAAACAATTATAATAATTTTCAAAGTTTATTGTTTCTTTAATAACATTTTTCTTTGCACCTATTAACTTCTTATCAGTCTTTTCAACGTTATTCACAATGTATTTATAAGCATAGGCCTTTGACCTCAATCCCACAAATTCACTCATAACATTTCCTTCTAATTCATCCTTGAACTTTCCAATCACCTTTTTATTTTTAGAAGAGAACAACTCACTCTCTGGACTATAATTACTAGTATCATAGATATTAATGTCCTCTTTCATGTCTGAATAAACATCATCAGTATTAATTTGCAAAATAAAACTATCTGTATCCATATAAAGTAGATTAACACCATTTTGATATTTCTTCCTTAAGTTATTGTAAAAGTAATCATACATTAATGACTTTGATAAATCAAGAATTTATGTTCCAATATAAATAGGTTTGTCCATTTCAATACTCTCTTTAACCAAATGGATCGCACAAAAGTTCTCAGTAAAGACCTCAGCTCTAGTAAAACTCGGTCTATTAATTAATTTTGATGCTTGTCCCCAAGATGTTTCTAGTCTGATATTTTGTCCTTTCCTCACATTCTCCATAGTCTTACCAAAGACCGCATTATTCATCAATTTATAAAAGTCTTTCTCAAAATCTGTTTTTGACTCTGTTCTTCTTTGTGTATTAAAATCAATGTACCCCTTTAGCCAACGACTTTGATTGAACTTTAGAACACTGTGGATCTTCTCTATTCTCAGACCTTTTGATAAATATTGTCGCAAATTTCTTTGGTGTAGAACATAATTTTTCTTGTTGTATAATGTAGTAAGTAATTTTTTCTGTTGATTCACCTTTTACATCAAACGATTGTTGATAATCACTCAACCATTCTTTCTTTGGACTTTCTTTCTCACAAGCAAATGGAAGATCTTTATGTTTGATATGAAGTTCTTCAGGATATTTTAAATCAACCTCAAAATAATAACCAACCTTTGAATCATCCAATTCTTTTTGGGTAGAGATACATACATCTTGTGAAACCTTTTTGTAGTCTTTTTCCTTTACCCATCTAAGTTTTCCATAAGGAAGAGCCTGAGACATTGCCCAGCCATACAGGTTGTTCGCATTATAGTACATCAAGTAAGAACTCTCTTTCGTTGAATCATAATTTGGAAGATATTTGTTATTTGCTTTTGCATATCTGCTCGAGCATACTTGTGAAATTCCTCCTCTTTTAGCCTTTTCAATCATCAAAAGCATATCAACATCGGTTATCAAATCCAAAGCTTGTTTTGTCATTTTCAACATCGCGCTCCAGGCCAATCCAGGCGCTGTGTAATAGTGAACAGGATCCAATCCATATCCAGCACGACAAACAGATCTAAAAAACCTCAAACACATCGGCCAATAAAAGCACATCAATTTTGAGATACAAATCGTGATACTCACCAAGATTCTTGATGTTATATTTTTCCCAAACATTTTGTGCGTGTACATAATCTTTATCAGATATATGACTGTTATTACCTTCGCAAAAGCGGAAGGTTATGTTTTGATCGCTGTGTATTTATTTGTATGTCTGTGTGTGTGTATGTTAATCGCATAACTCAAAAAGTATTCAACCGAATTGCATGAAATTTGGTGGGATGATTGGTTATTATACGGGACACATTTGATTAGATTTTGGGAAACAGATTTGCTCAAATTCTGACTATTTTTAACTCGATCGTATTTCACTCAAAGTTATGAGCGACTGAAGAAGAAGATGTCCATCCAGGACGTCATCACTATAACGCGATCTCCCGCGATCATTTCAACCTCAAAAAAAATTATAATTGCAGATTTGACAATAGATGAGGCATATTAACAAACGAATGAAACAGATTTGCTCAAATTCTGACTATTTTTAACTCGATCGTATTTCACTCAAAGTTATGCGCGACTGAAGAAGAAGATGTCCATCCAGGACGTCATCACTATAACGCAATCGTAGGTGTGGCTTTGCTACACAGATCTTGTAGTCTTTTATTTTGGCAACAAAAGTAGCTGCGGCGAAGGTATGCGCTCTACCGAGTGCCCGTTCTAGTTTAATTTGTTATAGAAATTTTCTTTTGAAGGAAGTTGTGTTTCATTGAATCTCTCAAATGAGTCCATATAATCATAGGGGTAAATTCCCTTTTGTGTTAGTAAATCTTTATCTGAAAAATACTCGGAAAGACATAGGAACTCTTTTAGATTTTGAACCAAGTTAGCCAATGGACTTGCCATGAATTTAAATGTATCAATAAATCTGATCTGAGTTATAGGAGATGTATGGATTGTTTTTGTGAATGAAATGTATTTCTGATCCATGTTAGGAATTGCTGAAATGCCTCCAGATGTCTTTGAAAGTTCATTAATAAATAGATGCCTATCTTAATGAATGTTGTTATGAAGAAAGACAGGAATGAAAGCGGGGAGTTTATAATTAATATTACAACTTTGATCAGCCGGACCTCTATATTTACCAGTGAGATGACAATGATCTCTAACCTTTAGGCCTTCACCAATTTTTTTCTCACAAATATGGCAGACATTGTTTTTTCTAAATTCCCTTTTCTCTTCACTCGTCAAGGACATTGGTTTATTGGTTTCTCTCATTATCTTGGTTAATCGAATACAGTCTTTTTCTAGTCGTTTCACAAACTCCTCTGGGGCATTTGAGCCTCTATACTCCTCTAACTTGAAATATTCATCACACAGATGATTTGATATAATAACAAAAACCACAAGGAGTATGTTTTTGATATTTATTTGTGTATGATTCTTTTGGATCTGGAGAAGAAGTATCAATTTTTTATAGAATACTTTCAAAATCAGCATATATTACAAACGGATGTTTGATCGTTTTCTTTTCATCTTTGAATGTGATCTTTGAGCCTTCTTTGGGCATATTGATTACCATTGATTTATGATCACCACAATAATTTGAATGTTTAATCTTTCTTGTGTATGGAAGAAGTTAAGACAACGCATACAAATATATATTTTATTTGTTATTTTACATACTTATGGTTTTATTAATTTTTGTAATATCTTTGATGTATGTATAATGTGAATTTTCCTCTGAATTAAAATATAGAAGATTAATATGAGTTTGATCTTTTTTATAATTCTCAGAAAGTTTTAAAACCAGAATGTTGTTTGTTTCTGTTAGACCATAAACATTAACTGATAAATTATTCATCTTTTCAAATTTAGGAATATCATTTAATGTCATTGGAAAATTTAGATCTTTTGTATTCAATGTATTCTCATATTTTTTATACTGAGATACTCTTTCAACATGCCTATCTTGTGGATGTAGATGTGCTAGAATAGACCAGAGAAAACATTTATTGTCTTTATTTTTGATATTGATAACTGCTTTTCTACTTTTGATAACACTAGGTAAATCAATGTAAGAAGAAGCTTTTAGAGGATCTGATTTAAGAATATGAATGTCAATGAAAATAATTTTTCCTATATTGAATCCACTTCCTACGATTGAATTATCCACATCTTGCTCTTGTTTAATAAGTTCATCATAGACTCCCGTTGTTTTAAAATCTTGATATGATGATATAAAGTATGGCTCAGTTCTCATGTATGGTGTATCTATAACTCCTCCATCTTTTGACATTTCTAATTTTACTCCCATATAAAATTTAAGTGGTTTCATTTCTTTTAGTGTTTTTTCAATCAACGTTTGAACAGCAGGTTTGACTATTTCTACAGCATCAACTATAGACGTTGGTTCGGGAGGTTTGAAGTTAAAGACTCTTATTTTAATATGCCCTTTGAAAGCGCCATCAGAGTTTTTAGTTGTGATAAAATGTGATAAATGTTGATTTGTTTTAAGATGTATTTCGAAGCCTTTCTTGAGGATTTTTTAAATTACAGACAGAACAGTGTTTTGTTTCCTTCTGAATAGGAGCTAGTAGGTGAAGTAGATTAAATGTGTGTTTGTTAGTTTTAAGGTGTCTTTTGTATTGTTTATATTCTTGTTCACAAACGTCGCAATAAACCATATTTATATAGCAAAATTATACTTAAAGTAAAACACCTTTTTAGAGGCTTTTTAAAAAGATAAAACTGTGCTTGAAGTAAAACACTTATAGAAGAAACTGCCTTTTTACAGGCTTTTTATATATGAAACTATACTTGAAGTAAAACACCTTTTTACAGGTATACTAAAAGTAAAGTGCTTTTTAAACACTAAATTCAACACTAAAATCATCATCATCACTATCACAAAATTTAACAATAAAATCATCATCAATAAAGCTACCATCACAAAACAACAATAAAATCATCATCAATAAAGCTACTCTCATAACTATCAGTTGAACACACTGAATCACTATCACTCAATGAATCACTATCACCCAATGAAATCGTAAAATCTTCCGAGTCCATTGAAATACTATCACTCAATGAATCACTATCACACAATGAAATAGTAAAATCTTCACTATTGTATTGACTCATATTTAATTAGCAGAAAAAACCTTTCCATCTATACCAGTATGCTTTCTTTCATTAACGGATTCAATCTCTACATTTTTTATATCAAAAGTTATCTTTAAATTTCGTTTAAAATTCTAACTATCATAGAACGAAATGACATTTCACCAGAAATATTAACATCATTCATTTTACTTAGATCTACACTCTTTGGATTATTAAAGTAAATACAAATTTCTCCACGAGTATTGTTGATGGTCTTGTCATTCTTTTTCAAAGTATCACGATCGATCACTTTTTCAAGCTTTGAATAAATTGCCAGGAGTAGAGGAGAAACTTTTGTTAGATTTACTTTAATGGATGTCTTTCCAGACATGGTTAGAGTTCTTCCTTTAAATGAAATAGAGGGGCTCTTGTTATTTTCCATAACTGGTTTTACCCAAAAATTTCCATATTTATCTTTGTTCAATTTAACATCTTTGACATATTTTTCTATATCTTCACATATATTTTCTATATCTTCGATATCGACCGGGCGAAGTAGAGATTGATTGAAATTTGTCTTTTTTGCTTTGAAACATTGTATTTATTTACTAATAAACTTGCGTTTAGTTTAAGTAAAAATTTACTGTTTAAATATGATAAATTCTGAAGGAGATTTAGAATTTCCAGACTCTCCATATGATAATTTAGAAATCTGTCGCCGTTGTGATAGAATAGGGCTTAATAATGAGGGTTCATATAAACAATGTATTTTCTGTGATTTAATTTTAATTAATGATAATAAAAAAAAATATATATATATAACTCTTTTAAATTAGAACCAAAAATGAATTACTTTACAAGATTAATAAGAGAGATGAATGTTAAGTATTATGATGATAATACACCATTTCTTACAAGAGAAGAGACTATTTGTATTGAGGAAATGTATAAGGGTTTAATGATATTTATTATTCAAAATAATTTTAATGGAAATGTTAATACAAGATACTATATAAATAAAATAATGGATTATTTTGAAATTAAACCTGAACTCAGGATAAAATATAGAGTTTCTAAAAAAGCTCAAAAAAGTTAGATCTCCTTTTTTCAAAATATATAAATGAATGATTTTTTACCCGTTTGGGAAAATAAGATAAAATTTAATAACCATAAAAATCTTCCAAATTCATTGAGATGTCTAATAGTTGGTTCAAGCGGATGCGGAAAAACCTGTTTGCTTTTAAAGATGCTCCTTGGTCCTAATTTTTTCGATTATGATCATTTAATAATTTTTACAAAGTCAAGTTTTCAACCTGAGTATCAACTACTCTCACATGGTTTTAATGCGGGTCATAAAAAGGAAGACATTATCGGTTTATTTAAACTTCAAAACAAACTAAATGATTATAATATTGAAGATATAATACAATTATGTTGTGATACACAGAAATCAAAACCAAAACCAAAACCCATAACTTGTATTCTCAGTGATAATACGGATGATATACCTTCACCCCAAGATTTAGATAAATCAAAAAAGAATCTTGTTATCTTTGATGATTGTGTTAATGAGAGAAACCAAACAATAATGGATAGCTACTATACAAGAGGGAGACATTCTTTTTGTAATTGTATTTATCTTAGTCAGTCATATTTTCAACTCCCTCGGCGCTCAATAAGAAACAATGCTAATACTTTTATTTTATTTAAGTTAAATTCAATAGATGTAAATAATTTTTGGAGAGATAATTGCTCTACGCTATGTAGTAAAAAAGAATTTGAAAATTATATGAAACACACGATTGGAAAATATAAATATATTGTTGTGAAACAGGATGAGATACTAACTGATATTTTACACACATAAATGACAACTATTATTATTAATCTTGTGGGTAAATCTGCTTCAGGAAAGAACTTTCATAAATCTAAACTCTTGAATAGTAAAAATGAAAAGATTGTAAGTTTTTTTTAAAAAAAACACCCTATGATTCGTATTGTAGGTGCTACAACCAGAGGAATGCGACCAGGAGAAGTAGAAGGTGAAGATTATTACTACATTTCAATGGAGGAACATATGCGATTGAGGAACGAAGGTCAAATATTTGAGGAGGTCTCTCTTGGTGCGACAAAATATTCATATTGTAAGAGTAAGTTAAATAAACTAAAATCTAACCGTCTTGGGATTTTAGAAACGAATCCTGAAGGAATGAGGCAAATTATTAAACATTTGCGTGGTGATGGAGTTAAGATTTTATCATTCGGTTTTGATATCGATGAGGAGACTCAACGCAAACGTATGAAAAGCAGATACAAGTATTAGTGAAGAAGAATAACAACTCGTATTAATGTTAATAAAGAATTTGATAAAATATTTAAAGAAAAGGATTTATTTCAACACATTTACTTTCATGATAAAGAAAAGGAAAATTTTCCCATTGACCTTCACAATTCAGTAAATGATATTTTTCAATAAATAAATACAGAAAATGAATACCGAAGAAAGAGCAAGAAAGTTTAAAGAACATCAAGAGTTGGTTTCAAAAGTTGTAAAGCAACAGGAAGACATAAAGAAGAAAAGGAGACAGAAACTGATGGGTGAAGAAGCGTTTGAAAGAAAACAAGAGAAATTTTTTAAACCACTTTTAAAAACTCAACAAATGATTTCACCTACAGTTCCCACGATAGAATTTACTCCGAAAAAACTTCAAATGCTCAAAGATTTTAGTCAAATGACAGAGCAAGAACTTGGAGAATTAGAATATGATGATGAAGGATTATTTCGGAAACTTGAGGAGGTAAATCAACCCCCTAATTATGTTGTGGAAGCTCTTCAAAACAATGAATATTTGGCAGATTCAACAACCAGAGCAGGTCTTATTCCAACAGAAGAACCAGCACAGTTCTATCTTGTGAAAGAAAAGGTATTGATATTTAATGATAAATTGGTGTTCTTAAGTTCTGCTCAACCAAATGTTGAATTAACTCCAAGATTAATGTTTCTTCTAACAAAAGATGGAAAACGAGCAACAAGTAATAGGCTTAATTCACCTTATTTTGAGGAACCGCTTGATATGGAAAATGCGGAAGATAGGGTATATATTGATTTACTAAACTCACTTGATTATGGAGTTTCTGTTGCTGGTAAAGGGAAGAAGAATGAGAAGGAGAAACATATTTTATTGATGCTTTAAGTAAGCTTGGTTCGGGTGTTAGCTTTCTTCCAAATGACCCATTGTAGCGGTTACCGCTGGATGTACATAATCGCCTTGCACCGGCCAGAACACGGCCAGACGCGCCTCTCCCGGGCATGCCCGGACTCACTGTTCCCGGGCACGCCCGAACCTCCCGGGCACGCCCGGTCTCGTCTTTCCCGGGCATGCCCGCTCTCGCCTTTCCAGGGCTCGCCCAGAGCGTCCGGGCATGCCCGCTATCGCCTTTCCAGGGCTCGCCCAGAGCGTCCGGGCATGCCCGCTATCGCCTTTCCAGGGCTCGCCCAGAGCGTCCGGGCATGCCCGCTATCGCCTTTCCAGGGCTCGTCCAGAGCGTCCGGGCATGCCCGCTATCGCCTTTCCAGTGCTCGCCCAGAGCGCCCGGGCACGCCCAGCCTCGACTTGCCAGGCCGCAGCCAAACACGCCCGGGCAGGTCCAGACTCGCCTTTCCAAGGCTCGCCCTTGATACCCGGGCATGCCCGGTATAGCTTTTGCCGGGCAAACTTCCCGACATAAATGTGTATATATATTGTTGCCCGAAAAACGGGCTTGGGAGAATACCTGAGCTGTTTTGTTTCAATAAAGCAACTCGGACGAATTCCGTCTTTGGTCGCGTCAATTCTTTCGACTCGCGTTGGAGCCCAGTTCCTTCATTGCTGACCTACCGACATGGATACGGCAGTGACGCTTAAACTGCCTACCTTCTGGGAGGCTCATGCGGCTGTTTGGTTCGCCCAGCCGGACTCCCAGTTCGCCCTGTGAGGCATCACCGCGGACGACACCCGCTTCCACCATGTTGTGGCGGCGCTCGGTTCCGCCACCGCGGCCCGCGCATTGAGCCTCCTCCAGCACCCGCCGGCTGCTGACAAATACGACGCGCTGAAGACGCTCCTCCTCGGCGCTTTCGCCCTCTCACCGGCAGCACGCGCACGGCGCCTGCTTGACCTGCCCGAGCTCGGCGATACGCGCCCGTCCGAGCGCATGGACTATATGCTCTCGTTGCTCGGCGAGCACTCTCCGGCATTCCTGTTCCGGGAGCTGTTCCTCCGTCAGCTGCCTAACCCGGTACGCCTCGCCCTGGCTGGCACGTTGATCACGGATTCCCGCGCCCTCGCCAGGGAAGCCGATAAGATCTCCTCGGCGGGCCAGCACATCGGCGCGGTTACCTGGAGCCCGCCGCCGTCCGAGGCGACGCCCACGACGCCCGAGCGCCCTGCGCGGTTGGAGGCCGAACTGCCGGTGCAACTGGCGGCCGCCACGCCGCACCGCCCGCTTCCGACACGACGGCCGGGGCCTCCACCTGACCGGGCGTGGTATTATTACCACGCCAGGTTCGGACACAAGGCTCGGACGTGCCGGCCCCCGTGCACTTTCGGCAGGTCGGGAAACGGCCGGGCCGGCGTTCATTCCCAGCCATGAGCGCCGGCCACTCGGGCAACTTGCTGTTTATTCGGGACAAAGCGTCTGGACGGCGTTTCCTGTGCGACACCGGCGCCCAACTGAGCGTCATACCTGCCTCCGAGCAGGACAGGCTGGACGCAGTTTGCGGCCCCTCTTTGGTCGCTGCTAATGGCTCGGCCATACGCACTTTCGGCCCACGCGTCGTCACCCTCTGCTTCGGCAGCCAGCGCTTTCAATGGACTTTTGTTACCGCCAGCGTCCCCGTGGCTTTGCTGGGCGCCGACTTCCTCTGCGCGCACGGGCTGCTGGTCGACATCAAACGACGTCGCCTTGTCCACGCCGAGACCTTCAGCTCCCTGGCGTGCACAATGAGCAGCTCCGCGCCGACCGAACTGGCGTGCGCCCTCCCGGCAATGAACGAGTTCGCTCGCCTGCTCGTGGAATTCCCGGCCCTCACACGGCCGACGTTTTCGGCCGTCGCGGTGCGGCACGGGATCGAGCACCACATACCCACTACGGGCCCGCCGGTCTACGCCAGGGCCCGCCACCTCGACCCAGCCAAGCTCGCCGTGGCAAAGGCCGAATTCGACGCGTTGGAGCACCTCGGCATCGTGCGGCGCTCCGATAGCGCGTGGGCCTCGCCACTGCACATCGTGCCAAAGCCGGGGGGTGGATGGCGCCCGTGTGGCGACTACCGCCGTCTCAATGACGCTACCACCCCCGACAGGTACCCGATCCCGCATATTCAGGACTTTTCCGCCCGTTTGGCGGGACGGGTCATCTTTTCGAAAATTGACCTGATACGGGGCTACCACCAGGTACCTGTCCGGGCGGCCGACGTCCCGAAGACGGCCGTCATCATGCCGTTCGGCCTGTTCGAATTTTTGCGGATGCCGTTTGGCCTCAAGAACGCGGCCCAGGCGTTCCAGCGCTTGATGGACGGCGTGCTGCGCGACCTGCCGTTTCTTTTCGTCTATCTGGACGACATCCTCGTCGCCAGCACGTCCCGCGCCGAGCACCTCCTCCACCTCCGAACACTGTTCGGTCGCCTCAGCGAGCACGGCTTAATTGTCAACCTGGTCAAATGCCACTTCGGCGCGACGACCGTTGACTTTTTGGGCCACCGCATTACCAAGACCGGGGCCGTGCCGCTGCCGACCAAGGTCGAGGCCATCACCACGTTCCCGCGTCCCCGTTCCATCAAGGCCCTCCAAGAGTTCCTCGGCATGGTGAATTTTTATCACCGATTCGTGCCCCGCGCTGCTCAGCTCATGCGGCCCCTTTACGAGGCCCTCCGGGGCAAGCCGGCCAAGCATGACATTGTTTGGTCCGCGGCCATGGACGCGGCCTTCGCCAGTGCCAAACGGGCCCTCGCCGACGCAACGCTGCTGGCTCACCCGGTGCTCAACGCGCCAATCGCCCTCACTACGGACGCCTCCAACTACGCGGTGGGCACCGTCCATGAGCAATGGGTGGACGGGGTTTGGCAGCCACTCGCTTTTTTCAGCCGGCAACTCCGGCCGAACGAGTTAAACTACAGCACGTTCGACCGCGAGCTGCTCGGGCTATTCCTGGCCGTTCGCCATTTCCGACACCTCCTGGAGGGCCGCCCGTTCACGGCTTTCGTCGACCACAAGCCGTTGGTCTACGCAATGGCTAAGGTCACGGAGCCGTGGTCGGCCCGCCAGCAGCGCCACCTCTCCGCCGTGTCGGAGTTCACCATGGACATCCAGCACGTCGCCGGCAAAGACAACGCCGTGGCCGACTGCCTTTCGCGGGCCAGCGCGAACGCGGTCCACCTCGGCGTGGACTTCACGCTCATGGCGGCCGACCAGACCACCGACGCCTCGGTGCAGGCACTCCGCGTGGCGGACACGGGCCTCCGCCTGGCCGACATCCCCTTCGCGGGCACCGTCCTGCTCTGCGACGTCTCCCAGGGCCAGCCTCGCCCCATCGTGCCCGTTTCCTGGCAGCGCCGCATCTTCGCCTCCATCCACGGCCTTTCTCACCCGGGCCGGAAAGCTTCTCAGAAGCTGGTGTCGGCGCGTTTCGTCTGGCACGGCCTTCGACGAAACATCCGCGACTGGGCCAACGCCTGCACGGCCTGCCAGCGAGCCAAGGTCCACCGCCACACCCAGGCCCCGCTGGCACCTTTCGCCGTGCCTGAACGGCGTTTCGACCACGTCCACGTGGACCTGGTGGGTCCCCTGCCCCCCTCGCGGGGGTTCACCCACCTGCTCACCATGGTGAACAGGACCACCAGGTGGCCGGAGGCCGTGCCCCTCACCTCCACCACCACCGCCGACGTGGTGCAGGCGTTCATCGCCACCTGGGTCGCGCGCTTCGGCGCACCAGCGGACATCTCGTCAGACCACGGCCCACAGTTCACGTCTGAGCTTTGGGGCGCGGTCGCCCGTTCGTTGGGGGTCACGCTGCACCGCACCACGGCCTACCACCCCCAAGCCAATGGGTTGTGCGAGCGGTTTCACCGCTCCATGAAGGCCGCACTCATGGCCGGCCTTCAGGACGACGGTTGGGCCGACCGGCTGCCGTGGGTCCTTTTGGGCCTTCGGACGGCCCCCAAGGAAGACCTCCAGGCGTCCGCCGCCGAGCTCGTCTACGGCCAGCCACTCCGCGTCCCGGGCGAATTCGTGCCTGACGCTACCAGTCCCTGGTCCGCCGCTCACCAGCGCTCGGACCTCCAGGAGGCCGCCCGACGATTTGCCCCCGTGCCGACGTCCCGCCACGGTGGCCCCCAGTCCTACGTCCCCCCGGTGCTTCGCACAGCGGAGTACGTCTTTGTGCGTCATGACGCGCACCGGGGGCCACTCCAGCCGCCGTACGACGGGCCCTTCCGGGTCCTGCGACGGGGCGACAAGTCTTTCATCGTCGACTTCGGCGGCCGGCCGGACCGGATTTCTGTGGACCGCCTCAAACCGGCGCACATGGACGTCGACCGACCACCACGGTTGGCCCTTCCTCTGCGGCGAGGCCGCCCCCCGTCCACAGTTCCCCCCGCTCGACCACCCACCACCACGTCAGACCCCTCCCCACGACCCTCCAGGGGTCGCTTTGGCCGGGTCATCCGGACCCCCCTTAAATTGACCCTGCCGGTGCAGGTCGATTCTGGAGGGGCGTGTGTAGCGGTTACCGCTGGATGTACATAATCGCCTTGCACCGGCCAGAACACGGCCAGACGCACCTCTCCCAGGCATGCCCGGACTCACTGTTCCCCGGCACGCCCGAACCTCCCGGGCACGACCGGTCTCGTCTTTCCCGGGCATGCCTGCTCTCGCCTTTCCAGGGCTCGCCCAGAGCGTCCGGGCATGCCCGCTATCGCCTTTCCAGGGCTCGCCCAGAGCGTCCGGGCATGCCCGCTATCGCCTTTCCAGGGCTTGCCCAGAGCGTCCGGGCATGCCCGCTATCGCCTTTCCAGGGCTCGCCCAGAGCATCCGGGCATGCCCGCTATCGCCTTTCCAGTGCTCGCCCAGAGCGCCCGGGCACGCCCAGCCTCGACTTGCCAGGCCGCAGCCAAACACGCCCGGGCAGGTCCAGACTCGCCTTTCCAAGGCTCGCCCTTGATACCCGGGCATGCCCGGTATAGCTTTTGCCGGGCAAACTTCCCGACATAAATGTGTATATATATATTGTTGCCCGAAAAACGGGCTTGGGAGAATACCTGAGCTGTTTTGTTTCAATAAAGCAACTCGGACGAATTCCGTCTTTGGTCGCGTCAATTCTTTCGACTCGCGTTGGAGCGCAGTTCCTTCACCATCACAATTAGTTAATAGACTATTATTGTTGTTAGGTAGTAAGAAGGCTGGAAACAACAATTATTTTCATGAAGCATCCGCCATTTTATATCACTTGATGAATATGGAAATAATTAATAAATGTCAATACAAAGATATTTTATTAGACATTAAATAAGATGAGAAGCACAATTCTTAGTTTTAACTTCACAACGAGTGATTACACAGCTTCATTCCCTTATCCACTACAACTTGACCCCACAAAAGAATATGAGGCATCTTTATTGTCGATGGAAACTTATAATACCTTGTTTAATATCACAGAGAAAAACAAGAAGTTTAGTTATAATTCAGGAAGTGGATATAAAACTATAACAGTTTCACCCGGAGCTTACGAGATTTCTCAAATATCTTCTGAAGTCTCTCGCCTTATGAAAGAACAAGGTGATGAACCAAAAATTATTGTAATAGCTTTTCAAAAACACACTTCAAAATCAACTATGAAATTTTAAAATAATTATAAAGTTGATTTCACGATTGAAAATTCGTTCAGAGTTCAAAATTCGTTCAAAAAATATTGAAACTAACGGGATGTTTTACAGTGATAATGTCATTCAAATATCCTCCTGTATAAATTCGGTATTAATTCATTGTGATTTGATTGATGGTGCTTATAACGATGGAATAAGAACAAATACAATATTTTCATTCAGCGCATACTCAACCCCGATTGGTTATAAATGTAATATGGAACCAAGAAATCTTGTCTATTTACCTGTGTCAGGAAAAACCATATACAGAGTAAATTTTTAGGATAACCGATCAAGATAATCGTATGATCTCCTTTAATGAAGAAATCATATCCATCAGAATTCACCTGCGTGAAGTTTTTCAATAACGAAATAATGGTTATTGTGAGGAAACACGAGTTGGGAAAATATAAAATAATTACAGGGGATGGGATGTTCCTTTCACCATACTATAAGGGTGAAGGTATGTTTCTTGGTAGAGGATACTATAAACCAAAGAGACAACGGGGTGTGGGACATCAATTTAGAAATAAAGGAGATGGCATAATTGATACTCTAATGGGTATTGGTTCAACCATTCTTAAACATAAAGACCTAATTGGTTCAACCGCCTCTGCCGTGGGCTCAGTTGTGGGTGCTATAAAGAGCATACATAAAAGATGCTCAAAAGGAGTCTCATAAATTACAATCAATCAAAGAAATCAAAAAAGGTAAAACTCAACTATCTTCACAAGAACGCCAAAAAATCATTAAAATACTTGGGTCAGGGTTTCAACGATTTTAATGCTATATAAATACAAGTATGGAAGCGATTGATAGTATCTATGATTTGGATGATACGGTTATCATTTCAAACTCCACTAAAAAGCAAGACTATTTTAGGGTAAATGCTATAACAGGAACAGACTGGAATTCAAACGGAACAAAAAGTTTTGAAATAAATAATCAACAAACTTACTTGAATCTAGCTGATAGTTTCTTGCTGTGTAAATTTAAATTCACTAAGGCTGCGAATAATACTAATGCTACACTCGTGAATGATTTCTTCTGGAAAATGTTTGATAGTGTCCGCCTGTATATTGGAACACAAGAGGTTGAAGTGATTGATTATGTCTCTGCGACATCTGAAATGATGAAATTTACACTATATTCGTTTAGTGATAGAATGGGTAAGGGAGCTGTTCAAGGTTTTATTCCTGATATGTCAATGGGAACAAATGCTGACCCTTGTTATAGTCAAAGGAAGGCAATGTATAATGATGAAACAAAAGCAGTGATAGTTTTACCGTAGCAGTACCTCTTAAAGGTATATTTGGATTTTGTGATTATGACAAAGTTTTGTATGGTCTTAAAATTAGATTTCAACTACAAAGGAATGATAATGTAAAAAGATTGCTTTTTGGGGCTGAAAATGCTTTTGGTGACAATAATAAATTTGTTATTAATGATTTGTGTTGGTATATTAGTGAATATACTCCTAATCTTAAAACGGAGGAGATGTTGAATAGAAGGCTTAACCCAAAGACCCTGCTAAATGTATCATACCTTAAAAGAAGATGTCAACATGTTAAACTGGAACACACTACCTACACTTGGAATTTGGGTGTTCTTCAAGGAAAGCCACGATACCTATGGCTCATTTTTAAAAAACCAGATGGAGAGGACGGTACTGATATGAATAATGCGCTGAGTGATAATGCTAAGGTGAAACAACTTCGGGTTTCTCTTGATGGCACATTTTATCCGCGAGATAGATTGGAAATTGATTGGGAAAAAAATGATTATGCGGAAGCCGACAAGTCTTACCAAAAGGTGTGTGAAAGCAATGGTAATAATGATCCTATTTTGGATATGACTGCGTTTCAAAAACTTTATACGATCTACGCAATTGACCTGATTTCTCAAAAGGAAACTATAAAGTCTAATAGAGTGGATACTTCTCTATACATTGAAAGAGGAGAGAATGAAGAAGATGATGCTTATTGTTTGCTTTTGGAAGAAACAGAATTACGGATTAATACAGATAATGGTGTTATGATTAATATCACATAGATTTTTTTCTCATAAATAAATGAGTAGGAAAGAACCAACTGGGGTATATGTTAATCAAATCAATCTTAATAAATTAACATCTTGTATTCAAAATCAAAAGCCTTGTATTATTAATGTTAATACAATTCAAAGAAAAGGAGCAGTAAGAATTGATGTTTTACTCACAAGAGAGCAGGTGAAAACACTAAATGATGCTGGATCACTTATAATTTAAATGACAAAACATATGTTAAAGAAATATTCAACAAGGGAAAAGAGTGGAGGATTTCTTCCATTTCTAATACCTTTATTTGCTGGTTTAAGTGCGGCGGGAGCCTTGACGGGAGGTATTTCAGCAGCGGTAAAAACTGCTGACGAAAGGAAGGCACAACTAAAAGCACAAAAAGAATTGGAAAGACATAACAAGGAGTTGGAGAAACAAATTAGTGGAAGTGGTGTAATTGTAGATTTTGCTGAAAAGCTTGAAAGCCTACCTGATAAAGCGAGATTGTTAGTTGGAGATATGCTTTCCTCTATCGCTCAAGCGGGTGTTAAACTAACTAAACGGGGTAATGGATTGTATCTTTCTCATAAATAAATGGATAAATGGTTTAAACAATTTGGAAAGAATACAACGTCAAATATAGAACGAGTTTAGTATTGTAAAAAACGAAAAATTGATAATGTGGTAATCTGTATGAGAGATGAATTAACAAAGTTGTCCAAGAATACAAAGAATATTATTACGAATTTAGACACACAGAATGGTTCTCATTGGGTTTGTATTCATAATAGTCAGGATAAATATTATTTTGATAGTTATGGTATGCCACCACCTGTTGAAGTAATACAATTCTTACAGAATGGTGTTTATCAAACATTTCAAGTTCAAGAAATTAATTCTAAATGTTGTGGTCTATTATGTTTATATGTATTATTTCAACTCAACAATAATGAAAATTTTTATGATGTCATTTTAAATCTAATATAAATGACTTATGAAGGAAAAGATGGTTCTATCTTTGGAAAATCCCCTCAGGATATTGATTTATCAAATTATTATACAAAGGCACAGGCTGAACGACAAAAATATTGTATAAGTAAAAATATTAATATGAAAAATACTTATAAATTAATCAATCCAAACTTTACAGATGCGAATGACTTGATTAGATTCAGTGATTTATCACAATATATATCTTTAAATAAAACAGCACGTTTTGTTAAACAAGTAAAATTTACAACCACAACACCTTACCAATACTGACCATACAGCTTTCCTCATTAAATTTAATGACCTGCTTACAATTGAATTTTATAAAGAAGGACATATAGTTAACATGCAAATTGATAAATAGGGGTATGATATGCCTGATTTAGGGTACTAGGGCATGCCCGTACTATATATAAGCTAGGACGTGCCCGTACGTGGGTGCCCGTTCCTTGCCAAAAAAAAAAAAAAAAAAATTTTGTGTAGGGGTGTGTGTGTGTAAACATCCTAGGGCGTGCCCGTACGTGGGTGCAAAAAAACATGCGTGCAAACAACAACAACAAAAAAAAACTTTGAAACCACGTGGCAGTAACGACCACAGAACCCCCCCCCCTCTATTTACATGAATGGTTTGGTCCATTCGCAACGACCACAGAACCCCCCCCCCCTCTATTTACATGCAATGGTTTGGTCCATTCGCAACGCCAAAGCGAACGGCGAACGGCTAAATCGCCATAGCTCGGTAAGTACTTGTCCGATTAATTTCAAACCTTGAAAAGGCACATCCTCGGGTCCCCAGCAATATACCTGGCAAGTTTCAAGTATATCGGACCGGTAGTTGTCGAGAAACAGCGGTCACAGACAAACATACACACATACACACATACACACATACAAACACACATACACACATACACACAGAGATTAATGGAATTATAGATAGATAATTGGTTTTTTTTTCAATAAACTTAGAAGACCTACATGATTTTAATCAGTCTCGTAAAGAAGAATATTATCCGCTTGGTGAGGACAAGGAGTTATGTGGAAGTACAATTAGCAAATAACAAATACATGATTTTAAGAATACAAAATCATATGACAGCAAAACAATAGTTTATATGACAAAGAAGGAAGGTAATGAGATAAGGATAGAAAGCCGAGGAATACAAACCGATTTGGTAGTGGGAAGATGGGGAGGCATTACCTGTCATAATATTAATCTCACATATATTTCTGATACATAAATGACAGGAAGAAGACTACAAGAGAATTATAATTTTTTTATTCAGGGATACCTACAAGAAAAGGGTGCTCGGTTTTACATACCTTATGAATTGGAACATATACATGGGAATTTTATAATTAAGAACTGGCCTTATACTGATATTGTTAAACCCACAAATAGAGACTTGATTAAAATATTAAATAAAAATGAACTTCTCAAAGTTATGAAATATGAAATATAAAACTCTTTTAGAAATCATCAACAAATCTTATTGGTATCCTATTATGAGAAAAATAATTACAGATACAAGAATATCTCAAAATCCAGATGAGTATATGTATAATATTCTTTGGGGCTCAAACTCAAGGGTATCAAGGGATGAGGAAGGAGTTGAAGAGAGGGAAGAAAGAGAAAAGAGAGAAAAAGGAGAGGGAGGAAAGGCAGAAAAAGGAGAGGGAGGAGAGGGAGGAAAGGGAGAAAAAGGAGAAGAAGGAAAAGGAGAAGGAGGAGAGGGAGGAAAGGGAGGAGAGCGAGAAAAGAGTTAATGATGTTGGGGTTATTGATTTTGGTTAAAGTTTTATTTGTAAATAAATGGAGGAGAGAGTGAAGACATTTCTAAGGATTCTTTATGTTTTTAAAATAAAGATTGAAATGTATATGTTGAAAACCAAAAAGGTTTTGGCACGATGTAGGACTTTTTCTCATAAATAAATATGAGTTATTGTCTCAAATGTAAAAAGAAAACTAAATCTAAAAATATCTCTTATGTTAAAGCTAAAAATAATAGTTTATCAAAAAGGAATATGTCAAGTTTGTGGCTCTAAAAAGTGCCAATTCATCTCTCCTAAAAGTGGAGGCGACATACAAAAGTTTCTGTCAGGAAGTAAATTTACAACAACTGGAATTCCTGGGGAACTACATCTACCTGGATATTATTTCTGTGGTCCTGGAAGAAACCTGGATAAAAGATTAGATGAGGCTGACAATCCTAAACCTTGGTCTAAACCTATAAATAGGGTTGATGAAGTGTGTATGAAGCATGATATTGCTTATGGGAATACCACTACATTGGATGAAAAACATGAAGCAGACAGAGAAATGTTGTATAATTTGTCTTTGATACGAAATCCTACGTTGAGAGAGAAAGTTGATAGGTTTATTGTGAAAAAAATGATAAGTGCTAAATTGAAACTTGGTCTTGGTTATTCACCCTCAAAAAACTATTAAGCTCTATGCTCTAATGATGTCATCAAGACTGAGGAGCTTTTGGCTAATGAATTACACAAACCTATAATCACAAAGTTTAAAAGAAGGAAGGTTTATTCAAAAGACACCGACCACATCTGGTCCGCCGATTTAATTGAATTGAATAATGATAGGGGATACAGGTATGCTTTAACCGTTATTGATTTGAGGAGTAAATTTGCCTGGGTTGTTTCTTTAAAAAACAAAAAGGGTGGTACTTTAATATTAGCCTTTAAGCTAATATTTGATAGGGATAAAAGGAAACCAAAGAAGTTATGGACTGATGAGGGAACAGAGTTCTATAACAAAATATTTATGAAATTTATTAAGGGGGAGGGTATTAAATTATACAGCACCTTTAATGAAGGAAAGGCAGTTGTTATTGAGCGTTTTAATCGCACTTTGAAAGATAGATTATACAGACTTGGCATTTAATGTGGAATATATATTTTTTCCTTGACTCTGGGTTTACTTTCTGAACTCGGTATATCAATCTGGTGAGTTTATTTTACGCTTTGGTGATTTCTTTGTTAAAAGAACCATGTCACTGATTGTCTGTCGCAGCAAGAAGTCAATAACAGGATTATATCACAGGTGGCGTGACAAAATGTACGGACAAGTACATTTGACGATTGGCTTCACAATCGGGTATATAAGGGTTGTTGCATTCTGTATTAGTGGAAAACAACTGCTGCACATCTACAAAAGTTATTGCCGCTTCCCCTGGAGATGGTCCGTCAACTCGACAATGCTGTTTGTCATTTAGTGGTGGCTTTACGAAATTCCGGCATGAAACAGCGTGCTATTGCTTGGCAGTATGGCATCACTCAAGGTCAGGTGTCAAAGATCCTGAAACGAAATGCTCAGAGGGGTGTCCCTACTCCAATACCGAGGTCAGGACGTCCCCGCAGAACCACAAGGAGGGATGATCGCCAGCTGCACCGGTTAGTCTGCAATGGCCGTACCAAGTCAGCTAATCGGCTTAGGGCTGAGTGGCAGCAACTGACAAATGTGCCTGTATACAGAAGGCTAGTCAACCAACGACTGGTTCAAGCAGTCTATCGTGCCAGGCGTCCCCTGAGAAAGCCACGCCTGACCAGACAACACCGCCAGCGCTGATTGCAGTGGGCCAGAGAGCACCGTCAATGGCAGCCAGGACACTGGAATCATGTGATCTTCAGTGACAAGTCTAGATTTCTGGTCTATCGTCAATATGGCCGCATCCGAGTGCGCAGACAAGTGCATGAAGCCTACAACGAAGATTGTATAGTGCCAAGAGTCCAAGCTGGAGGTGGTGGGGTGACCGTTTGGGCTGCTTTTCATGCAGGGGGAAAACTGACCTGGTTGTTCTGAATGGAAACCTGAACCAGTTCAAGCACAGGGCCATTCTGGAAGAAATATTGCTTCCATTTGTTCATGCAGCCTTTTGAGGAAACTTTGTCTTCCAAGATGACAATGCACGGCCTCATCGTGCTCACATGATCCAACACTTTCTTGCTGACCGTGGTCTAGAGCATATGGAGTGGCCTGCCATGTCCCCGGATATGAATCCGATGGAGAACTTGTGGGCAGAATTAACGCGTCAAATCGACAACTTGGACCAGCAGCCTGCCTCTGTGCGTGAATTGCAGCAGGCTATTGTAACTGCATGGCAAGCGATTCCTGTCCAAACCTTGGCAAATCTCGTGAACAGCATGCCTCAACATGTACGTGCTCTCCTGAATGCTCGTAGGGGTTACACAAAGTACTGAACTGTAATTTTACTGTCCGTAATCCCAGTCGTAATTTAACTTTTGTTTTTGTTCGAAATTTTTTTTGGCTAATGTGCAAAATAAAGAGATACTTCTGGAAAACGCACAGAAGTTTAACACAGTACTGTCCGTGAATTGAGTTCGATATCAGTTTACATCACTTTCAAGGATCAATTTATTTGCTTCGAAATGTCAAATGTGGTTTTTGTTTCTTTTAAAGGTCACATTAACAAAATCTAGAATAATTTCAACATAATTCCAATGAACTTTTGGTTCTAAGTCATCTTGAAAAGTAAGTTCACCACCACAACAAAAATATTCCATATTAAATGCCAAGTCTGTTAAAAAAATTCACACAACTCGGTTCTCAACAATGGGTATATTTAATTCAGGATATTGTAGATAATTACAAAAATACAGTTCATTCATCAACAAAATCAAAACCGTCAGAATCATTTACAAAATTAGAATATGAAAAGGAGATTAATTTGAGAAAACCATAGACTCCTTTAGAGAAGGACTGGAACGTCACGACCTCAGGGTTTGTAACTTGAGTCTGAGTTCCCATTTTCTATCTCGTTTTCTATGAATGCCTCGTTTTCTATGCAAATACCACATCACTTTACTATTGGATGGATTGGAATGAAATTGACATATGACATGTAATTTATGTAATAAAATAATAAATAAATAAATAAATAAATAAAATATAATAGTCTGTATTATAACAGATTAGTTTCCCTCGAAAAAATGATTTGAATATACATTATTTTTTTCCATTTGGCAACTTTATTTTTAAACAATTTTGTTTTTAATTTTTTTGATTTGTGTATTAATTATTATTTATTTTAAAATTAATTGTGATATTTCACATTTAATATCGGAAATCAGCAAAATAATATGTTTCTCTTCTCTTTCAGAAACTGCCCAGCTGGTGATCTCACAGGATCTTTGTTTTGTTTCCTGCTTTCATGACGAGATGCCATGTCGTTGCAGCTGCTTTGGCTGTAAAGGAAACTATGATGGGACGCCTTATGTAAAGGTCCTATCCTTCCCAAAAGATCCTGAGGAGAGGGAGAGATGGATATTGGCAATGCCGAATGAGAAAGAAAGCTTGAGGCGCTTGAAGGAGATATATATTTGTGAGACACATTTCAATTGTAAATGGGTGTCAGTTAAGGGTGGCAAGCGACCCAAAGAACCCCCATAAATATTTCCTGGATTACCGAAATCAGTTTTGAAGCAGGTTACTTCAGCCCCACGCCCAACATCATCTTCTACATCGGAATCAAGAACTAAGAAGGTGCATGCAGCTGCTGAGGCTGCAGACAAGATCCAAGATTTCAACCACTTCTGCGCCAAAATCAGCTCCTATTTTCCTGGCTTTAACGTCATAAAAGACCAGAAAAACCTGTACCTATCAATAACTGACGCTACTGGACAAACTGTCAGGCAGTTCTTTCATTTCCAACAAGTCAGCCCACCTTTTGGATTCCTATTCTTGAATAGAGTTGAGAAAGATGGCATTGAGGTGCCCAAACGACTTTTTCCTTTGCAAAAGAACAGCTTGCTCTCAAAACGGTCCCAGATTAGATCCATAACTGACCAGGTAAACACCTATGAGTACACAAGCCAGGAAATTCTTCAGCACATAATAAGCCAGCTCTGCAAGATGACTGAGGCACACGAGCTTCCTCATTTAACCTTCCTTCTGTCGCGGCATGTGTTCATACCTCCTGATGGTCGCCGATTTGATACCGATACTATGATTTTCGCAATGCAGCTTCACAACATATCACCCAGTGCATACAAAATGATTCGTCTATCTGGCTTAATCATTCTACCATCAACAAAAAAGGTAAAACAGGTGCTTTCTAGTAGGCTGCAGGACTCCAACCTCAAAACGTTGTTCGACCAGCTTAAGCCGCAGCAGCGTTTGGTCAATTTAATGTTTGACGAGGTAAAGCTGGTCGAGACATTGCGATTTTCTGGAGGGCATGTTCTAGGATACGCTCAAAATGCTGCAGCGGGGGGTGACCATGAAATGCTTGCTTCACATGCTATGGTTGTTGAAGTTGCCTGCCATTTTGGTGGTCCACGCTATATTCTACGCGTTTTGCCCTGCAAAAAACTAACTGCCGATCAGCTGAAGGAACTCCTCATCGAAGCTGCCTCAGCTGTAGTTGGTGTTGGCGGTACTGTGATTTCTTTGATATGTGACAATTGCAATACCAATCGCAGTGTTTATTCAAAACTTGGAGGACCGGGAAGTTGTCAAGTGCTATCGATTCAAGAGCAATCTATGTTCTTAGTGTACGACTACGTGCACATCTTCAAAAATGTTCGCAACAACTGGATTACTGTTGATGGCCAGACACTCTCATTTGTCGTACATGGCAATGAGTACAAAGCTTACTGGAGTGATATTCGGAAGCTTTATGAGATCGACCGAGCTACTCCTATTCGCTTAACCAAGCTGACGCACACCGCTGTTTTCCCCAAGCACCTTCAACGCCAGAGCGTACCCTTGGTATGTCAGGGGTTCAATGACAAGACTGTCGCTGCCTTAAAGACCTTCAAGGATTCACTGGGCATCAGCGAAGGCACCATCATTCTCACCCAGACAATGAGTGAGTGGTTCAAGATGATGAATGTGAAAGACCGTTTCTCAGCTATCCATCTGCGCGACGAATCCAGACAGCCTTGGACAGCAGACTGTACAAGTTTCACTAGGCTGGAGGAGGCCTGCCAAATTATATCTACCTGCGCATGGCAAGGAGGTGGTGGTCGTAAGCTGAAGCTAACTCGGCAAACTGCTGAAGCTTTCACTGTGTCCACACGTAATAATGTGGATGCTGCCAAATTGCTTCTGGCAGAGAAAGACTTTGACTACGTTCTTCCTGCTATATTCGCGGATGAAGCCTTGGAAAAGTTTTTCGGCCAAGCCAGGCAAAGATGCGGTGGAAACTTCTACATTGACGTAGTTGACATTATGGCTGCAGCTAAAATTGCAAATTTGCAGACACTCGTTAAGCATAACATTATGCCAGAATCTAGTTCTCGTGTGCTTGTTTGCGACAAGAATTGTGGTACTTCCATAAATCCAGATGAGTGAAGTGAACTCATTGACGAGATCACTCCTCATGACACTCAGGAACTCTTGAGGTCTGATGATGCCCTTAAGCATAAAGTTGTTTATTTGGCCGGATACCTTGTTCATAAATATGGTGATAGCACCAGTATGGAGGAGATCATGGATGATGAAGATGGTAACGAGGTGTCATCTGAGTTCCTAGATAATTTGAATCGAGGTGGACTGAGTGTGCCGACTATGTCAACCGTCTTCTTTGTACATAATGCCTATAATTTGCATGGCATGACTAGAATGCGTTGCCGCTTTCATTTTGCTGAGCTGTTATCCTTTGTAGATGCACCTTTAGCTAGTAATAATGCAGCATGTACTACTTTAGCTAACATTCTATTGAAAGCTCATGTCCTCAATGTCAGTGACAAAGAAAAGACTGTGGGATGCCTCAGGAGGCAAGAAAAGCTCTCCAACTAGCGATAGCTCTCCAACTAGTGATAGACATAGACATAGTTGTAATAGACATTTTTTACAAAATATTATTGAAAAACGGTGCATTGTTATTATTCGAATGTGTATTTGCTGTATGTTTGTATGTTTGTGTAATACGATATATGACAATATATATTAAATTTGGACAGCTCTACAAACTTGCCTCTTATTATAATCAGCCATCTCTTACCGTTTATGAGTTAGACACAAAAAAACGGGCAAACATTGCCAAAATTCACTAATTTGACCTTGAAATATGACCTTTTGACCTTGAAGATGACCCCAGGTGGTGTTGAAAATGTCGCTATTGAACTCGCCGTCCTCAAAAACCCCTATTTTGACCCCGAGATCGTGTCTCTAGCCCTTCTAGAAGTCATTTTAGCCCAGGACTTAAGTTAATCCTTCAGACTCAAGTTACAAACCCCGAGCATGGGACGTTCCAGTCCTTCTCTAAAGGAGTCTATGGAGAAAACCCAAGTTCAAAGTTGGTGATATTGTAAGAATATACAGATGGAAAAGCCATTTTGAGAAAGGTTATACAAAGAGATGGACTCATGAATTATTTAAAATCGTTGATGTAATGGATACAGTCCCTTGGACCAACAAATTATTTGATTTAAATATAGAAGAAATCTTGGGTTCATTTTACTCACAGGAATTACAAAAAACAAAGCTGATAAGCCATTAAACAACAACCATCCATACTTTTATCCACCCCACCCAGATCAGTTAATTTAATTACCAGTAAAAAAAAAAAGAAAAATTCACAAGCCACACCCAGACAGACCACGCCCACACAGACCACACCCACACAGACCACGCCCACACCGACCACACCCACACAGACCACGCCCACACAGACCACACCCATCATCTTCCACCCCTCTGTGCGCCCCCCACCCTTGACCCTCCACCCCCCCTCATTCCACCCCCACCTTCCCCACACACACACGGGGAGGGGAGGGGCGGGATGAGGGGGGTGGAGGGTCGTTGGCAGGGGGTGCACTTCCCTTTCTGTTTTTCCTTTATTCTCTTTTTGTAATTAAGAATTAAATAATTGTAGGCAAAGCAAATATAATTAAATAATATTGAAAACATAAAAATCTTTATTATTAAAACATTTTTCTTGAGATATATATTCAGCTTCTTCCCAGCACAAGCCATCAGCTTCTTCCCAGCACAAGTCAAAGGTAGTTTCAGCAGCAGCAGATGTCTTTAGGTTTTGAATATCTTTCTGTTTAAGACAAGAGGGGAGAGAAAATATTAATATAGGGTGAAGCAAGGAGAAGGTAAAGTGGATGAGGATATATAATAAATAAACCATGACGATATCTAATAAATAAACCATACCTCTAAAAAATCGAGCTTGGCGTCAAGGTCGCCGAGATGAAAATTTAGGGTACCACAGGTTGGTAGTAAATAACCACTCTTTGGGATCTCGAAATAGTCCCAATCAAAGTCGTGGTCATCGATCTCAACTATCATCTCTGCTATTGAAGTAATGTTCTGTTGGAAAACAAAGCGAGAAACTATAAAATTTGTAATAAATAAAGTTGAATCTTACCTCAAGTTTATCAAGATGGAAATTTTATAGCTCACATGGGCAGAGAATGAATTAGCACTCCTCGGAACTTCAACGTTGTGAAATTCGTTGGATTCATCATCAAACTTCATGTTGTTTGGTTGGTTTTTAATGCTGGAATAAAACAAACAGTTAGTTAAAGTTAATAACACACATACACACAGTATCACAGTTTGTGAATAATTAATTATATATCTTCCCTCTCACATAACATCTCAAACAAGGTGCTTAATTCGTTGCCAGTCATTTGTTCTGTTGTTGAGACAGCTTTGGGGAATATTAAAGGGTGCGATAGGCTGTCCAAACACTCAGCCATCTCATTATGAAGTCCCCTCCGAACTTCAGTTAATTCTGTAAGGGTTTCATTTAGATTCTCCCTTTGTTGGTGATAATTATTGGCTTCATTTTCAACATCAACCACCAACTTTGACAAAGAGAGGCTGTTAAAAAAAAAAGCGAAAAAAAACAATAATTATTGAGAGGCTGTTAAAAAAACAATAATTATTAATCATGTTCTATATAAAACAATGAATAATTAATCGTTGAAACAAACCAAAAAAAACTTACCTGTCTTGCGATAAAGCTTCAAACCCAATGCAATCTTCAACATTGTGTTACATATTTATGGGAATGTATGTGAAGTACCATTCAGGTTGCTTATCCGTGTGTATTATATTAAGGGTTGTTGTGATGGGAGGGTCAGGAGCCCTTCGGAACCAGTGGCCGGAAACGGAAGTGGCCGGAAACGGGAGAAGAAAAAAGACACGAGGAGAAAAAGGACGGGGAGAGTTCTTCCTCGCCCCGCGACGACGAGAAGGTGGAATCGACCTTGCGCTGCGCGGAAAACAGGGGCGTTCCGAAACCCGTTTGGCGAGAGGAGTTACCTGGCCGCGTAATTACCTTTGGACACGTGAAGTCCCCGTGAGTTCGTGCACGGAACGTACGGGTCGCACTTTGGAGCCTCGCACGCGTTACAAACCGCGCTCGGTTTTGCCCGTCTACAAGGACGCGTACGGGTCGCACTTTGGAGCCTCGCAGGCGTTGCAAATCGCGTTTGGGTTTCGCCCCGTCTACAAGGACGCGTACGGGTCGCACGTTGAGCCTCGCTCGCGTTGCAAACCGCGTTTTGGTTTTGCCCCGTTGCTTGGCAAGGAGGTGCGCTGCAACAGCTGTCCCCGGTACGAGACGGCACGTTGGAGCACGTCCGCCCGGGGTTCGTTCAACCGCCCGAGTGCGGTGACGGTGACTATCCTCTTGGTCAAGAGGGGCCCAGAGACATTGTGCGGGACCGAGACCAAAAGGGTTTCGTGAGTACTCCCCGGGACACACATGTATAAGATGGCCATCTTAATCTTAGGGAATTGAGTGTGAATTGGGAATTGGTGATGATTATGTATTGTTGATTGCTCGGGGAAAATCTCCGTGGTTGTGTCCTTGAAATATTGTTGATGGTTGTGTCATTGAAATTGTTTGGTATCATTACCATTGAAAGATATCCTTGAACGTCAGTTGTCTCTTGGGTGAAATTCATATGGCTTGCGTGGCGAAAGCGCATATATAATACAGCTTTCTGGCGAAGTTCCTCTCACGGTCCGGGGGTCACTGAGACCAGGTATTCACCGAGGGGACCACGTAACAATTGGAAAACATTTTTTGAATGAAGCCACCTCAAGTGAGATTCAGTTACTATAGCCGGGATGGGGAAATTTAATGACATCATGGAATAAATGAGTTTCTTGAAAATTCCAGGTGTGTCCCTTCAAGGAAGGGGATTAACATTCTTCATAGGATTTAATGTTTTAAAATATCATGTCTAAGACATAATATTTTTGCTCCAGGCAAGAGAAGAGTAAAACTGGTTTCTCTGGTAAATTAAAATATCTTGATAAAGAACCAAACTCAAACATATACTTTGTTAATATATTAGATGGTGAAGGGAGTGGTAAGAGAATTAAATTATTTCCTACGCATAAACAAATATTTGTAGAATCGTTGTTTGAGTGGTCTACTAGAAAACAATGCTCATTGATAGTAAGAGTAGAAGGTCCATAGGACCAAGGGGTGGCAGGAATAGAGGTGTTAAGGGGAAATGAAGAAAAGCGAGGGAGAGAGGAAAATTTACATGTAAGTGAATGGGGAAATGAGGGTGGTCCAGGAACAACATTTTCCCTCTACTGCGGTGAGTGAGTGAAAGGCCCTCGGAGTTAGCTTCATCGCAGGAGATTCCAATGGTTCTGAAAGCTTTGGTTTCAACAGCGTGAAGCCGAGCTAGGTGTGAGGCAGGAGCA
The DNA here is from genome assembly GCF_964187855.1 of Myxine glutinosa. NCBI lineage: Eukaryota > Metazoa > Chordata > Myxini > Myxiniformes > Myxinidae > Myxine > Myxine glutinosa. The sequence continues at coordinate 58,408,354 of NC_136268.1, forward strand.
CCGGCCCAGACGGGGGAACAGTATTCCATTGAGCTGCGGATGAAAGCCTTGTATGTGGTGAGGAGCTCAGGTGTGCCAAGGAAGGACTTCGCACGACAGAGGATGCCCAGTCGGCGACTGGCTTTGGAGGCCAGCTTGGAAATGTGGTTTTCCCAAGAAAGATCATGGCAGATAGTGAGACCCAAAAGCTTGAGCGACAGAACGTCTTGGAGAGGATTGTTGAGAAAGTAGATGGGAGGGTTTTCCAGTCGGTCTTTTCGGAGAGACATCGTAAGAGTGTGAGATTTGTCAGGATTGAAAGACATGTTCCACTTGTTGGACCAGTCTGTGATTTTGGCCAGGTCTGCAGAGAGCGAGGAGGCTGCAGACTGCCAATCTGAGGGATGAGGAATGGAGCGGCAGATAGTGGAGTCATCAGCAGAGAGATGGAGAGGATTTTCCAGAGAGTCGGAAAGATCATTGATGAAGACCAGAAATAGCACAGGGCCCAGAACACTACCTTGGGGAACTCCAGCCAGAACAGGCAGGGGAGATGAGAGAAATCCATTCAGGGCCACATGTTGACTACGACCAGAGAGGAAGTCCGCAAGCCATGAGTGGAGATTTCCATGGATACCATCGGAGGAGAGTTTGGTGAGCAGAGCTGGGTGCCAGACCGTATCGAAGGCACGTGATATGTCAAGGGAGACAGCTCTGATTTCCTGTTTGGCATTGAGGACCTCCATCCATTGTTGAGACAGCAGAATCAACATGTCCAGAGTAGAATGACCTGGTCTGAATCCAAATTGATGATCGGAGATCAAGCCATTGGAGAAGAGGAAGGATTTGATGTCCGAAGCAAAGATGGATTCCATGACTTTGCTGATAATTGGGAGCAGGCTGATTGGTCTGAAGATGCAAGGATCTGTTTTTGCACATTTTTAGTGTAATGCGGTAATGTTTGTTGATTTCCACGATGCTGACAAATGACCTTGAGCAAAAGAGAGGGTGAAAAGAACAGAGAGAGGGTGAGATAGAGCAGCAGAGCAGGATTTTAGGACCCATGAGCTGATGCCGTCTGGTCCAGTTGCAGAATCAGAGTCGAGGTTTGACAAAAACGTATCCACCTTGTCAGGAGAGAAAGACACAGAGTCCAGGAGCAGTTTGGTTCGACTGGGAAAGGTGGGACCAGAGAGAGACGGGTTTGGGACACAAAATGTTATTACCTGAGACATGTGCAGGTCTGCAAGAGCTTTGTATTGCTCTTGTTGTTGGAGGTTGATCTTGAAATGTGCACCCATTGGTCAGACATCTGCAGGACTGCAGCCACATCTGTCACCTGAATCCATCCACCAATTAGCACAAGATGAAATGATATGGCTGCCATCTTGGTTTTCCTTTGGGCTGAACACATTAGGCCTGTAGGCCTCTGCTGATTATACAGTCTGGCTTTGGTGCATCAAATTTCCATTGGCTTTGTTTGGTTCGAGTGTTTAATAAATTATTAGTAAAATTAAATCAAGCCCGTAAGTGCCTCCCAAAAAAATAGCGTTACGTAATTTTTGAACAGCGCTATATTCACTTTAACCCTCAATGCCGCTTCTATTCAGAGTGGGTGCACTAATTGCCTGAAACTAGGCCCAGCTCTCTGTCAGACTCGTAATTCGTATTGAACCAAACTGTAAAGACCCTCGGAGATTAATTGTGTACCTTCACCAGCAAAGAGGATTGAGTTGAGTGGACAGAGGAGGTGAATATATTGTTGCGGATCTCCCGAAGCCCGTCCACGTTAAAAGCGGGGATTAACCCCCTTTTTCCCCTTGGGTCTTCGTGTCCACGAGGCCAAATCGCCACTTCCGCAGCAAGCGTGAGAAAGGGTATCGGGTCGACGCCGCACGTACCTTTGACCCACGCTGCCACGAAAATGGGGATCGGACCTTGCACAAGCCACGCTAATCGATTACGCCCGAGCGGTGTGCGTATCACGTGACTCGTGCTGTTACCTTTTATTGAACCCGATTGAGCGGTCCTATTCGTACGGTGCTTGGCCAATAGATAGAAAGGACTAGGCTAATGGTGAAATCTCAAAAGGGGCCTTAAAATGGGTCTAACCCCTCCCCATCTTAGAACAAAAAAACAACCTATTTTTTCTTCAAGGGGGATGTCTGGGGAGTTAGAAAATCATGGTTGTGAATATGAAAGCATTGCACATCACTCCGAGAATCACATTTACATATATATATAATAGGTGCTGATGTTGACGCCAAGAGCCGATTTGACGTAACAGGTTTTTTGCCTTTATAGGCGTCAATATTGATGCTATATGCACAAATATGGTATTAAAATGTGCAGGAAGATAAGACACAATCAATAAAATAGGAATAAGGCTTAAAAAATAACTTTTCTTGGGTAGAAATGACAAAATGTTGAAATTAAATGCTACAAATTCAGTTCGGTTTCATCGATAAAATGGGGACAAATACATTTTAATTTCAGAAATATTAGCTTCATAGTCATAAAGTTTATGTTCAAATTTCCCCTGTTCATTCATGTATTTAACATTATTAACCAAAATGTTAATATCAATAATACTGATAATTATACTGTCAAAATCAAATGTCACCCCCCGAATATTTTATTGAAATTCACAAATCGCAATACCGCCAAAACATCAAGTAGTGGGGCAGCCACTCGCTTTTTTCAGCCGGCAACTCCGGCCGAACGAGCTCAAATATAGCACGTTTGACCGCGAGCTCCTCGGTCTACACCTGGCCGTTCGCCATTTCCGCCACCTCCTGGAGGGCCGACCATGGCTTTCGTCGACCACAAGCCGTTGGTTTACGCAATGGCCAAAGTCACGGAGCCGTGGTCGGCCCGCCAGCAGCGCCACCTCTCCGCCGTGTCGGAGTTTACCACGGACATCCGGCACGTCGCCGGCAAAGACAACGCCGTGGCCGACTGTCTTTCTCGGGCCAGCGCGAACGCGGTCCACCTCGTCGTGGACTTTGCGCTTATGGCGGCTGACCAGACCACCGACACCACGGTGCAAGCCCTCCGGGCAGCGGACATGGGCCTCCGCTTGGCCGATGTCCCCTTCGCGGACACTGTCCTGCTCTGCGACGTCTCCCAAGGCCAGCCTCGCCCCATCGTGCCCGTTACCTGGCAACGCCGCATCTTCGCCTCCCTCCACGGCCATTCCCATCCGGGCCGGAAAGCTTCCCAGAAGCTGGTGTCGGCGCGATTCGTCTGGCACGGCCTTCGACGGGATGTCCGCGATTGGACCAGCACCTGCACGGCCTGCCAACAGGCCAAGGTCCACCGACACACCCAGGCCCCGCTGGCACCTTTCACCATGCCCGAACGGCGTTTCGACCACGTCAACGTGGACCTGGTGGGCCCCCTCCCCCCATCACGGGGTTTCACACACCTGCTCACCATGGTGGACAGGACCACCAGGTGGCCGGAGGCCGTTCCCCTCATCTCCACCACCACCGCCGACGTGGCGCAGGCTTTCATCGCCACCTGGGTCGCCCGTTTCGGCCCACCGGGGGACATCTCTTCGGACCGCGGGCCGCAGTTCACCTCCGAGCTGTGGGGCACGGTCGCCCGCAACCTGGGGGTCAGGCTCCACTGTACCATGGCCTACCACCCCCAAGCCAACGGGTTGTGCGAGCGGTTCCACCGTTCCATGAAGGCCGCGCTCATGGCCGGCCTTCAGGACGGTGGCTGGACCGACCAGCTACCGTGGGTCCTTTTGGGCCTCCGCACGGCCCCCAAGGAGAACGTCCGGGCATCCACCGCCGAGCTGGTCTACGGCCAGCCGCTACTCATCCCGGGCGAATTCGTGCCCGACGCCACCAGTCCCTGGTCCGCAGCTCGCCAGCGCTCGGACCTCCAGGAGACCGCCCGACGGTTTGCCCCCGTGCCAACGTCCCACCACGGTGACCCCCAGGCCTACGTCCCCTCAGCGCTTCGCACAGCGGAGTACGTTTTCGTGCGTCATGACGCACACCGGGGGCCACTCAGGCCGCCGTACGACGGACCCTTCCGGGTCCTGCGACGGGACGACAAGTCCTTCGTCATCAACGTCGGCGGCAGGTCGGACCGGATTTCGGTGGACCGCCTCAAGCCGGCACACGTGGACATCGACCAACCACCTCGGTTGGCCCTTCCTCCGCGGCGAGGCCGCCCCCTGTCCACGGTGCCTCCCGCTCGACCACCCACCCCCACACCGGACCCCCCCCCCCCCACGACCCTCCAGGGGTCGCTTCGGCCGGGTCATCAGGACCCCCCTTAAATTGACCCTGCCGGTGCAAGTCGATTCTGGGGGGGCGTGTGTAGCGGTTGCCGCTGAACATACACAATCGCCTTACACCTGCCGAGGACGCAACCACGGAGTGATCGCTGTGCCGGGCTCGCCCAGACCGCCCGGAGACGCTCAGTCTCGCCTTTCCCGGGCATGCCCGGACTCGCCTTTACCGGGCTCGCCCGGCCCGTCCGGCAACATCCAGTCTCGCCGTTCCCGGGCATGTCCAGGCACGCCCGGCCCGTCCGGCGACACCCAGTCTCGCCGTTCCCGGGCATGTCCAGACTCGCCCAGGTCTCCCGGACACGCCCAGTCGCGCCTTTTAAGGGCAAATGCTCCGGCATGATATATTCGAGTGCTTGTATATAATGCTGCCCGATAAACGGGCTTTTCAGAGTACCCGAGTTGATTTGATGCAATAAAGAAACTCGGACGAACTCCAGCTTTTTGTCGCGTCCATTCTTTCGATTTGAGTTGGAGCACAGCTCCTTCAATATAATATATATATATTGTTACAGACACGAGTAAATATTCCCCTATTTCCCCAATACTCCCCAACTATCCCCAATCCCCCATTCCCTAGTCCCATTGCCTGTAAATAACACTCTGTAGAACCGACCTTCCCCTTTTTCCCCCATTAAATGTCGTGCCCAAGTCCACCGCATCTCACGTAGACAACTTTCGGACATCTTGCTAGTTATTCTTAGTCTATGTCAGTTAAGGACTCGTTTCCATTAATTCTGACTCTTCGTTGCACCAGAATGTGATTATATGGCACCAGTAGTGAGTTTAGGACCTTCCCATACCTCCTCCCATCTTCTTCCCCAAACAACAACTACAACAACAACTACAACAACTACAACAACGGCGCGCGGGGAGTGTGCGTCCTCACTCCGGCTCGGTTAGCCGCCATTACCCATGCGCTCCACGGGGTTACCACGAAGGGGCTGGCTGTCAGCTCCTCATCAAGGGCGGAGCCTGGTAACCCCCCCGCACCCAATAAGAAGGGCGGACCGATTCCATCTGGGGCGGAGCTAACGAGCCGAGGGCGTGTCACTCCCCGCCGGATATGCGCAGCGACTTAACGGACGTGACGACAGATAAACAGGACAAAACTGACTCACACGGGGATTGATGGCAAGGAAAGGCGGGTTGGTCGATGGCTCAAGGTGCACTCTTGGCTCAGGGACAAATCGACCCGGTCCGGTCCAATAGATGCGGGGAGGTCGCTCAGCGCTCGGAGGTCGCGACTGGTCTGTTCAAGCTGGGACAGAGACAGAGACTGGTGGACAGAGACACCCTCCACAACTCTGCAGATGACAGACCTCGATCAGGGAGGCCAAGAGTCACCACTGCAAGGCAGGACAGGCAGATGGTCCGAAGTCACCTGCGGGATCGATTCCGTCCAGCATCCCGCACTGCGGCAGAAACTCCGGGGCGTGCAAACCCACGGATCTCCAATGATACTGCATGAAGACGACTGCATGACTATGGTCTGACTGCCAGAAGACCATACAGAGGCCCCGTGATGACGGTTGCCCATCGCCGCAACCGTCAGAGATGGTGCCGGCAGCATCAGCGGTGGACCTTGGCGCAGTGGAACGAGGTCGCTTTCAGCGATGAGTCAAGGTTCTGTGTGGACAGTCCTGATGGGCGTGAGTGTGTCTGGAGAAGAACTGGCGAGCGATATGCCGATTGTTGCGTGCGTCAAGCCAACAGGTGGGGTGGCCCAAGTGTGATGGTGTGGGCAGCCATATCAGGCCGGTACAGGACGCCACTGGTGGTTGTGGATGGGAATCTTAACGCCCAGCGGTATGTGGATAACAACCTGCGACCTCATCTGCTGCCATTCCTGCTAGACCACCCAGAACTGAGAACCTTTCAGCATGACAACGCTCATCCCCATGCTGCTCGCTTTACCACTGCATTTCTCTAAGGCGAGAACATCAACACCATGCAGTGGCCTGCGCTCTCCCCTGACCTGAATCCCATCGAGCACCTGTGGGATGAGCTTGGGAGACGCGTAGTTGGCAGGGCCAGGACACGGGCAGAGCTGCTTCAGACATTGAGGACTGAGTGGGACAGAATCCAGCAGCAATCCATCCAAAGACTGGTAGGCAGTATACGCCGACGATGCACTGCCTGTATCCAAAACAATGGTGGCCATACACGCTATTGAAAGGGGACTGACATTGCACCCTGTGCTGTTCTGTACTGTAGAACAAACTGATGAGATGGTGTATCTTGGTCAAAAACTTGACATGTCATCTATCTATAATTCCAGTAATCTCTGTACGTTTGTTTGTCTGTGACCGCTGTTTCTCGACAACTACCAGTCCGATATACTTGAAACTTGCCAGGTATATTGCTGGGGACCCGAGGATGTGCCTTTTCAAGGTTTTAAATTAATCGGAGAAGTACTTACCGAGCTATGTCCAAAAAACGCTTCAACCAATCAGAGAGCAGCGAGCTATCACGTGTGCCGAACGTGGCGATCAGACTCTGCCTCGGACGGCACATTTGACAGCGTATTCATTTATTTCACGTTGGAAAATTATGTTGCCGTTAAACTATGTTTTAAAACGAATTCAAACTGCGATTAAATTAAAACGATTCATCGTAACTGCGATTTGCGAACTTCCGGACAGTCAAGACTTCACTTCCGGCAGCCAATCACAGAACGCTTTGTTGCGTAGGCGTGGCCGATGTGAGACGAGCGGAGCTGAGCGCGTTACGAGCTGACCGCCATTACGGTACGTAATTCGATTTCTTATGCGCATTATTTCTCCCAATTCAGTCAGAGCGAAGGGCGGAAGCGAAGAGCGTTGTTTTTTTTGTTTACGGGCGTACGGGCGGGGTAGAGCGTACGGGTAGCGTTTTTTTTTTTTTTTGGCAAGGAACGGGCACCCACGTACGGGCAATGCCCTAGTCAATAAAATGCCAATGTTTCAATTAGCAATTGTTGGTTTGTTTTATTTTGAACTGTTACAATTTTATTACATTTCAAACAAGTGGTAAATTTCTTTTGCGTTTTCGGTCTTTTTGAAGTTGGTCAAAATGGTCAAAATGGTCAAATTTTTCGGTCAAAATGCCCATTTTGCACTGGCCTTTTTAAAGCCAATATCAAGACATCACGTGCAGCTCATTAAAATCATCCCGTACCTCTTGGCTAATCACTGACAGTCAAAACGGCTGTTCAACAGCTGTGCTATGAAGTGACCATTGAAGGTTCAAGTGACCATCCGTGACCGTTTTGTCTGACAGTGAGGACACTATTGTCCACAAATAAGTTCACACATTTACTACACGCAGTGTTATTGTTGATATTTAAAGGTTTCAAAGGTGGTAAGTTTCTTTTGCATTTCAGTATATATATGTATGTATATATATATATACAGTATATGTATATATGTATATATATATATATACTGTATATATATATATATATATATGTATATATATGTATATATATATATATATGTATGTACTGTATATATATATATATGTATGTATATGTATATGTATATATATATATATGTATATATATATATATATATATATATATATATATATATATATATGTGTGTGTGTGTGTGTGTGTGTGTGTGTGTGTGTGTGTGTGTGTGTGTGTGTGTGTGTGTGTGTGTGTGTGTGTGTGTGTGTGTGTGTGTGTGTATATATATATATATATGTGTGTGTGTATATATATATACTAGCAGAAGTACCCGGCATTGCTGGGCGGGGGAAGGGAAGGGAGGGGAGGGGGAAGGGGAGGGGAGGGGAACGGGGGGGAGGGGAGGAGAGGGTGGGGAGGGGAGAAGAGGGGGGGAGGGGATAAGAGGGGGGGAGGGGAGAAGAGGGGGGGAGGGGAGGGGGAGGGGGAGGAGGAGAGGGGAGAAGAGGGGGGGATGGGAGGGGGAGGGGGAGGGATGGGAGGGGAGGGGGGAGGGGAGGGGGGAGTGGAGGGGGAGGGGAGAGGGAGGGGGAGGAGGAGAGGGGAGAAGAGGGGGATGGGGAGGGGGAGGGGGGAGAGGGAGGGGGAGGAGGAGAGGGGAGAAGAGGGGGGATGGGGGGAGGGGCGAGGGGGGAGGGGGAGGGAGAGGGAGAGGGAGAGGGAGAGGGAGAGGGAGAGGGAGAGGGAGAGGGAGAGGGGGGAGGGGGGATGGGGGAGTCAAGTCGGAAGTCATTGTCGTCAATTGAATGTCGCATTTATTTTTTATTCCCTGTCAAATGCATTGGTCCCCGCATTCCGAACCCGGAAGTCGGAAGTCATTGTCGTCAAAGTTGAAAAATTAACGTTACGAAATACGCTGATGACGTCATAATTTTAAAACGCGAAGTTTTTTTAATTTTAAGGTGTGCTGTAGTTGATCTGAGACGTACTGATTCCGAATATCCCTTTGGTTTTGCTCTGCGATGAGTAGTTCTCGAGTTATAAGAGGACAAACAAACAAACATACTTTACTGCTTTATATATATAGATATGTGTGTGTATGTATATATATATATATATATATATATATATATATATATATATATATATATATATATATTTATATATATATATATATATATATATATATATATATATATATATATATGTGTGTATATATATATTGTTGCGGATTTGAGAATCCTGTGGTTTTTTTTATTGTTGTAGTGTAATGAGAATTGTTGTAAATATCACCCTCCGTGTGTAAAGGTAATAGGTCGTCCTCCTAGTTACTCCATATACATACACGTAGCCAATCATATACCCTCTTAAGTAGTTATCTCCTTATTATGTGTATTAGTTTAAGGCTGTGTCTTCCATTAATTGACACTGCATTGCACCGAATTCAAATAAGGTAGATTCCCTTTCATTCCCAAAGCCCCCCATTCCCAAAGCCTCGATTGCCAACTGCATTCGCCCTCCATTAGCCACGAGGTAATCTCGGAGAAGAAAGGCGTGGCCCCCACCTCTTCATGAAGGGTGGAGCCCCGAGCGACCAACCAAGGCTCAGGGGTTTGGCTTGAGAGGGCGGAGAGAGAACGATCGGGGAGGTTCGCGAAGGTTCGAGGGTGTGGCCTATATAACCCGCGGCGGGACGCCCCCACGAGAGATGAGCCCTTCGAGAGCACGCGACGCACCTGAGAAGAGCTGCGTGACCCAGGAGATGAGGGAGGGATGTCCCATGAGCTTTGAACCATCGCAGCTTTGAACCATCACAGCTTTAACCACTACAGCTTTGAGCTTTGACGGCAGTTTCGACCGTGGCCGCGAAGGAACGCCGCTGTGCAAAACCGATCGAGAAGGGGCGGCGGCTGCTCACTCCCGGCCCGACCGTGCTCCGGTTCCAGTTGAACCTTCCTCTCCTTCCAGCCAATCGTTCCTGCCTTCATCCCCCATTCGTGTGAGTCTGCTCGTCGTCTGTCTTTTGTCTTGTCCTGGGGTTAAGTAAGACTGAATAGGTAAGCTAGTAATTGCACTGTGTCTTCTGGTCCTTCCATTCTTTCTGTCTTTATTTTATTATCCTTCCTCCTCCTTGGTTTCTTTTGACTTGTAAATAGTAGTAATAAATTATATTTGTATTTCCTACCATCGTTCTTCTTCTTCATTCACATCCGTTTCGTCCTTGTCTTTTCCCTCATTGAATACCTGTGGCGCGATTTTGGCCAACGTTTCAGGATCGGGTTTAGTCTGTGGTAATGGCTCGAACGTCGTGTTGCTAACACCGCTCGGCAATTATTACATCTAAAACCGGGGTTCGAGCGGGAGTCCCTCCCTTGCTCGCGGTCAGGAGTGGCACTCCGGTCCTTGGGACTTTTTGTAGACCAAATACCCTGGCTGCTCCCAACCGGGAGGAGCGTTGGGACCCCCAGGACTCACGTCGGTCAGTCCCGGACAAGGGGATTAATCCCCCCTTCTTAAGGGGAAAAAGGCCGACGGAGAGATCCGCAACAAATTGGTGTCAGGAGCGAGATTCGGATCTGAAGGGCGCTTAGCGCACTCAAAATTTGGAGCGGCCGAGATTGTAATAACATCTAAATTTAAGTCGTGCCATGGATGGTCAAGGTTGATCGGATGCTGGTTGGGGAGTTGGAGGGGGTAGAATCGACCCAGGACCCCAGGGAAGAAGTGGGAATAGTGGAAGAGGAGAGCAAAGAAGGTGCGGTCGTGGGGGTTACAGCCACACGAAATGGCGGCCTCCCGTACGTGACGGCGATAGCCGGACCCACAGTGCCAATGGACTGGGGCCTTTTGATGATGCATTTCGGTGCCTCTCTGATGGGTGACAGTAAGGGATTTGATGCAATGATGGCTACCCAGGGGATAGACATGGGAAAAGTGAGGCACAAAGCAAGGTACAACCCGGAGGGATTTCAGGAGCAAATGAATGCCACGGCGAAAAGAATACAGGAAGACATTTACCGCGGGTTGGGCGAGCAGGGCACACGGTTGCACGACGAGGTAAAGCGGGTCGAGAAGCGCTGGTTGAGCGAGGCGGAGGAAAGCACAGGTAACTGGACCGGGGTAGACATCGCGACCCAGGGTATGGGAAAGCCGGCGACCGCCGAGGTGGGAAAGAAAAATGTATTCGGACCAGCGGTCGAGGGAAAGAAAAAAGAAATTAAGTCCGAATCATTCAAAGAAGTAGTGGGAATTGAAATTGGAGAGACCGGGGACTTAGAAAAGCACTCGCGGCAGGGAAAGATGGAAAATGTGCAAATAACCTGCACACATCACGATGCTGTGCTTAACCCAAAGGAAAGTTTGCAGGTGTTGGAGCGAAGGAGAAGAATCCCCCAGGTGAGTCGTGCTGTGTATTGTGCGGGGAGATTTTGCAGGAGGATGTTTGGCGACAAAAGAATTTTCACGCGCTTGGGATCGAGAAAGCATCCGGGCGTTGGGGAAGGGTTCCCTGTGAGTGGAAATGGCGCGCTTGTGGGAAAAAAGTTTCCATCGGGGAATGAGCGTGTTATGGAGCGTGAGTGTGAAACCGAGTGCGAGCGAGAATGCACGTCGGGGTGTACGGAGTGTGACACGGAGAGTGAGTTGGTGGTGGCGCAAGTGCGAGAGGGCACATCGGAGCGCGAGTGTGAAACCGAGTGCGAGCGAGAATGCACGTCGGGGTGTACGGAGTGTGACACGGAGAGTGAGTTGGTGGTGGCGCGAGTGCGAGAGGGCACATCAGAGTGCGAGTGTGAAACCGAGTGCGAGCGAGAATGCACGTCAGAGGGTCTGTGTGAAACAGAGTGTACGGAGTGTGACACGGAGAGTAAGGTGGTGGTGGAACGTGTGCGAGAGTGTACACCTGAGTTGGTTGTGGCGCATGTGCGGCAGGGCACATCGGAACGCATGAGTGGGTGGATGCAAGAGTGCACCCCCATGAGTGGTACGGAGTACGTACCGAGGGAGACTGCGCAAGATGGTGCGCGAGGTGTGTTAAGCAAGTGTGCGAACGGAGAGTGTGCACAAGAGGATGCATGAGAAAGGTGTGTAACAAGGAGTGCGGTGGTGGAATGGACGGAGTGTGTGGGATGCACTGGAGGCGCCGAGATGCCGGGTTTGGTGAGTGTGAAAAGGGTCGCGTGGTGTGAGCATGCAAATGAAGCATCGACGTTAACCGGGTTAGCAGTTAGGGCAACGGACAGCCGAGGCGAGCACTCCGTGCGCGGTGCGTTTTGTTTGCAGCGAGGACCGGCCGGGACCGTAAGCGCGTCGCTCTTCGGAGCGTCGCACACGAATCGGGCCGGGTCCCGCACTGAATGGTCGGTGCCGTGTCAGAGCGGCGATCGGCGCGATTCCGGGGGAGGGGGGCCAGGTCGGAGGGATCGGAACGATGCCCCCTGGTGGCGGGGGCGGGGTTCCGACCGGGCGAGATTGAGCCATCGGGCCGGCGACCGCAAGGTGCCGCGCCGAGATGGTGCATGGAATCTCGGCCCAACGAAGCCTCCTCCCCAGAATCGTGAATGCCGGACGGATTCAACCTGCAGGCGACCAAACCACCCGAATTCATTGCTCGGCTTTGCGAAGCCGAGTTTTAATGATGTAACGACGCACCGAGGCTCAGATATAGCGGACTGTGATGATAATAGTGTTTTGGACCCGAAATTGAGGATAGGGAATTTGTGATTGGCAGAAGTGATTGGCAGAATTTGATGATTGGTAGAATGATTGGTAGGATGATTGGCAGTGATTGGCAAATTTTTGATTGGCTGGAATTTGATGAGCAAAATTTATAGTGGAAGATGCCTGATGTGGTGGGATGGCAAATCCACTGTCCCTCACACACGGGGCACATGAACAATAGCTATGGGGTTTGGCCTGAAAACTAGCCCGGGAGGGTTAGGATAATGTATGGGGACCTAGAAATGACCATTGGTAACGGTAGAGGTAAGTAGCGACCTTGGACAGGTAGTGGGGACATAGAGAGTTTAGAATGGATGATAACGACGGGGGATGTGCTTAGTTTAAAGGGGCGATGGGGAAGCGCGAGTTTTAGCAGGGCACCAGGTAGATCAGATGATGCCGTGTGTGTGAGAGTATTGATATCGAGCAAATGAGGAATTGCAGGGCAATGCTCGTGAGGTGATTGTGAGTTGTATTGAGCGTGGAAGTGTATGGAGCAGTGCATGAGGAACAATTGTGGTTGTGCATTGTATTGAGTGATTGAAGAAGCCTGGGAGGAAGGAGGGTGCAGGTGGCACCAGGTGTGATTGCACAGGTGTGCAAGTGAACAGGTGTATGGAGCAGTGTCCGAGTGAGTAATGGTGATTCTGTGTTGTGTTGAGCAAATGGTCCTGGAGGAAGGAGGGTGCAGGAAGCACCAGGAGTGATGTGCAAATACAGGTATGGAGCATGGTGTGCACAGGTGTGCAAATACAGGTATGGAGCATGGTTGTATGGAATAAATGGTATGGAATATATGGAGTATGGAATGGATGGTGTGGAGGGAGTATGGTGGAAACTGGAGTGGAGTGGATGGTGCGAAGGTGTGGACGGGGAGGATGGACCCCATCACGAATACCCGGGAGGGTAGTTTAAGAGTTAGGTAGAGGGAGTAGGTAAATTGTGGTTGGATATTGGCATCTGTGGTACGTGGTGGAAGAATAGTGTTTGGATGGGTACATTAGTGACGTGGAAATGGCTGGGCGTGTGGCCTGTTAGTGTGTGTCGTTAAATGAGCACTCCGCCACTGTTAGGATGTCGGCCAGGTGAGGCCGCAGGTGGGCTCTGGGAGCCGGTAGAGTTGTGGATGGGGCCCGAGGACCCAGAGGACGGACCTAGGTAGCCCAGTGCCAGAGCGGGCACCGAGTGGGAGAGAGCGCCAGAGGGCCTTCCCCAGGTAGATAGATTAGGGTAAGGAGCAGGTAAGCTCGGAGGCAGCTGCAGTGGTGGAGGTGTGCAGGTGGGTAGACCTGCTGGGAGAGCCACACGACCCAGTCCTGAAATTGTGCAAAGGCACAGGGAGTTGAATCGGGGGAGTGAGACCCCAAATTGATGAAGCACCACAGTTTGGTCAATGGGAATTTGGTTCTTAAAACCGCATAGAGTAAGACGGCCAATAGTTTGGCAGGGAAAGACCCCGGGTAGTGTAAAGTGTATTAATGTCATTTAGAGGATAGTTAGGATTAAGAATCTCCTCGCACCATCTACATCCACTCACCTGAGGCGATGACGTAACTCCACACCATGCCATGTTCTGTTATTTTTCTGTGCAAATGTTTGGAATGTGAGACGAATCATGACGTGGGTGTGACATTGTGCTTTGTTGTTCCATCTCTCCCTCCTTAAGAGGGATTGATGATGAATTGGTGATGGCAAATTTGGATTAGAGGGATTGTTATGACGAATTTGGTATCGGGGAAATATGGGGAAGACGTGACGGTAGAGACGAATTGTAAATTGTTGTAAATATGGGGTAAGGGGCAAGGATAGAACAGGTAACAGGGGGGGTGACGTACGGTAGGGACGAGCTTTTCTCCGCTCAGTCTCCAGACGCACCTCACCTTGCATTGCCTTTATTGATGTGTACCCTTGTGACCTTACCCCTCGCTAAACTGCCCTCTCTGTCTTCCTTCCCCGACCCATGGATCGTGCTCTCAGGGTACTGAGGGGAGCGTGCGGGAGTCCGCCATTGTGTGCCCGAACTCTCGCAACCACAGCTGCCTGCATCGATGCACCACTTATGGACCACATGTCTGTGGCTGAGCACCACTCATGGACCCCACGGGTTGGGGCATGGCCCCTCTGCTGGAACCGGCCATGATGGCCCGAGATCTTGCTGGCGGACCTCGGTAACGTGGCATACAGGTGAACCACCCCTAGTCGGCCCCTGTGGGCCCTAAATAAAAACACACAATGGACACGTTCTGTGCTTGTTATTATTATGTCCAAATAGGCTGCCAGCAAGAAGAACATGAAGAAAGACAACAT
>NC_136268.1:58428058-58438058 GCF_964187855.1 Myxine glutinosa
GTTTACTTTAATATTCGATCAAATTGAGTTCTCTTTCTGGGAACTTCAATGGAGGAGATGCCCACTAGGCCCATCAATGCCTGTGCTATTGTTGTCATTCTATATAGTTGTTTCTCCTTGCTCTATCCTTTTTAAATGTTCAGTGTCAAGTTCAGTGAGGAAGTCATAGCGCATGCAAATTTTAAGAGTCTTTGGTACGACTCGGCCAGATGTCGAGCCGCCATCATCCCAGGCTCAGGGGGGACACTGTAGCCATTATTAGCACTAAATCTGATTTAATTCCTGTCGAAATATATTACTAACTATTATACTATATTTGTCTTCATTTAAATCTTTTTTTAAATTTAACTTTTATTTATTTACTTATATTATTTATTTTATTATATATTTTATTTATTTATTTATTTATTTTTAACGTTTATTTATTTATTAGACTTTTATTTTAAGTCTTTTAGTCTTTTATTTTAATAAATTGTATTTAATTCATATTTAATTTTATACTTTTTATTTGTTTAAGTCTTTAATATAATTGATTCATTGGTTTTGAAATACATCTCCCCGTGTGGTGGCAGAGAATGGAAAGAGGATTTGGTAAGGAGTGGTTGTACTTAGTTTGTAAGGTCAGTAGTGTTACCTTGAAGGAGAAGGGAGAGATAGGAGAAAATGTCAGGAGGTGTGTTACAAGAGGATGGTGATTAAAACTACTCATTTGCGGCAGATTGACATACGAAAGGTCAGGGGACCTGATTACAGCAGGTGCAAAGACAACATTGTGAGAGGTTTTGGTATCTTTACTGTGTCAGCTCAACTCGAAGGAAGGCGATCAGAGATGTTGGGGACGTGGTATATTTTTAACGGCTGTCACTGTTTTGGCATATCAACTGAAGCCCTTTCAAAAGCACGCAAGGCATTTTGTGCACCCCTCTGTGGGCCCTCTTCCTGCTGTCAGACATGAGGCACAGCTCACTCTGCTGTCAAGAACAGAAGACCAAAGTGGCTGCGGTGTCAGAGAATATTGCCGTGTTTGACGATATGTACCACCACACTGCTGCGCTCGGTTTTTGAAGTTCACGTAGTCCATGGTAAATAGGTACAGGACAGAAAAGTGATCCTGCCAGTTAATTTTAGCATCTGTGCTGTGAACTATATGATTACAACAGCTGAGCCGGAATAGCAGATACTTGGAGGATGGCTGGGCTTTCCACAGACAAGTTTGTAATTTCTGCTTACTTGTCTCAGATTAATAGCTTTATATTTGAAAACAAGTAAAATACAGCTGAAAACACACATATAATACACAGAGACTTTAACACATTCTTATACATGAGAAGTCATACTTTAACAGCTGTATGAAATGGAAACCAACATTTAGTGTGCGAACGGTTTAAAGGATATTGACTTGGTATAGAATATTCTAGTGTACCCTCGTTTAATCACCAAATAAGTTTCCGCCAAGTACTTACAAGTCCAGGGCTGTCTTAGTCAAATCTTCTGACAGCAAAACTATTGATTGAGTTAACCAAGAAATATGAATATCAATTCACCATTTTTGTTTACATAAAAATCCCAATTTTTTTTCTTCCTAATAACAGAGTTTATTGGACAAGCATTAACATTTGATCAATCTACTGGTTACATCACATGTTGAATCATGCCTTCATCTTAATAATGGGTTAGTGTTGTTAGGTCCCCTAACAACCCTAACCCTAACCCTAACCCTAACCCTAACAACCCTAACCCCAACCCTAACAACCCTAACAACCCTAACCCTAACAACCTAACCCTAACCCTAACCCTAACCCTAACCCTAACAACCCTAACAACCCCAACCCTAACACCCCTAACCCTAACCCTAACAACCCTAACCCTAACCCTAACACTAGTTAATATTAATGTCAGTGGGCTATCATGGAGACCACTATCAAAGTGATCACGCAATGTTTTCTTTTCTTTTCTACAGGATGCAGAAAGAAACCAGTGAGAGTGGTGTGTCCCTGCATGGCAGTGGATTCAGCAGAGAAATGTCAGACCCAGGTCTGATCCCAGAACTGTCTGCCTTCTTGAGCCAGGAAGAACTGAACAAAAGTGTGCACTTGGCTCGTGAAGCCATAAATGATGATATTCCTGCATATGTCCCGCCTGCACCGCAGCTGCTGAGTGGTTTAGACACCCAACTGAATGCTCCGCTGTTCAGGCCTTCTTCAGAAAACAGATCATTGGGCCAGGACAACATTTCAATGACGACAGAAAACAACTCTGATCGTCAGACTACACAAAATGGATCATGCGTTCTCCCAAAGCAAGGCCCAG
Source organism: Myxine glutinosa (assembly GCF_964187855.1). Lineage (NCBI taxonomy): Eukaryota > Metazoa > Chordata > Myxini > Myxiniformes > Myxinidae > Myxine > Myxine glutinosa. Next base: position 58,430,369 of record NC_136268.1, read on the forward strand.
GATGTAGTAATCGGGCAGACCCAGCTCCAGGCAAGCACAATCCATACTTGAGTGAGACCGACAACAAGAAAGAATTTGCCAACAAAGCAGCAGCACTCATTGAGGAACTTTCTACTCTTTTCAAAGCAGGTCCAAGGAAGGCGGGATTATTAAGGGTACGCCGGGAAGCTCCATTGCCCTTTACCTCACCAGTCTCGTCTGACAGTGGATATCAATCACCTAATGGAAACACAGTACGACATGCTGCAAACACAAACACTAGGACTCGGGAAATTCAACCATTACAGCAACAAAAGCAACAGCAAAGGACAAGGACAGATGCTTCTCAGGTGGTACAATGTGCTGACAAGACTGCCGAAAAGGATCATGGATTGCTTCAAGAACGGCCTGCTGCGGAAAGTGGGGATGTTTGTACCCAGGCTGCTGGTGTTGTTGAAGGTGACGAGGAACTACAACCACCACATTTCACACACAGATTAAAAAGCCGGGAAGTGCCGGAGGGAAGCCGAGTACAACTGGACTGTAGGTTAAGCGGAAATCCCACTCCAGTTATCAGGTGAGAGCTGTTTGATCATTTTGATGATGTACTTTCTACTTCTGCATCACTCTGTAGCCAAATATTATATAAAAACTGCCTATTTCATGAAAATCGATAGAAATAGTAGTGTCGGGATGAGACAATGTCTTTGCAATTTTTATACCAATCGTGTACCAAGTACATATAAGGAGCAGGGTCTCAAGATTAGTCTTTAGTAAAATTAGCCTTGAGTAACACATCGGTGTGTTATTTATTATAGAAGAATGCCATATTGCATTTTGGGTGTTTTTTGCTAGAGGTTGGTGTTTAAGTATCAGAATGTATGACATACCCCATATCCATCCCTCCGTGCCCCCCGTTCCCTCTTCATCCCTTGGATCCATGCTTGTTCTTTACTGTAACTGCGTATAGTTTCAAAATGATGTGTGCCTGTACTTTAGGAAATCATTTATATTTTCACCAAGGTGGAGTTTATTGCATCGATTCAATCGATAATTTACTCATTGGTGTAGTGCCAAATTTTTGAGGCCCTGCAAAAAATGTCGCCCGTGACGTCATCGCCAGATCTACTGTCACATCAAGTTTTAACATGACATCAACTATTGGAGTCCCAAAATGTGTCATAAATGAAATAGGCACATTTTACCATGATAAACAAAAGGTTAACACTTGCACCCACTTAATCTCACAATTAAGAATCACCTTTTAAGAAAAAGTCAGATCAGTTCGTCTCTCACCCCCTTTAGTACACCTGGTCCGTATGGGAGCGGTAGGAAGGGTCATTCCTTTCTGGGGTATGTAGATTACAGTAGATCCAGGGTCGGGCCTCAAGAACATCGGGTGTTCAGTTACCAAGTTTCTTGTGGAGCTTTCACCAAGTGGTTTAGGCATTCAAGCAAGCACTCCATTTGGTACTGTTCATAGGGAACAGCTGGCTTGGCAAGCAAGCTAGCTAGCTGCTTAGTAACTGAACACACCCTGGGTTTACTCCCTTTCGGTTTAGTGTTAAACAGCAGTAGCGACTGTTTCAAAACGTAATCAAACGTGTTTGTGTTCATAATATTTTTACTTCTGGTAGGGGATTTCCATGACAGCGCGATAAGCTGTTTATACAAATTAACACGGCGTTTGTCCAAGGAGGAAACTCCTTGGGAAGAAGGGATATTATTAGTATTAACATTGATTTGTAATAACATTAATATTTTGCTATTATCATTAACGTTGTTGTTACTTTTGTCATTAGAAGCGGCCTTGGAAAAACGCCACGACAAAGCTATCTTAACACGGATATACACCTCAACACGCAACCCCATTGGCGGGGAAAACCCCTTGGGGTTAGGGGGATGTTAAATCGCTACAACTACCATCATGTGACCCTTTGTCTCCCTATCAAGTTTGGTTGAGATTGGACAAGTATAACGACCAATTGTATCGTGGACAAAAATCGTCAGACAGACAGACAGACACCAAATTGCGTATTTGAGTGTGACGTAAGGGACGGCAGGATGGTCGAGAGCTGGGGTTCTTAACCTGGGGTATCCATACCCCTTGGGGGTATGGGGACCAAAATCTGGGGGTATGGGACTCGTAATAAATTATAATAATAAATAGCAATAAATTCAATGAAATATCAACTTTAAATATATAATAAATATATAACAAGCAAAATAAATAAATAGGGATGAAATCCTAATGATTTTCTTTCCTGTTCTGTTCCTAATTATCCATATGTAAAACTAAGCTATTGAGATATTTTGAAGTCACACTGGAACCTAATGGGACTGGTAATCAGGCGCGGATCCCAGAACTTGGCCCATTTTCTGGGCAATAAGTTACCAATTTTCATCCAAAAAATAGGCAATTAAAGTAAAAACACCCCTCAGAATGCACCACAGAGCACCGAGAAATCAAAAAAATTCTAGGGGGACATGCCCCCAGGCCCCCCTAGCTATGCGCACCTAAGGTGCGCCTTGGTCAGTCAACATTCTGGCGAAGGGGGTATGGGGACATTGTGGGCAATCCGTTGGGGTTCTTGACAGGGAAAAGGGTTAAGAACCTCTGGTCAAGAAGTATGCACACTCGCCTCTAACATGAATTCCATCGTGACGGAATCACCATGTGCACTCTAATTTTGAACATATAAGGTAATTATCTTGAATGCTAAGAAGAGCAGAGAGAATTCAATTATATGTATTGAACCAGAACTGTCACATGGCTACAGACGAGTATTACTCTCAGTGAGGCAGACCAGGTAATGTGACGGAATCACACGTGGGTGACGATTTTCATGGAATTCATCCTAAGCTGTCTAGCCTGGGTTTGAATCCCGACCCAGCTATAAACTGTCATCCCGGTGTTTCACAGGCAGAATGATTCAACAATTGCACAGGTAGGGTGATCCGTCCTTTAGATGGACGTTAACCTGGCCATCCCATGTCCCGACATTAGTTCTTTAGTTGATCTCTCACATTAGTTGTAGTCTTAGAGTTGACAAAAGAAGAAAAAGCTTTGCGGCCCGGTGAACATCCGAGAGTATTAAAGGAGATGTTCGAGCAGATGGGCATGATGTTAACATATAGAATGTCAAGCTTATCTGCTCTGCCAACATGAGTCTGCCATTGATGTATTATAGGCCTACTTTGCTCATACTTTACAAGAGAAGTCACATCACTGATCCACCCAGACGTCAACTACTTGTAGGCATCCACAGTTTTCTATGCCTTCATGTCTTCCAGGATGTAAATACCTTCAGTAAACATAAAATAATTCACTAAATCTGGATAAAAATACTTGGAACGTTTTATTGCTTCTGGACCTTGTGGTATTCAGCAATTCATCTGGGTCTGTGTTGCCTATAACCCACCCGTGTTGTTTTAATATCACTTCCTAGACAGTGTCCAATGTATTGACATACCCAAGGTTCGGGACAAGCTTTGCCCCCGATTATTTGGCCGTGAAAGCACACAAAGCACAATAACTCAACTGATGTGAACGTGGCTGTTTTGGTGTCATGTAGCTAAAGCCCCTGTCACACCTTGACGATTTATCCAGCGTATGCCGACGTATCAAAATTGAGTGCTGGTGTGAGTCATACGCTGGCATACGTCGACAAATTTTGTGCATGCACGAAATTTGTCGACGAGCTCGGCGTACTACGACGTATGCCAGCGTGCTTCAGCGTGCTCTTAACGTAGCCAAATTTTTCATACGTCGGCATACGCTGGCTAAAACGTCAAGGTGTGACAGCGGCTTAAGCTACGCCTCGGATGGATTGATGTGCCGGAGCGGCACTGAATTTACTCAGTGTCTTTACCAGCAGATTCACACCATGTATTCTACTTCTTAAAATGACAATGAAAATGTAAGTGACGTCATCTGATGTGATAAAATGTAATGAGATTGTAGTTCAGCTTTTATTTAAATGGTAATCAAATTATGGGAGAATGGGAGAAAACTTAGTTGTCATTCTCAAGTTTCATAAAATGCAGTGATTGCCATCCACCCTTGGATACATTCAGACTCCAGCACATTGTAGGAATTCATAAGCAAACGTCTGCATATAAACATGAATATGATCCACCGTCTATTTGGAATTGCTCAACTTATCCAGAAAGGAAATAACTTTCACCACTAGAGAGCAGTATGGAACTGTTTAGTACCGGTACAGTCAGTTTGAAATGCATGTTATGGTAATGTTCCTTTTTTATCCACCAATGACCCCAACAACATGATGCAGAGGTAACACACTTACATTTGAGCTTACTGAGTTGTTTTCTTGACTCGACAATAAATTCGATTTGGTGCTTAACAGGCAGAGTGTTACATCACAAACTAGAAAGGCGCTCGGTAGGACACATACATCCTCCAGGCTGAACAGTTTACGTTTTGTATCCCACTGATAGGCCGGATCTGGATTCGGGCCTCAAGCAAAATCTTACCGGCTTGTTATTGTCACCCAACCAACTCCTCCACCAAGTTTAGTCATAACTCGTCCATAACTTTTCAAATATCATGTTATTTATCGCTTTTTGCCCAATCCCTGAATGATGAAGAATCACTTGAAAATTAAATAATTCTCGTATCCGAATCCATATTCAGATCTTCCCCAAAATTAAAACACTTCTTCCTTGTCACACACCCAACCGGTCCACCAAGATTTGCCCAAATCCGTCCATAACTTTTAGAGATATCGTGTTATGTATCAGTTTTAGCCATATCACTCAATGGTGAAGAATCACTTGGAAATTAAATAATTATCGTATCCGAATGCATATTCAGATCTTCACCAAAATCGAATAGAATCGTCCTTGTCAGACACCCAACGGGTCCACCATGTTTCGTCCAAATCCGTCCACAACTTTTTCAGATATCCTGCTGTGTATCGTTTTTGGCCCGATCTCCCAATGGTGAAGAATCACTTGGAAATTAAACAATTCTCATATCCGAATACATATTCAGATCTTCACCAAAATCGAATAGAATCGTCCTTGTCAGACACCCAACGGGTCCACCAAGTTTCGTCCAAATCCGTCCACAACTTTTTCAGATATCCTGCTGTGTATCGTTTTTGGCCCCATCTCCCAATGGTGAAGAATCACTTAAAAATTCTACTAGCCGGATCCGAATCCGGATCTTCACCAAAATCTAATCGTTTCGTCATTGTCACATACACTACCTCTCTGCCCAATTTCGTCCGAATCCATCCACAAGTCTTTGAGATATGTTGTTCACAGACAGACAGACAAACAGTCAGGGGTGAAAACATAACCTCCATCAACCGTCGGTGGCGGAGGTAAAAAGACCATTCCTTAAATGGACCTTAACCTAGGGATTGATCTGCTCAGATTAGCTGGTGGATGTTAAAAACCCCACAGTGTTTATCGACAAAGACAGAGAGTAGGTGGGTTACTGCCGACATCCTGCTAATTATCTACAAATTCTGCCCTAACCTATAAGGGAGCACGACATTGGTGGCAGAAACCACGCCCCCAAGTATTATATTGATCTCTGGCACAGAATGTGGTCGGAAGTTGTGTTTTCACAGGTCTGTCTGTTTGTTTGTCCTTAGAGCAGGATATTTCAAAAGGTGGTGGACGGATTCGGATGAAACTTGGTGGACATGTTGGCTGTGCGACAAGGAAGAATTGTTTAGATTTTGGGGAAGATCCAGATCCGGATGGGCTTCTGACAATTTTTAAGAGATTATTCACCATTTAGTGATTGGCCCAAAAACGATGTATAGCACGATATCTCAAAAAGTTGTGGACAGATTTGGCCGACCCTTGGTGGACAAATTGATTGGATTTTGGTGAAAATGCGGATATGGGCAGGATCATTTTTTAAATTTTATAATTAAATCTTCACTGTTGAGAGTTCGGGCCAAAAACGATATGAATCACCTTTGGGGGCCATTTTTCCCCGCAGAGCAGGGGTTGGCCATTTTTGGGCACCGTGGTCCCCTTTTTGAAGCAATGTTTTATGGCCGGATGCCCTTCCTGCCGCCAACTCTGTTAGTCGCCTCTTGCGACACGCAGGGAATTACCAGTGAACTGGTACTCAATTTGCCGACCTCAGAAGGATGAGCAGGCTGAGTCAACCCCCCTGGCGTTAATTCAGCGATCGACCGGGATTTGAGCCCAGGATCCTCGGATCCCAAGCCGGCACCCTAACCGCTAAGCCAACACTAGGCTGGGCCAAAAACGATATATAGCATGATATCTCAAAAAAAAGTTGTTGACGGACTATGACAAAACTTGGTTGATCTGTTGTGTATGTGACAAGAACGAGCCGATTCGATTTTTGATGTGTGACAAGGACAAATGGTCCGCAATCATATCTGGCCTATCGGTGGGAAACCAAATGTAAACTGTTCAGTCTGACGGAGGTATGCGCTCTACCGAGTGCCGTTCTAGTTGTAGTAAGTAGCAGTCACATTTTGCATACAAAGTGAAACATACCCACCAACGGGTCCTTCAAGTTTTGCATGGATTGTTCATTCCAGGAAATTAAAATGTACAGGAAAGTCAATTAAGCCACATATTACTTGAGGTTCCCCTGCTACGCACTTGTCCTATCAAAGTGGAACTGCCATGATTCCATCTGCATATAAATATTTGAATGCTTTCACAGCCATTTCAAGACATCTTAATCATTCGGAAACCAAATGGCACCCTTGTTCTTCCATTGGCCCAGAAACAAGAAAATCACATTGTGATAAGTTTGGATTCATTGGGAGAGGATTTGGAACCTCCCAAACCATCTTCATCATAGTAGTTGAAAATTATTGAATTTTCCCACATTCAAGAAATTCCACATTAATTATATTGTTGCTGTCTTAAAGCACGATTGCGAAAAGCTTTCAGCTGATGGCTGAACCATATTGTTGTTGTTGTTTTTTTGTGGCAGGTTTGAGGGAAACCTGCAGTGAACTGGGGTATAGGTACACTCCCAGAGGTTCAAATGTTTATCCCAAATGAATTATGTACCATTACCCAAATTACCATCCCAACGGAATTTGGTACCATCGACCAAATGGTCCAAAAGGACTTCTTCTTCTCAACGTTGTTGTGGGCTTGGCCGGGGGAAGTTTTAGCACAAATCTTTCACAAACTGCCTGGTTAGGGCAGAAATTTGGAAGTTGGCCACAGTCGTGCGATAGCTCACCTTCTCTTCACAAAGGGGCACCGTGGGATCTTCAACGTCCACTAACTGATTCCGGCAGATGGGATGCCCTGTTTAACATGCATCCAGGGGTTAAGACAATTTAATGTTGCCCTTTGTTTTCACACAGAGAGCTACGCACACAGAACACAGGAGATACCAATAGGAAAACGCATGATTGTTTTTATGTTGGGAGCTCCATTTAAATATGAACTCTCCCTCTCTCTCTGCCTGGACCAAAATGGCAGTCTGTGGCTTCAAAGCAATGTGTGCAGGCTGCACTCGTGAAAGGGAAAGAGAGTGACACGGCTTACAGTTCTCTGAAGAAACTTAGTGGCATTATTGTTCCTGGTCACGATACATGGAGTGACACTTGCGCTGTTAAAATGGAGGAAATGCCACTCATGGGACCCGGCATTGGTTGAGTTGCAGGACCAGCCATGGTCACACGCAGCTCCGGTTATGGACGATCAACTTATTCCTCATCCAGCC
>NC_136268.1:58443058-58525558 GCF_964187855.1 Myxine glutinosa
CCCACAACATCTCGATGGGATTTAGATCCAAGCTTTGACTTGGCCATTCCAGATCCCTCCATTTCTTTCTTTTCAGCCATTCCTTGGTGGATTTACTGGTACTAGGGCATGCCCGTACTATATATAAGCTAGGACGTGCCCGTACGTGGGTGCCCGCTCCTTGCAAAAAAAAAAAAACTGCAAAAAAAAAACAATGGTTTGGTCCATTCGCAACGACCACAGAACCCCCCCCCCCCTCTATTTACATGAATGGTTTGGTCCATTCGCAAAGCCAAAGCGAACGACCACAGAACCCCCCCCTCTATTTACATGAATGGTTTGGTCCATTCGCAAAGCCAAAGCGAACGACCACAGAACCCCCCCCCCCCCTCTATTTACATGAATGGTTTGGTCCATTCGCAACGGCAAAGCGAACGGCGAACGGCTAAATCGCCATAGCTCGGTAAGTACTTGTCCGATTAATTTCAAACCTTGAAAAGGCACATCCTCGGGTCCCCAGCAATATACCTGGCAAGTTTCAAGTATATCGGACCGGTAGTTGTCGAGAAACAGCGGTCACAGACAAACGTACAGACGTACAAACGTACAAACGTACAGAGATTACTGGAATTATAGATAGATGTTTAGGGTCATTGTCATGTTGCAAGGTCCACCTTCGGTTGAGCTTCAACTTTCCGACAGATGGCCTCACATTGTCCTCAAGCACCCTCTGGTACAATGAATAATTCATAGTGGATTCTATGATGGTGAGCTGCCCAGGCCCTGATGCAGCAAAGCTGCCCCAAACCATAATATTTCCACCACCGTGCTTTACATTTGGTATCAGGTTCTTGTGGTCAAATGCTGTCTTTGGTTTTCGCCAAACATGTCTTCTGGTACTGTGGCCAAATAGCTCTACCTTTGATTTATCTGTCCAGAGCACATTGTTCCAGAAGTGCTGGTCTTTGCCGAGGTGTTAATTGGCAAACTTTAGTCTTGCCCTGATTTTCTTTCTGGACAGCAAAGGTTTCCTCCTGGCACACCTCCCATGTAGATCAAACTTGTGCAGCCTCTTTCTCATGGTAGACTCATGCACTTTGACATCAACAGTGGCAAGAGCTACCTGTAGGTCCCGTGATGACATTCTGGGGGTTCTTAGAGACTTTTTTCAGCATCTTGCGGTCTGCTCTCGGGCTGAACTTGCTGGGGCGGCCTGGCCTGAACAAGTTGGCAGTTGTTTGGAATCTTCTCCACTTGTAGGTGATCTTCTGGACAGTCGAATGATTGATTTCAAATTGTTTGGAGATCTTTTAAAATCCCTTCCCAGACTCGTAGGCGTTTATAACCTTCTTTCTGAAGGCCTCAGAGAGCTCTTTTGATCTCGGCATGGTGACACTGCAAACTTCAACAACAAAGAGCAAATCAAACTAAATTTCTGAGGTTTAAATAAGACAGGTTCCTCCAAGATCCTCTCTAACGATGTTCTAATCATTTGCACCTGAGCTGGTGCACCTGATTCTAATTTTAGGTATTTGAAGAAGTGATAAATGTAGGGGTGTACTTACTTTTTCCACATGCGAAATTTGCATTTATGTTTATTTAAATTATACAATGGACCACAAAATGTAAATGTTTCATGATATTTGTTATGTTATATCACCTACATCAATCAATATTGTTGAAATGAAGATCAAATAGCTGTATGTTGAAATATGTTGAAAAAGTCAAAACTTTACATGGGGTGTACTTACTTTTTCACATCACTGTATACTCATGTATTGAATTTGTGCCAAGTTTGAAGAAAATTTGACCATGCATGTCAGAGAAATTGTTGAGGATGTGTTCAACATCGGGTTTTTTTTAACAACTAAAATGGCCGCCAGTTGGCCACCTTTGATCGCATCGTGAAACAAAATGATGTGCATATGTATCCCATGATGTATTGTCTGTGTGCCAAGTATGAACAAAATCGGTCCACACATGATCTCCGAGATGTGGTTGCAGACGCACGGACGCACGAGATCAAGTACATAAGCCCCATTTCGGACGGAGTCCAATGGAGGCTAATAATGTAATTTGTGCCTTGAGAACCATGTAACATACAATAACAATGCACATCAAAACAAACTGAATAGCCATGGAATTATCTGTGTTTGTATCCTTTATTTCATAATTCTGTTGCAATTTATTTAAAGTCAAACTTTATTTGACATGGACGAAATCCCTTTGCTCCTTTGCCGTGTGACTGGACGAGCAGTTTGCAAAGCGGTTGATACGGAACGTCTGGCTTGGCAAGCAATAGCAAGCTGCTTGCTTACGGAACACACAGAGCAAGCGGCTCGCTAACAGAACACGCCATTTGTGAAGAAAGTCACTTATGATTACATTTACTCTTTGGGAATTTAAAATTACGCCTTTGTCGTTGAACTTCGCGGGCTGACAGGATGGCCGAGAGGTCTGCATTCATTATTTGGTTGTTTGTTTTAATGTTCATTGTTTAATGATTTACCATTTAAATTACATCTTGGAGAATATACATTCCATATTATATAATCTGCTTTATTTTATAGAGCTGCATTTAATACGGGAATATCTTTTGAGAAAAACTAAATTTTGCCCCATTAATTTTCCCTTCTATTCTGACAAGTGCCCAGTCCCTGCTGGTGAAAAACATCCCCATAACATGATGCTGCCAACCACCTTGCTTCACAGTAGGGATGGTGTGCTGTTCTTTGGGTGATGTGCTATTAGTAAAGTGATTGTGTGTAACTCCTTAGATAAGGGGGGGGTTGGGGGGGGTGAGGGGGTGGGGCTGGGGCTTAGTTTTTTAAGTTAAACCACTGATTACATACAGGTGAAACCTATTACACTTATTTTTAACCATTCAAACAAGTAATTTCCTCCTGAAGTGATTTCTGGTTAATTAGCCAAAAGGTTTGAATAATTCCGCAACTTAGAATCATCTGATTTTCTATGTTACGAACTTGTTCACATTTTATCTGCGTTTTTAAACTTTATCACTTTGGAGTAGTTTCTGAAGACTCTATATATAAAGTTTGATTTGAAAGACGAATGAAATAAGCTCAGGTGGCATCAAAATGTGAAAACTTTCGAGGGGTTGAATACTTTTGCAGGACACTGTAATTCTTTGTGCCATTTTTGTATCCTTCATGACGTTCTTAAAAACAGTGTTTTCCTGTTTGAAATGATTTTTAGCTCACCGGGAACGTATTTCTGGGGAGCTTATGGGATGGCGCGTCGTCCGTCCATCAGTCTGCCAGTCTGTAAGTCCATAAACACTTGCAACTTCTTCTCCGAAACTGATGATGGGATTATAACCAAACTTGGTACAAATGATATTTGGTATGTTGCAACTCAATTTTGTTCACAACTTTAAAAAATCGGGGTCTAAGGGCGTCTATGGGGGGGTCAAAATGGGTCCAGGTCGGACCCCCCAAAACAGTATTTGCTTTCTTTTCTGAAACTACATACACGATTTTGATGGAGCTTGTCTACAACCTTCACCACTCATGATGTTATTGTACCAAAGTTTGTTCACGGCATTAAAAAAAACAAAAACTGGCTGTAAGGGAGTGTATGGGGGAGGGGTTGGGGGGGAAGTATTGCCCCCAAAATAGGTATTTGCTTACTTCACAGTCCCGTAATTCCGATGAAACGACCACAAACTTCATCACCCATGATGAATTAACGTTTATTCACGGTATAAATAAATGTAAGGGGGGTTTAACCCCCTAAAATTGGCTTTTGCTCTCTTCTCCAAAACTACACACAGTTTTGATGAAACTTCATCACAACCTTCATCACCTGTGATGTACCAATGTTTGTTCACGGCATTTGAAAGATTGGGGTCTATGGGTATGGGGGATGGAAAAGGGGGTGGGGGAGGAGTTGCCCCCCAAAATTGGTATTTCCATGTTTGTTTAAAGTCTTGTGATTACGTTCATATGATTATACATGCTGCCCTGTCTTCTAGCAACCATTAAAATTGGTTTAAAATACCATGGCACTATTTAAAATACCTTTAGTTGGTGTAGTGTAATGCTTTATTCTACCAGGTGAGCGCTCAGGGGTATTGCCCCTATTTCTGATTGTGTTTGACTGCCAGACAGGTAGAAAGACTAAAACGATTACCTTACTCTTCAGTGCATGCGTGCTCAGGGCGACATTCCATACAGTTTATCAAAATCTTTGCCAAAGTATTGCTGACCTGCAGGTTTGTGTTCTGATTCATGGTCCGAATTGTTTTCTGCAGTGTTGAAATTGTAAAATTCAATTGAAATTATGTTGTTCCTCGAGCATAAACTGACGTTTGTAGACAGACAGACAGAAAGAGCGAACCAATTGCTTAACCCCGCTTTGCGCTTCGTGCGTGGGGTAAAAATGGCAGTATCACATAAACAATTTGCTTATTACCCCCACCGCCTAAGGTGGACAGTGGTTATGTTTTCACCTCTCTCTGTCTGTCTGGCTGAGCAGGACATCTCAAAAATGTATGGACAGATTCTGACGAAATTTGGTGGACAGGTTGGGTATGTAACAACAACAAATTGATTACATTTTGGTGAAGATACGGATGCGGACACTAAAAATTGAAAATAATTCTTCACCATTGAGAAATATGGCCAAAACGTTGTATAGCATGATATCTCAAAAAGTTATGGATGTATTCAGACAAAACTTAGTGGACAGGTTAGGTGTCTGCCAATGATGAATTGAATCGATTTTGGTTAAGATCCAGATCCGGGTTGTGAGAATGTTTTCAATTTTGCTTGTGTGTTTGCCTGTTTGTCTGAGCAGTCAATTACCTTCACTATTGAGATATAGGGCCAAAAGCGAACTGCATCGGTATAATTTTCAAACAGAAATATGTATATATCTGTAAAACTAATGTTGCACATGTACTCTTTCCTTACAACTTGATTGTTGCCCATTATAATTATTGCATTGTTAGTTTGGAACATCTTTTATATTTTCCCATGAGTGCACTGGGCCCCACATAGCCAACCCTAACTAACAACTGCTCAGAACAATTACGTCCACAAAACTGAACTTTATACACTTGGAAACAACCCAAGTGTATTTGTAGTGTCTCTTGTTGAACCATAATGATCCATTATTTCAATTGTAACATAACACTTGGGGAGTCCTTTAAATTACCATTTGCCTGTGAATTGAATCAAAAGTATGTTGATCCAGGCATGCTAACCACGCACAGTAGGAAGCAAGAAGGAGACATTTTGTTCTTTAACCCTTTGTCGGAGCAAAAGAACGGCTCGTGTTAATCCACTTTTGCTCCAACATATGAAAGGTAAGCTTCTTCTTACTTCCCACGTCGGTTAACATACTCCCTTCAACGTTTTCTTCATTCTATACATTTTTTATCCGTCCGCCAATGCAGACCTCCAGCAACCTTCACAAAGACAATGTTCATTTGTCTTACTTTTCCAACCAACATGTTTTTCAATAGACTTCTGACATGAAAAAGTAAACATGAAAAGCACACTTACAGTGTTAAAAAACAGGAGAATGCTAATTGGCCCATTCTTTCCATCTCTTCTCCACATCATATGAACGTTAAGATTATTTTAAAATTAACTTGCATGTCCCATTTAATCGTTTGGTGGGCAATTTGTCCACGGCACTGGTACACAATGGCTTACTCTTTCTAATTATACCTTGAAATATTTAAGGTCCACAACCTACAGTATACAGCCTCGACTTGGTGTACAAAAAATAACAACCTAAATGTGCAGATGAAACGGCCAACTTTTATCTCCACTCAAGGGATGTTGTACTCTGAGATGCAGCTCTCCATGCCGGCACCGCATGACAATGGCAGTATTTCACATTTGACTATCGGAGGGACAAATTCATGACCAGACAGTTCAGACGGGAATGTCCAAATGGGGTATCTTTCCCTTATTCAGCTTATAATACCAGGCTATCCATGAAGATCATCCAACGAAATACCAACCAGGGTTGAGTCGGCTTATAACTTTCAAGATCTGATGATATCAGGCATATTCAATATTTTGGAGGACTTGTTAACATTTCTTAAAGAGAGAAAAATGAACGTCTGAATCCATAAAATGCATCAAAAGGTTTACAACAAACCCCCTTTTGCAATGGTCTTCCAGGGACATGAGAGGGCAGGGACCTGAATCAGGCCAACCCAGTACCAAAGGACGGGTGGATTGCTCATGACCTCTGGCCTTGCAATGACGCACGAGGAAAGACTCGATCCTTGAGGGTTATTCTCTACCGCCATCATGAACGCTGTTGTTGGAGACAAGTGTTAACCCTGCCCTTTTGTAAAAGAGGCTGGCAGTACTACCCTTCTGGATTTTGTGTTGCAGGTGAAATCAGCATCCTGAAATAGAAAATGACTTGCCAACGCGTAGCAGCTGTTCCACTGTTTGTCATGTGTTTGACACTTGGGGTGGCCTTTCACCAGACCTGCAGTTAACTGCTTGTTATACAAAGCCCTCCAACCAGTGGGTGAAGGAAATGATATTTCAATTGGTTGCCTTTTCATGAGCAAACGCCGCTTTACTAGTATACGTATGCTCCTAGCGTTTTGCGAATAATTGCTTAAGTAAAACGCCAAAGCAACTGAAATGAATAGGCGCGTGTACTCAATGTGCGGATCGTGTGGAGTTTGCTCAAGTTAAATGAGACTGTGCACGTATGTGATTGAAACGACTTCATATAAAACTGGAATTCTCTTTATAACCTCAAACAGCCTTGTAAATGGAAATTCTCAGGGCAGACATGTGCTGGGTTAAAGGTGAAGGTCGGAAGGAAGTTTGGGAATGTTTTCTCCTGCACTGCGAGATTACTTGCAGATGTACAAAATTCAGTGGATTGCAAGGACCTAGTGGTGGGTGAGGGGTTCTGCTGGGTCGGGAACCCCCTCACCACTCCCATGATTTTTTTTTAATTCTGCGCCTGCTGCGTCAACTTAGCAATGCACGTTGCAAAACGACCCCCTCTGTCCCCTTCTGAAAAATTCTGCCCATGTCCCTGGATTGACTACTGACTTAAAAGGTCAGACCATTCACTTTGACAGTTTGTCAAGCTGAACAACTCGATAACTGTTTTAATATGTGAAATAATCTGAAAAATGGAATTTCCAAATGAATGGCCGATAAAAAAACACAGAGATAACATACAAGACATTTTATCAGCTATACTCCTTTGTTGGAGCTCCTCCTTGCTGTCTGCGAATAAAATGCCAAAATGCATTCTCCGCATCGCAGTTGTTAATTCACTCGGGTACGAGGAATATTAAAATGTGCAGTTACACATTGCTTGCCAAATGGACAATTCACAGCTCAAATAAATCAGCGGCATGTGTTGTTTTAATCATGCTTCCAGCATCTCAGCAGTGTAAAAGCTGGCAGTGGTTTCAGAGAAAATATTACTTTGATCAAGTTGTTTGATCATGGAATAATGAAATTTTGTAACGAATATAAAACCCAATGTGTTGGAAAATGTTGAACTGAAACTTTATCATTCCTTGAATTATAATTCCAGTAACTATTATTATAATTTTGTTCAAGCAAGGCTCATGAAAGAGTTCAATCATTTTCAGACACCAGACTCAGAGGATGTCTGCATTCATCCTCCACACATTGATAATGAGAATAACAACTAGAGTAATAATACATGCAATTATTCTACAAGCTTACTTGGTATTGTTATTACGTACGTGATGGTTCACCCTAAACCTGATATGTTTGCACAGGTGGTTCTGTGAGGGGAAAAGAGTTGAGGATTCCCCAGACATGCAAATCCTGGTTCAAGGAGACCTGCACTGTTTGATTATTGCTGAGGCCTTTCAAGAGGACACAGGGCGCTACACTTGTATCGCATCTAATGCTGTTGGTTCCGACTCCACATCAGCCGAGGTCTACATTGAAGGTGTTTTGCAAACTTTAATGAACCACTATGTCAAAAAGAGGCATGTGGGAAACAGTTGAGCTCATGTTGTCACTTCTTAACTCAAAAGCAATCATTGTTGTAAAGAAATATCATTTGATAATAACATATACACCACCTGACCTCACCCACACCCTCACCACCTTCCAAAATAGTATAATCAACATGTAAGAAAATGGTCGCCCATCCCAGTTCCTTAATAATTATACTTGCTGTTTATTTTCCCTCATTTTTCAAATGATGACACCTATAAAAGTTGTGGCATCCATCACATCGTGCCCCATTATCCTCAATGCTTCCTGTATATGAAAACACTATTTAGCTCGCAGAGACTATATTGGATGAAGGTCTGTAAATTGTGGTTGCCAATGAAGAGTTCGAAGCAAGAGGTAGTGTTGTGTTTATTTTTTAGGTTTTTTTGTATGCATAGTCGAGGCTCGTGGAAAAGCTAGTATTATTACACTGAATAGATCAGGACACAACAGGACAAAATGAGCAGTAGAGAGAGGGAGGAAACACCAACAGCAGAGTTGAAGGCCAAGATAGAGGCAGATTTGGACAAACAATGGGTGTGGGGAGGAATGAGCTGTAGGAGAGGCTGCATGGGGTGGACAAGATGGGCACAGAAGGAAACTCTTCGGAGGGAAACTGGAAATTTTGGAGGAGGGATTGGAATGGGGTTAACGAGGGTAGAAAAAAAAGGTCATGATTTTGGATTAGGGACAATTTGAGATGGTGGTGAGCAGCTGTCCAGGTGGCTTGAAAACCTTGAGGGAAGAATGAGATTAAAGAGGATGTGGAAGTTGGTTCCACAGGTGGGAAAAAGAGAAACAAATGATTGGAGGTCCACAACCTACAGGTCCTATCCTCATAATTTATGAGCAGTGATCCTGGACTTAAGTACATTTACCAAAATGGGATTGATGGTGGACCGTGCATGCCCTGCAGAAACCTGGAGGTGGGGGGGGGGGGGGGGGGAGGGAGGGTGGGAAGGGGAACAAAGCACGGAAAGACCAGGGGGTGTAAAACCAGAAAGAAAGTGGTAGAAGACAGAGAAACCACCGACCTGTCTGCAATAGCGAAGTAATAGGCCCATAGACTGCGCTTAATCGTGGGAGATTCCAATAATATTGAAGGCCTTGATTTCCACTGCATCAAGCTGAGCTAGACGTGGCGCAGGAATTCCAGCCCAGAGGGGAGAGCAGTACTCCACAAAGCTGTTGGTGAAGGCCTTGTAGGTGGATAGTGGTTCAGGTGTGCCCAAAGAATGAATTTGCACGATGGAGGATGTCCATTAGGTGGCTGGCTTTGGAGGCCAACCTTGGAATGTGGTTTGCTCAAGAAATATCATGGCTGATCGGTGATCATGCCTCAGACCCAGGAGTTTTAATGACTGAACATGCTCAAGAGCATTGTTAAGAGTAGATAGGAGTGTTTGTCTTCTATCTACTCTTTCGGAGAGAGATCGTGAGAGTGTAAGATTTGTCAGGATTGGAAGACATATTACAAGTGTTTGACCAGCTTGTGATTTTGTCCAGGTCTGAAGAGAGGGATGAGCCTACAGCCTGCCCATCTGAAAGATGAAGGATGTCATGGCACAAGGTGGAGTCATCAGCAAATAGATAAAGAGGATTTTCCAGAGAATCACAAAGATCATTGATGAAGATCAGGAATAGGACTGGGCCCAGAACACTGCCTTGGGGTACTCCAGCCTTGAAAGGGAGAGGAGATCAAAGTATTCTGTCGAGTGCCACTCGTTGGCTACGAGAGTCGAGGAAGTCGGTAATCCATGTGTGGAGTTGCCCTTGGATGCCACGGGTAGAGAGTTTGGAGAGCAAGGTTGGGTGCCAGGCTGTATCGGAAGCTCGGGATATGTCCAGAAGGACGGCCCTGATCTCATGTCTGACTTTGAGGGTTTCCATTCATTGTTCGGTGAGTCGTAGCATCATGTCCAAGGTGGAGTGACCTGGTCTGAAACAAAATTGGTTATCTGAGATGAGGTTGTTGGAGAGGATTTCATATCAACCGCGATGATGGATTACATGACCTTGATGATTGGAAGTAAGTTTATAGGTCTGTAGTTGAGGGATCAGTGTTTTCAATTTTTTATGTAATGCAGTGATGTTGGTGGATTTCCAGGCATATGGAAGATGACCGAGCACTAATCACAAAGTCAAAGCAGATTATTAGGACAAGTGAGCTGATGCCACCATCTGGTCCAGTTGCAGAGTCAGGGTCGAGGGTTGAAATAACCTTCTCCACCTTCTCAGGTGCAAAAGACAGAGTCCAAAAGCAGTTGGGTATGACAGGGAAGGATAGGGTACCAAGAGTGATACAAATGCAACTTCTTCACCACAGGATTCAGTGTACTATCATGTCCCCGGGGTTAAGACCCCTGGGTGACGGATGACCGAAACGCGCTTTAACTCCGAGGCTTATTTCAAACTTGGCGGGATTATATTTTCGAGCGTTTTGGGAAAGCCCGAAGCCTTACCTGATCGGGAACAGACAGGGTTAATCCGAACTCACAGAACAAAGAAACAAAACAAGACAAGAAAAGTAAAATTCAACAAGTAATGATTTAATGAAAATAAATGCAAAGACAATAAAAATGTTGAGGTAAAACTAATAGTAATCGGCTAAGGTGAGGGACCCTCCATGCGGACCCAATTACAGACACAGGGAGAAATAAAACAAAATTAAATGGTTTGGTAATCGGCCGGCACTCAGCTTTGCAGTTCAACTGAGGGCTTGTAGACATTCGTCGCCTCCAGACCACTGTGCGGGAAGCACACAAAAAATCGCGCTCCTCGACGTCCCAAAGTGAGGTACTTCTCGCAATGCCGACTTCCCTGAACCTCTCTTGTTCATTCTCTTCCCCACAAGCACACACAAGCCAAAGATGCGCCACCGCCTGTGACCAAGCCAGAATAAAAGGAGAGAGCGGCAAACACGACTGTCCGCTATGAATCCCAGGATCAGAAGAGAGAGACCAAGATGGTGAGACGGCTTCTTGTTGCTCTCTGAGCACTCGAATGTTCGACGATGGCTTTACTCTCTACCAATCGCCTGAGCCCTGCCCATCACCCCATCGTGCCTCCACCAATCACGAAGGCTGGGGCGTGGCCTCTTTGCCACGCATCATCAGGGCGGAGCATGGTCTCCCGATTGAGAATGCCCGGGTGTCTGGCAGCCCTGACGGCGCTGTGAGTGCATGCGTCCCATTACAGCGCTATCGTTGTTTTACTGAGCCTCCAATTTCCTAGCTAGCCAAATGTAATAAAACCGAAGGGAAGACCACAAGAGGCAAGCACATACAGGGAAATTTAACCTTACAGACCCTACCTAGATAACACAACTCCACTCCTCCGGGTGAATGAATGAATGAATGATCGTTTTAAGGCCGTTTTCCCCGCTATAGCGGGGGTTAGCCTTGCGGGCCCCATGACAATCATGGTTCCCTGTTTGAGGCAATGTTTTTATGGCCGGATGCCCTTCCTGACGCCAACCCTTGGTCATGCTCGTACGATGCGCAGGGATACGGTGTACCTATTCTGAATCCAGGTACACACCGTGATCATTCATCCCAGCAAGCTGGTACTCAATTTGCCGACCTCGGAAGGATGATCAGGCTGAGTCAACCCCCCTGGCGTTAATTCAGTGATCGACCAGGATTCGAACCCAGGATCCTATGATCCCAAGCTGGCACCCTAACCGCTAAGCCAACACCAGGCTAAACACGACACGATCTAAAACACGATCTCTCCTCCGGGTGGAGACACCTAAACACTTAACCGGACATTCGATCCTACTTAGATACATCGAGATTCTTCTACGCGACCATCGCAGCATGCTAATTTATACAATTCTGACTTTCCTAAGGTATTTCATCTCCTACCCCCACAAACGTAATAATGCCTTGGGTGGGAAGAAGGGAAGGATAATTGAAGACGAAATGTCCAGGATGACTTAAAAGTATTTATTGCCATTATGTACAGTGTAAGGAAATGTCACAATGGATTAGTGGTAGAATGCTAACTGTAAAGCTATTTGGGTCTTGTTTAGGTGTCTGGTCGAACCAAAGTGATGAAACCTTCCATCGGAGATGCATCTTGGAATGTGCCATCCTTTCAAAGACACACTAATGACGTTGACCCATTTAAAATCATAAAATAATGACTTGTACTCTCTTTTACAAGAGATTTGGGGAAGGGCATGCAGGTAATCAGTGCTTGCAGGTGGATGGGAATGTGGAGACAAATGAGGCAATCACAGTGGGGAGTGAGACAAGTAGATATGCCTTTTGCGAGAAAGAATCCAAAAATCTAATGCTATGCTGTCTGGAGAGGTGAGGTTCGAATAATGATATAGATTGATGTAGCAGAGAAAGCGGATTATATAATTCGTATTTGTATTCTTGTTATGATTATGTTATGTGTTATGAGAAGTTATTATGTTATCTTGTTATGAGAAGTGTTATGATTTATGGGAGCAAGACATGGGAAATGAATGTAGAGCAGCAACGAAGGCTGGAAAGAGTGGAAATGCGAATGGTTCGGTGGATGTGTGGAGTATCGTTGAGAGAGAGGAAGGCAAATGATGAATTGCGAAAGATGATGGGAATAGAGCCTGTGATTGATGCTGTGAAGAGGAACAGGTTGAGATGGTTTGGTCATGTGTTGAGGAAGGATGAAAGTGACTGGTTGAGAAGAGTGATGGAAATGAATGTAGAAGAAAGTAGAGGACGGGGAAGACCGAGAAAGACTTGGCTAAAGGTGGTGGAAGAAGAAAATGCGGGCAAGGGGGTTAACAAGGGGAGATGCAGAAAATAGGGAAAAATGGAGATGAATGTCATGGGGCCCACAAGGCTAACCCCCGCTCTAGCAGGGAAAATGGCCTTAAAATGCATGTTGTTGTTGTTGTTGTTGTATTTGTATTCTTGTGTTCTGCCCGAAGGCAGGTGCAATACTTCCAAGCAGTATCACCTACATCTGAAATAACATTGGAGCACACTCAAATTGAACATTTTTGAGACTGGGAAAACTACACACCGAAAAACGTGCATTTCTTTGTCAAAATATGCACTCATATCTCAGTTGTTAAGGACGCCAACTTTGTTGCAAATGAAGATTCATGTGATATCCTCACAAGCTATAGCCTATAACCTGTGTATGTATATATATATATATATAATCGTTAGATTAAATAAGACGCGGACATAGCTTCAGGGCGTCGATCTTTAATTGTCGACAAGCTTTCGACCAACAAAGGTCTTCTTCTGAGTCAGCCCCAAGTTCGACGGAAGTCACCCTCGGGTCACTTCCGTCGAACTTGGGGCTGACTCAGAAGAAGACCTTTGTTGGTCGAAAGCTTGTCGACAATTAAAGATCGACGTCCTGAAGCTACGTCCGCGTCTTATTTAATCTAACGATTATTTATTCAATACAAATGAGACGCCCTGCTCGTACTTTGGAGTTTCTACTATTTCTTACAGTTATATATATATATATATATATATATATATATATATATATATATATATATATATATATATATATATATATATATATATATATATATATATATATATATATATATATACACATACACTAGCTTGGCTCGGCTCACTACGCTCGTCTCACCACCCGTCGTTACAGAAGAACGGGCATATTTTAGTTGACGATAATGACTGCAGGATCATTATCGTTGTTGCTGTGTTGTCATGATTTACACCAATCATAATACAAACAATTATGTTGCACAAATTTATTTGTAGTGTTTGTGATATTACATTTTAAAAGCAATTCAGGTTGAAAACCAAAAAAAAAAAAAAAAAATACCCTCAGCCCATACATACAGGAGGGGTAGGTGCAGACTGGAAGTTTGGGATGATTACACCGCACCACCACAAAATAAAAAACACCTCAGCACCACAAAGTGAAAAAACACCTCACCACCACATAATTCTAAAAACCTCACCACCACGTAATTTAAAACACCTCACCATCACGTAATTCAAAACACCTCACCACTAAGTATTTCAAAACACCTCACCACCACGTAATTCAAAACACCTCACCACCACGTAATTCAAAGCACCTCACCACTAAGTATTTCAAAACACCTCACCACCACGTAATTCAAAACACCTCACCACCACGTAATTCAAAACACCTCACCACTAAGTATTTCAAAACACCTCACCACCACGTAATTCAAAACACCTCACCACCACGTAATTCAAAACACCTCACCACTAAGTATTTCAAAACACCTCACCACCACGTAATTCAAAACACCTCACCACCACGTAATTCAAAACACCTCACCATTAAGTATTTCAAAACACCTCACCACCACGTAATTCAAAACACCTCACCACCACGTAATTCAAAACACCTCACCAACATGTTGTTAAAAACGCTTCACAACCACGGAAACAAAAGTTTGAGGGAGTAGTTCAGTGACAACACAGACACTGCCCAGATATGCAGATATATAAAGTAGATATATTACTGTACCTGAATTGCTGTTTTGTCATGGTTTACACCAATCATAATACAAACAATTACTTTCCACAAATGTATTTGTAATATACGTGATATTACATTTTATAAACAAATGAAGTTGAAGATTTAAGTTTGAAAAAAAAAATTCTCAAAAAAAATAAAATATATATATATCTTTTTTTCCGAAAAAAATACCCTTAGGACATACCCACGGGAGAGATCGGTGTATACCAGAAGCTTGGTACGATTTCACAAGTTTCACAAGTACAATATATATATATACACCAGTTTTCTCAATCAAAATCCATCAACTCCCTGATGCCAAAAAAAAATGGTCAATTTTAATAGACCCGAGCCACCAATATTAATTTACAGATATTTCTTAGTAACTGTGAAGCACACTGGTCCATAGATGATTTATTTGAAGTTTTTTACGAGTTCTTAAGAAGAGGATCAGTGATGTTTTTTTACGGTGTGCGGAGGTTGTGTTTTCATCCCTGTCTGACTTTTTGTCATGACGAAAATTGAAAATTGTTTGCTGTAAGTGTGATAACTCTCGAACGCTTTCAGCTGTCTTTGTCAAACTTTACCAGAGGATTCCGAAGGCCAAAAGTGATGCTGCCAATGTTTTTTGACTATATATATATATGTCAAAGGTCAACGTTCTCTCGTTTGTCCAGGTGATATCTCAGCCATCCTTTGAGCTAGGAAACTAACATTTGGGTACAAGTGCTTTGGCAAAAAGGTTTTTTTTTTTTTTTTTTAAATCAATCAATTCATTGATTATTATCTTTGCAGTGAACTGAAAATCTTAATTATTATCGATTTAGTAAGTACTTATTTATTTCCTATCTCACCTGGGCAATACCTCAGGACCTTTTGCGCTAGGAAGCTGATATTTTGACATGACAGTGACCAAGTGATGTGGCTATAAAGGATATTTTTGATTGTTCATCAATACTTCAACTAATTATTTAATTCAACTTCAACTAACATATTCCTTAATTTTCAAAAAGTTACAGATTCGGATGAAACTGGTGGTTTAGCTATGCTATTATCCAAATGATTAAGACATTAATTATTTTACAATTAAACTATTTATTTATTTTAATTACACAATTAATCAATCAAATAATTATTGATTCTCTCAATTTTCGTCAGATCTATCAAGCTATCGCCCAACAACGTCCTTTCTTGTTTATTACTTGGCAAACAAATTTTTTTTTACAAGTATGTTCAGCACTCCGGTTTGTGTGTTTGTTTGTGTGTGTGTTTGTGACTTGGCAAAAAAAATTTTTTTTTTACAAGTATGTTGATAACTCCGGTTTGTGTGTGTGTTTGTGTGTTTGTTTGTGTGTATTGTCTGTCCGCTCATTTATACTTGCCTACAGGTCACAATTTTAAACCGATCTTCACGAAACTTCACCAAATGGTAGAGTTCGTGGTCCAACAAAATCCAATATATTTTTGAGATCAAAAGGTCAACATAGGCCAAAAGTCAACCACTTTTTTCGAATTTCTAAAAATCCTCCATTTTCATCCGATTGATTTGAAATTTGAATAGGATTTTCATATCTGCTAACTGAATTCAACTACTAACTATGTTGGATATCAGCGTAGGCCAAAAGGTCAACCACTTTTTTTCGGATTTCTAAAATCCTCAATGTTCATCCGATTGACTTGAAATCTTTATGTGATTTGCATATCAGCTTACTGAAAGCAACCACTAACTATTTTTGAGGTCAACATAGGCCAAAAGGTCAACATAGGCCATGTCTCTAAAATCCTCAATTTTCATCCGATTGACTTTAAATTTGAATTGGATTTTCATGTCCGCTAACTGAATTCAATCACCAACTATTTTTGAGATCAAAATAGGCCAAAAGGTCAACATAGGCCTAAGATCAACGACTTTCCCCAAATGTCTAAAATCCTCAATTTTCATCCTATTGACTTGAAATCTGAATAGGATTTGCATATCAGGTCACATAATTCAACCACCAATTATTTGTGAAGTCAAAAGGATGCTCATTCTACTTTGTTCTCTTTTGCCAAGTGTCGCTCTATGAGTGATTTTTCATTTGTTTGTCTGTCTGTGAACATGATATCTCAAGAGGTTGGAGATGGATTGGGACGAAATTCGGTGGAGAGGTTGGATGTGTGACAAGGACGAAATTATGAAAATTTGAATCCTGATCCGGATACTAGAATTTTTCAAATGATTCTTCACCATTGAGAGATAGGACCAAAAGCGATTATACAGATATAGCACGATGCCTCAAAACGTTGTGGACGGATTAGGACAAAACTTGGTTGACAGGTTAGGTGTGTGACAAAGAAAATTTGATTCGATTTTTGTGAAGATCCAGATCCAGATCCAGACCCGAGCGTTTTTTCAGCAATTTTTCACCATTAAGGGAGAGGTCTAAAAACGATATATTGACATAATATCTCAAAAATTTATGAATGTATTTGCATGAAACCTGGTGGACAGGTTGTATGACAAGGAAGAAATGCTTCAAATTTGGTGAAGATCCGGATACGGATCTGAGAATTTTTTTATGATTCTTCATCATTGTGGTCCAAAACGATATGTAGCTTGATATTTCAAAAAGTTGCAGACGGATTTGGATGAAACAAGGTGGATGAGTTTTGTTAGGTAACAAGAACAAGCCGATTTAATTTTGGTTAAGATCCGCTCAGATACAGAACTGGCCGATCATTGGGATACAAAATGTAAACTGTTCTGCCTGGCAGAGGTAGGCAGTGGGAAGGAGGCGGAGGTTCATCCTGATCGCTGAAGCTATTACATATGCAATGCATATTTATTCACATGTAGTACGATATGCTTAACGAAATAAATAGTCCTACTTAAGAAATATCTGGCGTTATACGAGGGATTGTTCAACCCCTAAATATCATTTCTGCTATAATATATACATACACACATTATATTTTTATACTACAGCATATATCACTCGATAAGTCCTAGAACCCATTGAAAGCCATTAAAATAAAGTTGCTGGTTGGGGGTGGGGATGGGGGGGGGGGGGGGGAGGGGAGGAGAGTGCAGCAAAAGTGTAGTTTTCTGGATTTGGCCCATGGACTAGAAAGAGTAAAAATAAAAATAAATCTCACTCCTCTGAGCATGTGCGGTGGTGGGTCAAATTCAGAGATAAAGTACTGTACAGTAAAACAACATGTTTTCTTCCAATTCATGTTTAAAATATAACATTCAATTTAAATAAGTTGTTCCTCGATCATAAACTGATGATTACAGACAGACAGATGGATGGACATGAATCGACTGCTTAACCCTCCCTATGCTTTCTGCTTTGTGTGTGCGGGTTAGAAATGGTTACCTGTGTGACTTTTTCCCCCTCAGCAAACCTTTTTCGTTCACATACCACAAGAGCAAAAGTATCTTTAAACATATTTATCCTGTCACTACAGCCAACACAGACACACACACACACACACACACACACACACTGATGGAGGTAGATACTTTTAGACCTGGGGGGGCGGCCCCGTTCCACCTCCTGAAGCCCCCATATGGAAATAGCAACCAACAATATCCATTATTTATTTATTTTTCTCTTGTTTCTCTCTCTCTCTCTCTCTCTCTCTCTCTCCCTCTCTCTCTCTCTCTCTCTCTCTCTTTCTCTTTCTCTCTCTCTCTCTCTCTCTCTCTCTCTCTCTCTCTCTATCTATCGCCCCTGCTCGCCGTTTGTTGTTGGGCGTGGCAACATGGCGTGTGCTCGTGTTCGTGTGTTGTAGCTCCTGGCTCCTGTTGGTTTCGTCCTCTCCCCACCTCCCTTTTTACCTTCCCTTTTCCTTTTTTTAGCCCATTTGTACCTTTGTCGTGTCTGTTGGCCTTTCCTCCCTTCCTTATTCGTTACCACCTGTCCCTCTTTTCCCCTCTTTCGAGACAGAGAGAGGGAGAGCCAGCACGGTGGGGGTTTGTTTCAACTGACGTTACGCAACCTATGGGTCGCGACCCAATGTTTGGGTCGTGAAGGATTTTCCATGGGTCGCACGATCATTTCAGAAATCGCGGGGAAAAAACTTTATCGACGATTTACTTCTCCCGACTGAACAGAACAGAGATCAAATGAACGCCGACACAAACTTTATAGTGTGTACTCTTCTACCGCGCTGTACCGATGTACCGCGATTGCATCTGGTCAGTCAGATCATACGTTTAGTTTCCGACACGCGAATGTCCATTGCTTTTCATTCGAAAGATTGAGCTGTGAGCGTAAGGTACTCGCCATGGCTAGAAAGTATCAGCCTGTGTTCCTGAACTATGGGTTCACCTTGAATATCGATAAGCACAATGTTCATCGACCACAGTGTGTAATATGCCTTGACGTGTTGGCCAACGAGTCCCTCAGGCCCCAAAAGCTGAAACGGCACCTCGAGAAGAAACATGGAGATCATGTCAACAAGTCGCGGGAGTTTTTTCTCCGGAAAGAATGTGAGATGAACAACAGCAAGTCGGTAATGAGTTCGGCTGTTTTTCCGTCGAAGGGACTGACCAAAGCCAGCTACCTTGTGGCGGAGAAGATAGCCAAAGAAAAGAAACCGTGCACTATTGCGGGTAAGCTTTTTGGTTTTTTTTCGTAAAAGTATTTCACTGCATTGGCAGTTTGTAGGTTCATAAAGTAATACATGGGGCTGTAAGTATAGTTAAATTTAGTTTTTCATTTCGTCTTTAGAATATTGATGTGTCGGGTTCTTGCTTACTATTACTCGTGCCATGTATACGTTGGTATATCACAACTTCGTAAGTTTTATTGTTTGTTGCAATACAGCCATTCTTAAACTTTGCCTCTTTTTTAAAAGTACGTACGGCAATCACATCGTACATATTGAATTTTTATAATGCCTTGGAACAGCGGTTCTTAACCTGGGGGTCGTGACGTACGCACATGCGCGAACAAAATACTGTGTGTGGTAATGTGGTATGTACCTTTGTTAGGTTCCTAAAAAATGGGCTCAACAAATTGACATGTTATTTATGACCCCTTCATGACCCCCGGAAAACCCCAAACGACCCCCAGGTTAAGAACCGCTGCCTTGGAACAAAATCAAGATTAATCATAAAGTGAAAGAAATGTTCATGTGTTATTTTATTTATCTTGTATTGCAGAGCAACTCATCCTGCCATGCGCCAAGGCGATGTGCAGAGAAGTGCTTGGAGAGACGGCGGCTTCCAAGATAAGCACCATTCCGCTTTCTGCCGACACGATTCGCCGACGGATAATAGACATGGGCAAAGACATTGAGCACCAGCTGTACGCAAACCGAGAGGCCAACAAGTTTGTCATCCAGTTGGACGAGTCAATGGACATCGCACAGTAGGCGTTGATCGTCATATTTGTTCATTATCGGCATGGCGATGATTTTATGGAGGATCTTCTGGCATGTGACGAGCTACAGACCAAGACCACGGCCGCAGAAATATTTGCAGTCGTCAACAAACACATCGCATTGCATAGCCTCAGATGGGAAGACTGTGTTGGCGTTTGTACCGATGGTGCGGCATCGATGACAGGTCGGCGCAGCGGTGTCATTAAGCTCATCCAAGATGTGGCACCAGAGGCAAACTGGACCCACTGCTTCCTCCACCGCGAGGCATTAGCGGCGAAAGAGATGTCACCTGGACTTGCCGAAGTAATGGACATTGCAGTGAAAACAATCAACCATCTCAGGAAGAGCACCCTAAATTCGAGGTTGTTTGCAGAGCAGTATAAGGAGCAATATGCAGAACACACCACGGTGCTGTATTTTGCAGCTGTTCGCTGGCTCTCCAGAGGAGATGCTTTGGCAAGATTGTATGAACTTCGCGACCAGGTCCTCGCATTCTTGGAGGTGGCTAGGTCAGACATGACAGTCTACTACAAAAACAACAAATTCATCGCAACATTGGCATACATGGCCGACATCTTCAACTTGTTGAACAATCTGAACATATCGTTCCAGGGCAAAACGAACAAGCAGGCGAAATCCGTGTTCGTAATGTATGACAAGATAGCGGCGTTCAAGTCAAAGCTGGATCTATGGAAGAGAAGAGTACAGACCAATGATGAATTTGACATGTTCGAAAACCTGGATGATCTGCTCAGCAAGAGTGTTGAGGAACGTGTGGACATTAAGGATGTCATCGTCGAACATCTGGTGAACCTGCGCAAACGATTTGACGAATACTTTCCTGTTGATCCACACATGGAGAAGAAGTGGATCCGAGACCCTTATTCAGTCGACGTTCAGCAGTGCTGCAACTTGTCCAACAGATTGAAAGAGGACTTGATCGACATTGTGTCCGACGGTACATTTAAGACACTGTTCAGGAAGGACACTTTAGTAAAGTTTTGGCTGACAGTGTCTCATGACTTAGACTACGGATTTTTATGTTAAGAAAATAGGCCTTTTATGTTTTGAAAAGCGGAAATATATTTTTTTAATGTGAAAAAATCCCGAAATATTATTTTCCCCCGTTTTATTCATTTTTTATTATTACCAAGTTTTTCAGAAATCAGTCAAAAAAAGAACAAAAAATGGTAAGCTTTTTCCTGCACAACATTAAGCACTCTGGGCTAGTAAACAGGTAAAAAATGACGTTCAGGTACCTTTATTGCAACCGCATTGTTTGATAAGTAGAGGACTAGAAGAAATTGACAAGACCCTTTTAGGAACGGTTAAAGTAGGTGTTTGAAATCATTATCTTGGTAATGTTCTCCTTGGTGAGGCGGTGTCGGCGGTCGGTGAGGACGTTTCTGTAGACGGAGAAGGACCTTTCCACATCGACGCTGACGATGGGGCAGTACCTCAAGAGGGGGATGTCAGCAAGCTTGACTCCAGCCGGCACACCAACCTCAGATCCGTGCTGATCTCCATCCAGGATCAAAGCCACTGTCCTCAGCACACCAATGTCGGGATTGCGCTGCAGCACCGCCTTGAACTTGGTGAGCAGGATCTCCTTATGGCAGCCTCGGATCTTTTCGAGCTCCTCCTTGGCCTGATTAAGGAGCTGGAAGGCCTTGGCCAGCTCCATGCCGGCCTCCTCCAGCTGCTTAAGGATCTTCGGGATGAACGACACTTGGGCATTTAAGAAGACCAAACTGAGCTTGATGTCCGCCTTTCCGAACAGGTCCTTGGCACTCCGGATTGCCATCGCGTCGTCATCGTTCAGCTGGTCCACAATGTCCTTGACGGCCTCGAAGTGCTCGGCGTAAAACACCGCGGCGTCGATCCACGTCCCCCACCGAGTCAGAATGGGCTCCGGGGGGAGAGAAAGATTGGGCTGCTGATCCTTCCAAAAGACAACACGCGACGGGGCTTTGACGAACACCTTCTTCGTCGTGGCAATCAGGTCGTTGACGTCCTTGAACATTTCTCGGACTGTCTCACAGACACGGTGGAGCGCGTGGGCAACACAAGTCACATGCAGCAAGTCCGGGAAGAGTTCCTTCAGGGCATGGCCGGCCTTGATCATATAGGCCGCGGCGTCGCTGACGAGGACCTTGAGGCACTCCGGCTTGAAATCAGGCCAAAGATAGCGCAGCGTGTCATTGACTGCACGCACGATCTCCCCGGAGTTGGTCTTCTCCAGAAACATGCACTGGACGAGGTGGGGACGAAAGTACCCCTCCTTGGACAAGCGTCCCGCGATGATGTTGGCCACATATCGACCTGCCGAATCGGTCGTCTCGTCGACGGACAGCCAGATGGGCTGCTGTCCGAGGTCGGCACGGATCCCCGCCAAGGCCTCGTTGTAGCACTTGTCGAGGTAGTGCTTTCGAATCCAGCTTTCATCGGGGATCTGCAGAGTGATGTGCTTCTCCAGGAACGACCAGAGGGCAGGGTTTTCCAATTTCGACCATGGGATGCCAGCGGCCAGCATGGCCTGGCACAGCTCCTGAGCCACGACGTCGCACTTGTGCCTCTTTCCGCCACCAAAGTCCTCCATGGTGGCTTGCGTGACCGTCCTCTTCTTCTTCAAGGCCAAGTTGCTCTTGTGGCGGTCTCCTCGGACATGTTGGGCCAGCTCAGACTTCTGCTTCGCCCGGAAAGTCTTTTCACAAGCTCGACAGAAAGCCGTGTCACTCGACACGTACTTGAAGGTGGCCCCATCGCCGCCAGCGTTGAATTCCTTCAGCCACTTGTCACGAAGAGCAGCACTCATCTTGATAGGAGACTTGTTCACACTTTGTGTACACTCTCTCACTGTAGTACACCGCCTCACTGCTGTACACGCTGGGGACGCAACGCACGCAAGTGGACGCAACGTTTTGTTTTTGAGATCGATCGCAGTTAAAAATTTCGATCGCAGTTACAAATTTCGATCGCAGTTTAAAATTTCGAAAAATTCCCTAATTTTTTTTAGCGTTGCCAGACATTTTCGACCAAAAGGGGCATTTTATTTTATTTTTCCCGAAAAAGGGCGAAATTCTTTTTTTCTCCGAAAATAGCAAAATAATTTTTTTGCGTGCAAAAAAGCCGTTTTATGTGAAAAAATTTTTTTTCTTTTTTCACATAAAAATCCGATGTGCACAGTCATGAGTACCCAGAGATTGCACATCTCGCGGTAAAGTTCCCGATGCCATTCACGACGACGTGGATGTGTGAGGCAGGTTTCTCGACGGTGACATATCTGAAGTCCAAGTATCGAAACAAACTGGAGACAGTGGCCCCGTGCGCCAACCTGAGAATCGCATTGTCGCCGCTTCAAAGCCGAATCGATGATCTCGTCGCCAATATGCAAAGTCAACCATCGCACTGATGTGGATGATCCACATCCACAATGTTGCTAACGGAACATTTGAATTAGGCTTGTAAGTTTCACTTTCGGGTTTAATCAGTGAAAGTTGTTCATTTAATGTTGTTCATGATAACGGAACATTGAACCTGGATATAAGTTCAGATGCATATCGGGTTTTTTCAGTAAAAGTTATTCTTGTTTTGTTTATCAGTTCATGTTACATTTTAAGTTCATCATCTATTCACGATGAAGATTAAAATAAAGTTCAAACACCTTATCTTGGCGTGTCACTTTAATAATTAAAGTTTGATTCTATTTCACAAAAGATACACCGCCAATGAATGTTGTGAGATTCATCTTCATCTTCATCATCTTCTTCATCTTCATCTTCTTCATCCGGATTCATCGTAGGGGCGGATTCATCTCTTCCGAAGCTGCTGTCAAGGCAGGGAGTTTACGCCTGATTGGCTGACAATAATATCAAGTGGGCGGTGTCTGTGATCGAAGTCGCTGCTCATTCTCAAGGGGGGCGTGGTCTGTCTGTCTGTCTCTGTCTCTGTCTCTCTCTCTCTCTCTCTCTCTCTCTCTCTCTCTCTCTCTCTCTCTCTCTCTCTCTCTCTCTCTCTCTCTCTCTCCCTCTCTCTCTCTCTCTCCTCATGGTCGTGGAGATCCGTACAAAATAACAACAAAATAAGGACAGTGTTTGGTATGATTGTCATCACTTTGCTTTATTGTTCAATTACGAATTGTACTACTGTACAAAGATGATTAACCGAACCCTTACCAAGATATTAACGTCATAAGCAATCGATATTTCCGTGACGGTTTGTGGGGAGGTTCGATGGGGCGCGACTGGATGTTTTTTATTGGGTCCTGGGCTAAAAAGGTTGCGGAACGCAGACTTTAAACCACGTTTTTTCCTAACGTGGTTTAAACCGTGCTTTAGTTATTATTTATTTAATAATAATTTTTTTCTATTCATTATTTTTTTCTCTTTTTCTTTACGATTATACAAATCTATTTACTGTTCACTTCGTTTCTCCTTTGACGATATGGCTAATAGGAGTAGCCAAAGGCCTGCCGATCATGTTACCGATGAGGGGTTATCGCGTAAGCACGGGCTGTGCCTTGTCCCGCCGGAGGGAGTTGAAATGGATGACATTTTGCTCGCGATTGGGGATTTGATCGACGTGAGTAACATTCGTGCCGCGTCCCGTATGAATCACAAAATTGTGGTATTTGTCTCGCAAGTAAGTCTGGCCGACATTGTTGTGCAGAATGGTTTGACCTTGGGAAACGATCTGTTTGTTCCTGTGTCGTCGATGGACACGCCGGCAGTTAAAGTCATTCTGAGCAATGTTCCGCCTTTTCTA
Organism: Myxine glutinosa; assembly: GCF_964187855.1. Lineage (NCBI taxonomy): Eukaryota > Metazoa > Chordata > Myxini > Myxiniformes > Myxinidae > Myxine > Myxine glutinosa. The sequence continues at coordinate 58,467,649 of NC_136268.1, forward strand.
GGTAACGAGGAAATCCCACATAAGCTAGGTGAGTTTGGCACTGTCGTCTCCAGAATCATTAGGGTTCCTCTACGTGCGAGAAACGGTAGATTGAAGCACGTCCAATCGTTTGGACGTTTTTGTTTTGTTGTTTTAAAAGACGCAGCGAAACAGTTGAACACCTCCCAAACCTTTAAAGTAGGCGAGCATGAATATGGGTGGGGAGCTGGGGGCGGAGATGAGATCACTTCCGCTTAGTAACGGCGTCACGTGCCCTAGAGCGATGAAAACAATCACGCTGCGCGCTTGCAGTGTGTGTGTGCTTTGTGCTTGCAGACTTGCGCAGGAAAGTGCTAGATTTTGTGTTGTTGCGACGGTTTAACTTACGAATTTCGTCACATACTACCGGCCACTTATATCAACATGTCTTACAACTATTTTGACAATCTTCCAAGCGAAGCTAAAGAGAGATACGAGACCAAATTATCGGTAATTGGCCTTGCAATTTGTCCGTACCGGTTACCGGCAAGTGCGTGGATCAACGATGTTCAGTTTGCGGATGTGTACATGTACCTCACGAACACACCAGGTATGGAATGTGTTATATGCTAATAATATTTCAATTTATTGCAACAAAGACCTTTACATTCTTTGTAAAGAGTTTAAGTAGTTCAGCTCATACTCGGCAAAAGAAAATCATGATCTAAAAATGAAATTAATTTGTTAATTTTGTGTAACTTTCTGTCATGTTATGTGTGCAGTTTGTTCCTGTGACATGTAATGTATTCCAGACTGAGTCTGCGCAGATCTGTGTGCGAGTATGATTAGGTCTAGTAATGTTGAGAAGATTGTCAAACCGGTACTTGGGGGAGGGGGCGGTTGAGGGGATATAGCTGTCCTACCAAAGGCTAGACTTCGTACTCTTTTCCTGAAAGACTTGCCCAAATGTTACTTTAATGTTCTCTCCAATCAGGTGTGTACACACATCAAGCGATGAAGGCTTATAAGTCACTGGAGGCCCATCGGTACTTCACTGCTGACTTTGTGCAGACAGTACATCATGTTAAGTCTGCAACAGGGTTGATTATCTTGAAAGCTGATGGACGTCCATCACAGTACACACTGGCCTCTTTAGCTTCGCTTGGAAGATTGTCAAAATAGTTGTAAGACATGTTGATATAAGTGGCCAGTAGTATGTGACAAAATTCGTAAGTTAAACCGTTGCAACAACACAAAATCTAGCACTTTCCTGCGCAAGTCTGGAAGCACAAGGCACACACACTGCAAGCGCGTGGCGTGATTGTTTTCATCGCTCTAGGGCACGTGACGCCGATACTAAGCGGAAGTGACGTCACTCCGCCCCCACCCATAGGATTTTCATGGTTACCGAGACCTTGATCTGCTACGGATGTGGAGCACACGGACACACGAAGCAGTATTGTCCAGATGCCAAGAAGACTTATGCTACAGCAGCTGGGTCGCCCCCCCCCCCCGTGACTGATGCAGTGCCCCCCCCCCCCGGTAATGAGCCGGGTGGGGTACAGAGATCCACACCAGAAGACCAGGGTGTGTCAAATGGTGGCGGTGCTGCTGAGGTTAGTGCAGCAGCGGAGCATCCAGTCGATGTGGACAAGAGGCCACAACCTCAAGACAATATGGTCTATGAGGAAGTATTGATGAAAGGCACCGAGGCTAAGAAGAGCTTAAAACGTATCTTTCTGAGCGCCGAAATCGAAGACAAAGGCAGCAAAGTGATACTCGTACAGGCAAACAGTATCTCAGACTATCCTGATGATTCTCGGCAAGATGGGCGAGGTGGTGATGAAACAGAGGAGAGTAGGATTTCACCCCTTGCTCTTGTTGAAGAAAACCAAAGCACTAGTATCGGTTGTGATGATGAAACCACTGTCCCTTGTGACAACGAGCAGTCTCAGGTCCTGAGTGACAATGGTTGTTGCTCGCATCCGGTTGTAACGACCAAGGATGATGGTCTAAGCAGACCTATAATAGGCAACAGTGGTGGCACAGATGTGTCCCTGGTGATGCAACAGGAAGACTGCAGTGTTGATGACACAGAAGGTGTGCCAGAACCTGACACACAACAAAGGAGCTTCAACGTTGATGTGGTTAGGGAGGTGGATAAGGAAGCTCAAAGCCTTGTTTCTGTGAACGATCATCAGGAAGAAGAACAAAGGGAAGTAACAAAGGAAAACGTCATCAGTTTTTTAAACGAGACGTTTAGGCAACGCTATGTTGTAATGAAAGATCATTTTCCCGATGTGAAAACTTTCATCAGGACTGCAAGACCCCTCCTGCAAAGAAATGACCCAAAGGAAATCTCGGAGGCCCAATTTCAGCGTCTTTGAAAAGCGGTTACAAAGGGGAATAAGGAATTGCAGGCGGAGGGTGAGTTACCTTTGTAGAATGGCAATGCGAGAGATATGTATTGCATCCCTGAATATCAATGGGGGTTGTACCCCCTTACGAAAAATTCAGACAATTCAGGCAATGGAGAGAGTGAAAGCCGACATCATCTTGATACAAGAGACCCATGCTACGAACATCCTGGTTGCTGAATGGGGTAAACGTTATCTAGGGCAGTGGTGGTTGAGTGGTTTTACCACACCCAAAGCTGGTGTTGCCATCGCCTTAAGTGATAGAATTCCTGCTCGGAAGATTGTCTTTAAGGAAATTTATAAGGGACATCTGATAGCGGTGGAATTCTATTGCAACACACAAAATATCGTCATTGTGAACATGTATGCACCGAGTGAACCCATGGAAAGAAGTGTTCTTTTCCACTCTGCATGACTTTGTAAAAGGACTAGATACAACTGCGTTCATCTGTATTGCTGGTGATTTCAATTGCACTATCAATCCTTCCGTAGACAGGCCCGGTCATGAACCCCAACCGGCTTTTACGAAGATTTTGGAGAACATCATCAAGAATTAATCATTTGAAAGATGTTTGGAGGTTGCAACATCCAACTTCACGGTGCTATACGTGGTGCAGATGCCATTATGGGAGGATATCAATGGCAAGGCTAGACAGATTCTATGTGAATAAGCCAATGCTAAATGTCATGGCCACAACCCAGATACTCCCAACTGGTTTCACAGACCATTACCTGGTTTCAATGGGTAGTGCATATTGGTCACTTAACACCCACCTGCTGAATGATATGAAATTCAAAGATGCTTTTCGAGCCGTGTGGGAAAGAATTCGGTCCTCCAAATTTGAACATGCTAACCTTCGACTGTGGTGGGACCTCGCAAAGGGTCAGGTCAAATCGTTCTGTCAACAATATAGCCTTTATGCCACTAAATTGCAAAATCTCTCAATTGATTCATTAAAGGCTTAAATTGCAGCCCTGGAGGAAAACATGAATAGGGCTGGGAAAGACACGACAGGTGACCGGCTGTTATGGACTAAAAAAGCAATCTTGACTGAATTGGTATGGCAGCGGGCATTGGGCACCCTGGTACGCATGAGAATTAGTTATTTAACGTTGGATATGCCAAATAAGGACTTTTTTAGTTTGGAGAACTCTGTCAAAAATTACAACAGATTCACAGGCTACGTGCTGCTAATGGGTCAATAGTGACCTCCCAACAGGAGATTAAGTCTGTTTTGAAGGGTTTTTATACAAAGTTGTACTCCCCCCAGAGCATAAGTAATGAGACCTTGCAGGAGCTGACTACTGGGCTTCCGAGACTTGAGGAGGACCAGCAACACACACTGAACATGTCAGTTTCGGCTGCTGAACTTGAAACTGCTAGGCGGAGCTTGAAGGATGGTAAAGCCTCTGGTATTGATGGTTTGCCCGGAGAGTTCTATAAGACTTTTTGGAACCTTGTGGGACCTGACCTGCTTGAGGTTTTTGATGAATGCCTTCATGTTGGAGAGCTTCCCCTGTTCCTGCAGAAGAGCAGTCATGTGCCTGTTGCCAAAGGTTGGCGACACAACTAGTTGAGAACTGGCGGCCTGTCTCATTGCTGTGCGCGGATTACAAGATTTTGTCGAAGGTTTTAGCAAACCGTTTGGGAACTGTGATCAGCTCTATTGTGCACCCTGACCAGACCTACTGTGTACCAGGAAGGTCAATTTATGATAATATATTTTTGATAAGGGATATTATTTCTTGTAATAAGTACTTGTGTGCCAGTTTTGGGTTGTTGTTTCTTGACCAAACAAAGGCTTTTGATCGAGTTGATCACACATATTTGTTTTCTGTTCAGGAGCGGATGGGTTTTGGCGAAACTTTCATTTCCTATGTTAAGCTGTTATACACTAATACCTTCTGCATGATGAAAGTGAACAACAGTTTATGTTCCCCTTTTCCTTTCCGACGGGGTATCCATCAAGTTTGTCCCCTTTCTGGACTTCTGTATATAATTGCCCTTGAACCACTCTTAGCATCCATCAGGCAGCGAATAACTCAGGATGTGGGAGCCGTTTTTGGTTCAAGATTTGTGGTCACAGCTTATGCTGATGATGTTTGCGTCCTGATTAAAGGCCCAAGTCGTGTTGCTGCAGTGCAGCGTTGCCTTAAAGATTACTCTGCGGCCACTTCCGGTGAAGTAAATTGGAGCAAGAGTGTAGCCTTACGGTGCGGTTCAGATAACCATTCTTTAACATTGCCACCGTCACTCCCACATAATTTAGAGTAGAAAACAGATGGGGTCAAATATCTTGGTGTTTATCTCGGCAACCGGGAAGTAGAAATGAAGAACTGGGAAGGAATGATTGAACAAATTACACACCGGTTGAAACGATGGGAAGGACTGCTGTGATCTCTTTCTTATAAAGGCCGCACTCTTGTCATAAATAACTTGATAGCAGCAAGATTATGGCATAAACTAATTGTCTTGCAGCCACCCAAGGAGTTGATTCAGGCCATCCAGCGGGTCTTGATAAATTTCTTTTGGAATGGATACCACTGGCTTCGGCCTCAAATACTGTACCATCCTCGGAAGGAGGGTGGACATGGAATTGTGGATGTGTCCACCCCGCTTATGGCTTTTCGCCTACAGTCTGTGCAACGTCTGTTGTATGCTGAGGAGCTGCCCTGGCGCCCATTTGCGTTTTTTTTGCTGCAACAAGCGGGAGGCCTGTGTTATGATAGGCACCTGTTCCTGGTGAACCTTGACCATGTCAGTTTAGCTTCAATCCCAATTTTTTATCAGGGTTTGCTGAAAGATTAGAAAGGCTTTGGGGTTCATCATTGCCTTGAGGCTTATAATTGCCGGATGTTTATCCAAGAACCTATTTTATATAACCGGTTTTTTCCAGGCATTCCTCACCGTCCGACATTGATTAGGAAATTTACTCAAGGAGGAGTTGGCAAAGTTTGTGACCTGAGGGATACATCTGGGACAAAATGGATGTCTGCTGGCAGGGTGGCGACCATTCTTGGTTTAAGATCTGTACGTGTTGTCAGCCAAATTATACGCATCGTCAAGAGGAAGTTTAAGGAGTTAAATATTGGCTGGGAAGGTGTAAACAATGGCGAGGATTTTCGGCTGTCCTTCCCTGAAATTAAGGTGCTCCCAGCTCTCCAGTCAAATGGTGAACTTGTATCTCCTTTTCATTTGGTAACAAAGGCGGGTATTCAAAAGCTCCTTCGAGGAAACCAAGCATCACCCTTCTCCGGAGTGGCACGAGTGGCCTTGTGGTCAGAAAGGTTAGGGCCAGGGTCTCTTGCCACGCCACTGTGGCCTAATATGTACAAACTACCTATTTATGGGTTCCTAGCAGATATCCAGTGGAGATTAGCACATTGGGCTCTCCCTACGTACACCTTTGTTAATCACCTTTATAGCTCAGTACCGGTAGCTTGCCCCTTCTCTGAACAGAAGGAGGATCTCTTTCATGCCTATGTGAAATGTGAAAGACTAAAACCTCGTTTATCGATTCTCACACACCTTTTTGATCAGTTGTCTTTTCCCTTCACTTCACATTCTTTTATTTTTGGTGTATCTTTCAGACCCTCCTACAAGGACTCTGGTATTCTCCTAAACTTCTTAGTTGCTGTCGCAAAATATGCAATATATAAATCAAGGAAAATTAAAATTGATAATGGGCATGGGTTTGATGTTGTTCCTATGTTTAAAGGGCTGTTGTCTGCAAGAATAAGGTTCGAGTTTGATTATTATGTAAATGAATGAATGATCGTTTTAAGGCCATTTTTCCCCGCTAGAGAATGTCAAAATATCAAATGCAAATGTCAAACTCTTTGAGTGCAAATGGTGTATTTCGTTTTATTAACCCTTTTTTAATCCACTGCTTCAAATTGAGTGTACGCCTGCCTCCGATAAGAAGGTATCCTGTGCTAAAACTTTTGCGTTCCACCATACCGAGCTTACTACATATATCCCAGCAATATTTTTGTCTGGCCCTACAATTTCAAATTGGTATCTATATCCACTGGATTTTACGGTCATAACACCTATTGGCATGTATTGATACACACCTGATGCTCAGCCTCCTAACTCATGGGTCATCAATGCACATCAATAACTTGGAGGAGACAACTTTTAGAAACTTGTACTTTTAAAAAGTTGTTATATATTTGTGTGTGTGTGTGTGTGTGTGTGTGTGTGTGTGTGTGTGTATGTGTGTGTGTGTGTGTGTGTGTGTGTGTGTGTGTGTGTGTGTGTGTGTGTGTGTGTGTGTGTGTCGCTAATGGTTTGAAGCAACATGACTTAATTTTATCGAATTTTGGAATCATTCAGGAACTACTTCTTCGGATTCAGATACGGAATCACCCTCCCAGGATGATGAGACACAGTGAGTACACAAAAAATACAATTATAAAACATTACAATAACTATGTTTTGGATTCCTTCAGTAATTTGAAATGGTGCAAACCACTGTTAAACTTGCAAAGCAGGCTTTCATTTGTTGAGCACAAGATAGAGAACCATGGAAAAAAAGGTTTTGTGCGAGTGTCCGTTTTGACCTTAAACATATTAATTATTACTGAATGTGCTTGAATGATTGTGGATAAACTCTTGGAATATTTAAGTCTGCCTAATGTTTGTCCTATTGTACATGACATAACACATGTGAGAATAATTTGTTTAAGGCTCATTGTATCTAGATTACTTATTAATGGTTCATTTGTCAGGCATGAACCCTCGACCTCCAATGTATTGCCTTGTGGACATAAACTTAATTTGCCTCCCATCTGCTATGCCTTTTTAGGACCACAAAGAAGATATCCATGTCGATGAATGTCACTCCACAGGTGCAGAGTGCAGCTCTGGAAGAGGTGCCTCAGGTAATGTGAGGTCTTGTGTAGCTTAACATCATATGGGACTAAAGTATTATTTTAAACCTTAAAAAAACTAGAACAATGCGACTGTCGCCAATATGCCTCCGCATAGTCCCACAACGGGTAGATGCCATCACTCTGCAAACTTCGTCCGAATCCGTCCACAACTTGTTGAGATATTTTGTTCACAAACAAACAAACGGACAGACAAACAGACAGGGGTGTTAACATAACCTCCATCCACGTTTGGTGGATGAGGTAACAAAACAATTAAAAAGCCAAAAATTCATTGCTTATGTTTTCTTATGTTTGTACTTTTTTATCTTCCACAACAGATCAGCTCTCCAGATTGTGGCCATGTTGCCCTTGATGAACAGGCCACGGGGTCTGCTTTGATATTTACAAAGGTAAGTTTGAAAGCTGGCAAGTAGAATGCTCGGCTTTATTTTTACAATTGCTAAAATTAACTGTTTAAATGTTGTTTTTTAAACAGGAAACCCCTGACACTCGGTGAGACCTGAGCCTTGAAACTATATACTGTGTATATATATATATATATATCCAAATATATGTGCAGTTCTCCAGCTTTCAATGAGCGCAAGTAATGACGTCACTGCCATGTACATACGCTCTGCCTGTCAAGCTCGGTCGGTAACTGTGAGTTTTACATACACTTATGACAGTATCTGAACTAAGATCAAAATTCTGCTCTGTCAGAGGGTTCTCTTGAGAGCTTGACAGGCAGAGCGTATGTACATGGCAGTGACGTCATTACTTGCGCTCATTGAAAGCTGGAGAACTGCACATATATTTGGATTGGTTTGCTCCCGGCTGCATCCAGGGGATTCCATATATATATATATATATATATATATATATATATATATATATATATATATATATATATATATATATATATATATATGTATGTATAATGTATATGTATATATATAAAATGTGCATGTCTACAATACTTGACACACTAAGTGTTACATCTGAGTGGAAAAATAAAGTGACAGGTTCCCGACACTGCTCACCTGCTCGTGTTCGGGACTGCCGTTTGACCCATCAGACCTGCTACATGCTTCGTTTTCACCAAAATGAAAACGAGAGTGCACTTTGCACGCTGGATTCGTGCATAACGCAGCACCGGAGGACACGGACTCGAAAACAAGTTCTGACGTCATCCGCAAACGCGTGGTCGTCTGCCAGCGAGTGACTGCTTTGCTATCACAACAAACAGGACCCGAGTCCCGTTTGTTGTGATTATCGCGAAAAAAATTAACTTTCTGATTGATCGATTGAACAAGCATCAAGGGCAATCTTCTTGAGGTATTTCTTAACGTAACCTTAACCTTAACTTAATTTCTGAACCTATTTCTTAATTTTCTTAACCTATTTAGTAAGTTCATTTCACGAAACCTTCGTGATTTGAAAATGAAACTGACATCACAATTATTGTGATTTTGGTGGACACCAAGCATAATGCACGAATCATTTATTTTGCCACGCATTGCACATTTCAAGGAATTTTTTTTAAATGTAAAAAAAACAACACCAGGAGACATAATAGACATCAAACATTCCATTTAATTACAATATTAATCATCAATGCATATTTTTATTTAATTACAATGAAATAAAAATTGACAGAGTGAGAATGTAACATTTTATTTCGAAAATATGCCATTTTTGTCTTGTTTACTCAACCATCGCAAATCTAAGTGCATGACATAATGTGAAAATCAGGTTTTTGCAGGTTCTCAAGACTATTTGCTGCAACATAAAACCAGAGGTGTCTTTTCATTCAGTTCATTCTTTTAAATTGAGGGCATTTTAATCTGTGTAAAAGTGTACCCAGTATTGTAGCCGTGCAAATATGTATGTATGTATAAATATATATATACAGGGTGGTCCAGAAACCCTGCGCACATTTTGAAGAACGATACCTGCAACAAACCACTAAGTTTATTATTGTTCTTTGTTGCGAATATATATATATATATATATATATATATATATATATATATATATATATATATATATATATATATATATATATATATATATATATATATATATATGTATATATATACAGTATATGTATATATATACAGTATATGTATATACAGTATATGTATATATTGTGAGAAACCACCGGTGAAACCACCTGTTCTCACCCAGATTTGGTGCCCCGCCCACCACGTGACGTGACCTCCTTTGAGCCTCACGCGATTGGTGGAGGGTCAGAGAGCGCGGTCGCCATCTTATGCGACGCACACGGCTCGAAGGCTCCGAGTGGGAAATATCATAAAAAGGGTTTTCCTTGAAGCCTCCGGACAGCCGAGTGGGGCTGGTCGAATACCGTTCTGTATTGTACGAGCGAGTAACTCCAGAAGAGAACGAGTGATTCCCGGCTTCGTGTTGGAGCTACTGGCCGACCGTTCCTGGCGGCCTTGTGCGGTATTCCATCCTGGTATCCTCCGAGTCCCGGAGCCCGTCGATTGGAGCCGCGAGTGATCTTACCTGCGTCCTGTTGGAGCGTCTGTTGCCGACAGTTCCTGCCGGCTTGTGCAGCATATTCCCTTTTTGTTACCTTTCATGGTTTTTGTGATCGAGCCAATAAATAATCGTGCCTTACCCCTAGAAGGCCGATTAAAACACAATTGTGTTTATTGCGTCTCTTTTGGTTCACTACGTGGATTACTTGAAGCCCGGACATTTACGTCCGTATTCCGTGCTGGGATACATTCCACAGACGGGATCACGACAAATGGGTTGCTCGTCCTAGGATCATTCAAGTAAGAGCCATTCGATTGAGACGGGAATTCTGCAGTGGACGACATCTTCTGGCATCTGTTCATCGCCTTCTCACCAGCGGACGCCGTCTTGGAGGAACTTTCTCGCCGTAGGACGCTGTCTTGGGCAGAGAAGTGAATAGCCTCGGATCCCTCCAAACAACCGACAAAGAATAAGCGAATAGCCTCGGATCCCTCCAAACAACCGAAAAAAAAAAAAAAAAACGTGAGTATTTGTACGTGGTATTTTTCTCATTGGCAATTTGATGTGCGGGTGATATTGCGTAGTTGTGTCGTATTTCCCCAACAGAGCGTTGTGTTTGAGCGTTGTGTTTGAGGTTGTGTTTTGTGCCTGGTCGTATGATAACTCGTAGCCAAGCTATGTCGACCAGGGAAGTGAGAGTTCAACCTGATCATGTTGACAGTCACGTGGGTGGCGAGGTGAGCGACGCAAGCAGCCTTGACCCGGTCACTCAACCCGAGATGTTAGGAAGCGATCCCATCATGACTAAATGCATGCGTTCGCCCTTCTGGACCGGGCTGACTCCGGTTCAACAACTTGACATGTATAACAGGGAGAATGACAGGGCAGAGGCAGAGCGTGCGGCAGCAGCAGAGAGAGAGCGTGCAGCAGCAGAGAGAGAGCATGCGGCAGCAGAGACAGCAGCAGAGAGAGAGCATGCGGCAGCAGAGGGAGAGCGTGCGGCAGCAGCAGAGAGAGAGCGTGCAGCAGCAGAGGGAGAGCGTGCGGCAGCAGAGAGAGAGCATGCGGCAGCAGAGAGAGAGCGTGCGGCAGCAGCAGAGGGAGAGCGTGCGGCAGCAGCGAGAGAGCATGCGGCAGCAGAGAGAGAGCGTGCGGCGGCAGCAGAGAGAGAGCATGCGGCAGCAGAAGCTGAACGCGTCAGAGAGCATGAGTTGCGAATGTTGACTGAACGACTGCGGGCAGAGGGGTCTGCTGCAAGAGTCCCGGAAACTGTTCATGTTCGTTTGCCGGACTGGACGGGAGACACGAAGCCAGAAGCGTATCTGGAGATGGCGGAGAAGTTGTTGGCTGCCGGTGGCATTGATGAGAGCTTGTGGGTCGGCCATCTTGTGAGCCATCTATCTGAGAAGGCGAGGGAGGTATATGCGAGGATGGCAACCGAGGACGCAAACAAATACAGGGCATTGAAGGCCGAGATTTTGAACGCCTATGCGGTGTCCGCATGTATTTATAGGAGAAATTTTTTCAGCTGGACTCGTGAGTCCAGTCAAACCTATGAGGAACATTCGCGGGCCTTGTTGGAACAGCTGCAGAGATGGTTCAAGGGGAGCAAGGTTGAGTTACCTCAAGCGGTTGCGGAACTCCTGGTGCGTTACCGTATCGATCAACAGCTTCCGCCTGACTTAGCATTGTTTCTTGTCGACAAAGACACTGTTTCCTTGGCAGACTGCGTCAACCTTATTGATAAACATGTTTTGGCGTGCAAAATGCTGCAAGTCACGCAGTCGCGTCGTAAGACGGAGGAGTCTGCGATCAAGACCGCCCCCCGTCTGCCCGGCGGCTGGATCGAGGGGAGGGGTTCTCCGATGCCCTCCACTGGTGGCGGTCGCGAGCCGCAGACCAGGGCAGGGCCCTGGTGCGATTTCTGCAAACGCGTGGGGCACGGTGAAAACCGCTGTTTCTCTAATCCCGCTAGTCCGGCCTACCGAGGCAACCCTCCTGTTAAGTCGGAGGGAGATCAGTGGAGCTCATCCGCCGGGCCCTCGCACACGACGGTGGCATCGGTGACCGAGGTCACTGCCACCGAGGCTAATTCCATTCATCCACTGTACCAGGATTATTCAGGGACAGCCTTAGTGGGTGGCCCTGATTCGAGGCTGAAGTTTGAGGCCCAATACCTTCGGGATACTGGGGCGACACGGTGTGTTCTCCGGGCGGGGGTAGTTCCGGCCTCTCAGATGCGTTATACCGGCGAGTATACCCTCCTTCGGGGCATTGACCGGGTTCTTGGCCGGTATCCCCTTGCCCTCCTCGAGGTCCGGAGTGACATTTTTAAGGGTCCAGTGACCTGTGTGGTGGTACCCTACTACCCGATACCCGGGGTCTCCTTGCTGATTGGCAATGATGCCATGGCCAGGGAGGAGTCATTGACTCTGACCTGTGGGGGGGTCACTAGATCCCAGAGTAAACAGGCGGAGAGAGTGGCGGAGTCAGACATATCTTCACTCTGGCCCGAGGAGCCTAGCGCCTCGACTCCAGTTCCCGACGGTGACGTTGCGTCAGCTGAAGTCCACCCGAGCCTCCCGTCAAGCCACCCTCAGGTGCCGTGCTCCTCAGGGACCGCTCCCGCCATGGCGCGATTCAGCAGGAACGCTAATGCTAAGGTATATGTGGGAAACCTGGGCAATGGAGCAGCGAAAGCCGAGCTAGGGAGGGTCTTCGAACATTACGGACCACTCCGCAACGTATGGGTTGCTCGAAACCCACCTGGATTTGCAGTTGTTGAGTTTGAAGAGCCACGAGATGCTGAAGATTCGGTCAGAGCCCTTGATGGAAGGTTAATTTGCGGATCGCGTGTGTGCGTCGAGATGTCGAATGGCATGTCGCGGCGGCCTCGTTTCAGACGCCCTTTGGTCCGCAGGCCTTTCGACCCGAACGATCGATGTTACCAGTGCGGTGAAAGGGGTCATTACGCATATGACTGTTGTTCTCGACACCGGAGGAGTACCCGCCGCTCTAGGTCTCGGCCCGTTTCCTTCCTGTCAACGCTTCCCCCCACTTGAGTTTGGCCCCCTTGCCTCTCTATTGTGCTTTGTGTGAAGTGTAACTCTTGTAGGGTAGATATTAATGTGGTGTATGGTGTTAAAATTTGTGTGTGAAAAAAAAAAAAAAAAACCAAACTGGTTCATTGTTAACCTGTTAATGCCTGTTAATTGCCTGTGCGTTAATAATTGCGTTATTGTTGCGCTATTGCGTTGCGTTGTATTGTTGCGTTGTTGCGTTATTGTTGTTAATAAGTGTTAATAATTGTTAATTGCGTTAATTGCCTGTTAGCGATTACCGCCATCATCTTGCCATGTGATTTGCACCTACTACAAATACTGGTTTTAAAAACGCCGTCTATTCGACGGGGTTTTTACTTAGGGGGGGAGGACTGTGAGAAACCACCGGTGAAACCACCTGTTCTCACCCAGATTTGGTGCCCCGCCCACCACGTGACGTGACCTCCTTTGAGCCTCACGCGATTGGTGGAGGGTCAGAGAGCGCGGTCGCCATCTTATGCGACGCACACGGCTCGAAGGCTCCGAGTGGGAAATATCATAAAAAGGGTTTTCCTTGAAGCCTCCGGACAGCCGAGTGGGGCTGGTCGAATACCGTTCTGTATTGTACGAGCGAGTAACTCCAGAAGAGAACGAGTGATTCCCGGCTTCGTGTTGGAGCTACTGGCCGACCGACCGTTCCTGGCGGCCTTGTGCGGTATTCCATCCTGGTATCCTCCGAGTCCCGGAGCCCGTCGATTGGAGCCGCGAGTGATCTTACCTGCGTCCTGTTGGAGCGTCTGTTGCTGACAGTTCCTGCCGGCTTGTGCAGCATATTCCCTTTTTGTTACCTTTCATGGTTTTTGTGATCGAGCCAATAAATAATCGTGCCTTACCCCTAGAAGGCCGATTAAAACACAATTGTGTTTATTGCGTCTCTTTTGGTTCACTACGTGGATTACTTGAAGCCCGGACATTTACGTCCGTATTCCGTGCTGGGATACATTCCACAGACGGGATCACGACAATATATACAGTATATGTATATACAGTATATGTATATATATATATATATGTATATATATACAGTATATGTATATACAGTATATGTATATATATATATATATATATATATATATATATATATATATATATATATATATATATATATATACATATATACATACATACAGTATAATATATATATATATATATATATATATATATATATATATATATATATATATATATATATATATATATATATATATATATATATATATATATAGTATATATATATGTATATATATGTATATATATATATACAGTATATATATATATATGTATATATATGTATATATATATATGTATACAATATATATATATACATCTGTGCAGCATCTGTCCTGTGTTGTGTTGTCTTGTCACTTAACTACTTTCTCAAACTTTTGTGAAATCGTACCAAACTTCTGGTATGCACATATCTCTCCTGTCGGTGTGTCCTAAGGGTATTTTTTTTGAAAAAATTTCCAATTTTCTTTTCTTTATTTTTGGGGGGGGAAATTTTTTTTTTTAATCAACTTCAATTGTTTAGAAAATGTGATATCACGTATATTACAAATACATTTGTGCAAAATAATTGTTTGAATTATGATTGGTTTAAACCATGACAAAACAGCAACTCGGGTACAGTCATTTATCTATACTAGGGCATGCCCGTACTATATATATATCTAAAATGATATCCCCCCCCTCTATTTACATGAAATGGTTTGGTCCATTCGCAAAGCCAAAGCGAACGGCTTGCGAGTACGGTGACAATCCCCCCCCCCCCTCTATTTACATGAAATGGTTTGGTCCAAAGCGAACGGCTTGCGAGTACGGTGACAATCCCCCCCCTCTATTTACATGAAATGGTTTGGTCCAAAGCGAACGGCTTGCGAGTACGGTGACAATCCCCCCCCCCCCTCTATTTACATGAAATGGTTTGGTCCAAAGCGAACGGCTTGCGGAGTTTGGTAAAGAAATCGCCATAGCGTGCACAAACGCGCAGGAAAGCGAAAGAATCGCAAATTAGTTTTAATTAGTTTTAAAACATAGTTTAACGCCAACATAGTTTGCCAACGTGAAATAAATGAATACGCTCTCAAATGTGCCGTCCGAGGCAGAGTCTGTTCGGCACGTTCGGCACACGTGATAGCTCGCTGCTCTCTGATTGGTTGAATCGTTTTTTGGACATAGCTCGGTAACTACTTGTCCGATTAATATGAAACCTTGAAAAGGCACATCCTCGGGTCCCCAGCAATATACCTGGCAAGTTTAAAGTATATCGGACCCGTGGTTGTCGAGAAACAGCGGTCACAGACATACAGACATACATACACACAGAGATTACTGGAATTATAGATAGATATCGACACATCTGGGCAGTGTCTGTGTTGTCACTTAACGACTCCCTCAAACTTTTGTTTCCGTGGTTGTGAAGTGTTTTTAATAACGTTGTGGTAGTTTTGAATCACGTGGTGGTGAGGTATTTTGAATTATGTGGTAGTGAGGTGTTTTTTAAATGACGTGGTGGTGAGGTATTTTAAATTACATGGTGGTGAGGTGTTTTGAATTACGTGGTGGTGAGGTATTTATAATTACGTGGTGGTGAGGTGTTTTTAATTATGTGGTGGTGAGGTGTTTTGAATTAGTTGGTGATGAGGTGTTTTTAAATGACGTGGTGGTGAGGTGTTTTTAATTTCGTAGCTGTGAGGTGTTTTTATTACGTGTTTTATGGCTGTGAGGTGTTTTTATTACGTGTTTTATGGCCGTGAGGTGTTTTTATTACGTGTTTCATGGCTGTGAGGTGTTTTTAATTTCCGTGGTGGTGAGGTGTTTTTATTACGTGTTTTAGGGCTGTGAGGTGTTTTTAATTTTGTGGTGGTGTGTTTTTATTCCGTGTTTTATGGCTGTGAGGTGTTTTTATTACGTGTTTCATGGCTGTGAGGTGTTTTTAATTTTGTGGTGGTGAGGTGTTTTTATTACGTGTTTTATGGCTGTGAGTTGTTTTTAATTTCGGGGTGGTGTGTTTTTATTACGTGTTTTATGGCTGTGAGGTGTTTTTAATTTCGTGGTGATGAGGTGTTTTTATTACGTGTTTTATGGCTGTGAGGTGTTTTTATTGCGTGTTTCATGGCTGTGAGGTGTTTTTAATTTTGTGGTGGTGTGTTTTTATTATGTGTTTTATGGCTGTGAGGTGTTTTTAATTTTGTGGTGGTGTGTTTTTATTCCGTGTTTTATGGCTGTGAGGTGTTTTTATTACGTGTTTCATGGCTGTGAGGTGTTTTTAATTTTGTGGTGGTGAGGTGTTTTTATTACGTGTTTTATGGCTGTGAGTTGTTTTTAATTTTGGGGTGGTGTGTTTTTATTACGTGTTTTATGGCTGTGAGATGTTTTTAATTTCGTGGTGATGAGGTGTTTTTATTACGTGTTTTATGGCTGTGAGGTGTTTTTATTGCGTGTTTCATGGCTGTGAGGTGTTTTTAATTTTGTGGTGGTGTGTTTTTATTATGTGTTTTATGGCTGTGAGGTGTTTTTAATTTTGTGGTGGTCTGTTCTTATTACGTGTTTTATGGCTGTGAGGTGTTTTTATTACGTGTTTTATGGCTGTGATGTGTTTTTAATTTCGTGGTGGTGAGGTGTTTTGAATCACGTGGTGGTGAGGTGTAATCGTCCCAAACTTCCAATCTGCACCTACCCCTCCCCTATGTGTGTGCTGAGGGGTTCTTTCTTGAAAAAAAAACATTCAACCTAAATCTTCAACCTAAATTGCCTATAAAAATGTAATATCACAAACACAACAAATACATTTGTGCAAAGTAATTGTTTGTATTATGATTGGTGTAAATCATGACAACACAGCAACTCAGGTACAGTCATTAGCCTCAGCTAAAATAAGCCCGTTCCTCAGTAATGACGCTTGGTGAGGCGAGCGCAGCTAGTATATACATATATATATATATATATATATATATATATATATATATATATATATATATATATAATTGTTGCGGTTTTGGGAAACCACTAAAAGTAATGGCAACCACCATACAGGTCGCTTAGAAAAGTTATTTCATAGCAGATCATTATCTTAGCACCTTCCCCTTATTTGGGGTTATTATGTTATGAGTTTGGGAAGGGAAAGATTTGCCCTCCACTCATAAGGGATAATTTGCCAGGCAATGCACACAGGCTCAAAGGGACACCTTCCAAGCACCAGGTAAAAGTCCCATCGAGAGAGTTTGTGGGGGCAGGGGAAGCGAAACTGCACCAATCAGGGCCTGAGGAACATCGGGAGAGCTTGAGGGGACAGAGTGACAGGCTCCACCAATCAGGAGCCCAGACACCCTCTAATAGAAGCCCCACCCCTTGACAGGGCCCTGACAAAAGGCCTTGCACACGTGTTGTTGTTTTTTTGCTTTTGCTCTCTCTCTCTCTCTCTCACTCTCACTCTCACTCTCTCTCTCTCTCTCTCCCTCTCTCTCTCTCTCTCTCTCTCTCTCTCTCTCTCACTCTCACTCTCACTCACTCACACTCACTCTCTGCCGGGTTCACCGAGCACGTGCCTGCATTATTCTCGCTCTTGATTTTTGGGGATTGTTGACCTAGCATGTGCCTGCATTATTCTAAAGCGCGGCGTTACGCACGCTGCTTGTGAGCAAGGAGGAAGCGGACAAGCGGTAACATATAAACGTCTTTATTGTAAGACTACACTGTAACACTGAACTCCTCCGGGCTGGTCGCCCGGTGTATATCATGAGGCCACGCCTACCCCTCGGGCGTGGCCACCGCCCACTTGGTGCGTGGAATGATGTCACCACGCCAGTGGGCTTTTGTGTCCGCCACACGCGCCCCCCCAGAATTCCCGCGCACCTGGAGGGCCAGTTTGCGGGGCAGACGAATGACCCGGCCGAAGCGCCCCCTGGCGATCGGCGGCGTCCGGGGTGCAGGGATACCAGGTGGGATGCCCCTGGCTGCCCCTGGGATGGGTGCAGGACCGGGGGGCGCCGTGGCGGCGGGGCTGGGCGGTGCCGGGGGTCCGCCCGCAGGAGGGCGGCCCCGACGTGGGGGTCGGGCCACTGGCGGTGGATGGTCCACATCGAGGTGGGCCGGCTTGAGGCGGTCTACCGAAACGCGGTCAGGAGTACCGCCGATGTCCAGGGTGAAGTGCTTCGCCCCGGTCTCCAGCACGCGGAAAGGCCCGTCGTACGGGGGCCGCAGTGGTGTCCGATGGGCATCGTGGCGGATGAAGACGTACTCCGCCGTGCGAAGCTCCGGGGCGACGTGCGTCGGTGGGTGCCCGTGGCATGCCGTTGGCACCGGGGCGAACCTCTGGGCGGTCTCTTGCAGAGCGGATGTGCAGCGGCGACGCTCCACGGCACCGGGGCGACCATGGTGCCGTGGAGTCGGGGAGGAACTCGCCCGGCACCCGCAGCGGTTGCCCGAAGACCAACTCCGCCGCGGATGCGCGCAGGTCCTCCTTGGGCGCCGTCCGGAGGCCCAGCAGGACCCAGGGGAGCCTGTCGACCCAGCCGCCGTCGCGGAGGGTGGCCCGGAGCGCGGCCTTCAATGAGCGGTGAAATCGCTCACACAGGCCGTTAGCCTGGGGGTGGTAGGCCGTGGTTCGGTGCAGCCGGACCCCGAGCCCCTGCGCAACCGCCCCCCAGAGCTCCGAGGTGAACTGGGGGCCGCGGTCGGATGAGATGTCTGAGGGGGCGCCGAACCGGGCGACCCAGGTGGCGATGAAAGCCTGCGCGACATCGGCCGCCGTTGTCGACGCCAAGGGCACGGCCTCCGGCCACCGGGTGGTGCGGTCCACCATGGTGAGGACGTAGGTGAAACCCCGCGAGGGGGGCAGAGGTCCCACCAGGTCCACGTGGACGTGGTCAAACCGGCGTTCCGGCACCGTGAACGGGGCCAACGGGGCCTGGGTGTGCCGGTGCACCTTGGCGCGCTGGCACGCGAGGCACGTCCTGGCCCAGCCGCGGACGGCCTTCCGGAGGCCATGCCAGACGAACTTGTCGGCGATCAGCCTTTGGGAGGCCCTCGCGCCCGGGTGGGACAGGCCGTGGATGGCGTCAAACACCTGGCGCTGCCAGCCCGCGGGCACAATGGGACGAGGACGCCCGAGGGAGACGTCGCACAAGAGGGCCGCGCCCGCGCCGTCGAACGGCACCTCGGTGACGCGGAGGCCCGTGACGGCGGTCCGCAAGGCCTGGACGTCGGGGTCAGCGGCCTGGTCCGCTGCCATCCGGGCATAGTCGATGCCGAGGTGGACTGCGTGGGCGACGGCCCGGGAAAGGCAATCCGCCACCGGGTTGTCCTTCCCCGCGACGTGCTGGATGTCCGTCGTGTACTCGGACACGGCCGAGAGGTGACGCTGCTGCCGGGCCGACCACGGCTCGGTGACCTTGCCCATCGCGAAGATCAGCGGCTTGTGGTCGACGAAGGCAGTGAACGCCCGGCCCTCGAGCAGATGGCGGAAGTGCCTGACCGCCAAGTGAAGTCCGAGCAACTCGCGGTCGAAGGTACTGTAACGGCGTTCGGGCGGGCGAAGCTGCCGGCTAAAGAACGCCAGCGGTTGCCAAGCTCCACGCACCCATTGCTCGTGCACCGCGCCCACCGCGTAGTCCGAGGCATCGGTGGTGAGGGCGATCGGTGCATCGGGCGCCGGGTGCGCGAGCATGGTGGCGTTAGCCAAGGCGAGCTTCGCGCCCGTGAATGCCGTGTCCATCTGCTCGGTCCAGGTAACGTCGCCTTTGCCCGGCTTACCTCGGAGAGCTTCGTGCAGGGGGCGCAGGAGCTGGGCGATACGGGGCAGGAACCGATGGTAAAAGTTCACCATGCCCAGGAACTCCTGCAGCCCTCTGATCGTGCGGGGGCGCGGAAACCCCTTCACCGCCTCCACCTTGGCCGGCAGGGGGACGGCGCCGTGCCTGGTGACACGGTGCCCCAGAAAATCGATTGTGGCGGCGCCGAACCGGCACTTTGCGGGGTTCACAATCAGGCCATGCTGGCCCAGGTGTTCGAAGAGCGTGCGGAGGTGGCGTAGGTGCTCTTCGCGGGACGCGCTGGCGACGAGGATATCGTCCAGGTAGACGTAGACAAAATCCAAGTCGCGCAGGACGCTGTCCATCAGTCGCTGGAACGCCTGAGCCGCATTCTTCAGACCGAAGGGCATGCGCAGGAACTCGAAGAGTCCGAATGGCGTGATGACCGCCGTCTTCGGGACGTCCTCCGGCCTGACGGGGACCTGATGGTAGCCGCGTATGAGGTCCACCTTCGAGAAGAAGGACCTGCCCGCCAAACGGGCGGAAAAGTCCTGAATGTGGGGGACGGGGTAGCGGTCGGGAGTCGTGGCGTCATTGAGACGGCGATAGTCCCCGCACGGTCGCCATCCCCCGCCGGGCTTCGGCACGATGTGCAGCGGCGACGCCCAAGCGCTCTCTGAGCGCCGAACGATGCCGAGTCGCTCCAGGGTAGCGAACGCCGCTTTTGCCACCGCCAGCTTCGTCGGCTCGAGGCGGCGTGCCCGGGCGTAGACCGGTGGCCCGACGGTGGGGATGTGATGGGCCACCCCGTGCTTGACGGCCCCCGCCGAGAAGGTGGGCCGCGTGAGGGCCGGGAAGCCGGCGAGGAGGCGGGTGAATGCGTCCGCTGCCGGAAGCGTACAGACCAACGTGGCCGGAACCGAATCGTTCGGCAAGCCGCTTGGCAAGCCGCTCGTTGAGCTGGGCAACGCACACGCGAGCGAGCTGAACGTCTCGGCCTGGACAAGCCGTCTGCGCTTGACGTCGACCAGGAGCCCATTAGCGCACAGGAAGTCCGCGCCAAGCAGTGCCATGGGCACGTCGGCGGTGACGAACGTCCATCGGAAAACCTGCCCTCCAAACCGCAGAGAGAGGCAGCGTTTTCCGTACGTACGGATGGGCGTCCCGTTCGCGGCAAGCAGTGCGGGGCCCCCAACCGCGGCGTGCTTGTCTGACGTGCCGGCGGGAATGACACTCACCTGCGCTCCCGTGTCGCACAGGTAACGGCGCCCGGAGAAGGTGTCCGTTATGAACAGCAGGCTGCTCGAACGGCCGGCGCTCATCGCCACAATTGAGCGCCGGCCCGGGCATTTCCCGACCCGTTGAAGGAGCACGGCGGATGACACCGCCGAGCTTCGTGGCCGAACTTGGCGTGGAACCAGCACCAGGTGGTGGAGCTGGAGGAGCGCGGCTGGCTCCGCCAGGCCGGTGGAGTCGACGGGTTTCCCCGCGGTGGTGGTTTTCGCCGCGGCGGTGGGCGGGGCGTGGCGGCGTTCATGAGGTGCGTATCAGCATGCTGCTGAACTTCAGCGTGCTGTAGAAGATGATGCTGTGGAACATCAGCGTCGAAGGCCGTGACGGCCACGCCAACGCTCGCCCGCGTGTCCGAAGCGGCGAAGTACTTGTCCGCCTCGGCCGCCAATGCTCGGGGTTCCGTTAGCCCGGTCCCGGCCAACGCGAGGCGAACCTGCGCTGGAAGTTGGCGACGGAAAAGCGCCCGGAATAGCGAACCGGGGCCATCGTCGCCCAACAGTGACAGCATATGGTCCATTCGGACCGACGGGCGCGTCTCACCGAGCTCGGGGAGATCCAGGAGGCGGTCGGCCTGTGCGTCGTCCGTGAGGCTGAACGTGGCTAGGAGTAGCCGCTTGAGTGCCTCGTACTTGTGGCCGTCCGGTGGGTGGCGAAGGACGGACACAACTCGAGCGGCCGTGCCGGGCCCGAGGGAGGCGACGACGTGGCAGTAGCGCGTGTCATCGCCGGTGAGGTGCCGAAGCTGAAATTGGGCTTCGGCCTGGACGAACCAGACTTCGGCCTGAGCCTCCCAAAATTCCGGAAGTTTGACGAAGGCGGCCATGGCGATGGCGTCGCGTGTGGAAGGATCGCTCCAGCAGATCCAACGTCGAGGGTCACCAGTAAAGCGCGGCGTTACGCGCGCTGCTTGTGAGCAAGGAGGAAGCGGACAAGCGGTAACATATAAACGTCTTTATTGTAAGACTACACTGTAACACTGAACTCCTCCGGGCTGGTCGCCCGGTGTATATCATGAGGCCACGCCTACCCCTCGGGCGTGGCCACCGCCCACTTGGTGCGTGGAATGATGTCACCACGCCAGTGGGCTTTTGTGTCCGCCACAATTCTCTCTTTTTCCTGGTTCCACTGAGCAAGTGTGCATCCTCTCTTGACTGGACCCTTTCACATGCCTCTGCACGTGTTACTCTCTCTCTTGGGCCTGGACTTTGTCACCTAGCACGTGCCTACATTATTCTCGCTCTTGGCTTTGGACTCTGTCAGCAGTACACTTGTGCTTCTTTCTTGGTCGGACCCTCTCACAGGCCTCTGCACACCATTGCTCTCTTGGCCGGACTCTCCCTGCTCCCTCTCACTGCACGTGGATGTGACAAAGAGGCCTTGGACTTGCTCGTTTTGCACCTCATTATCTCTGCTGGCTGCTGGACTCCCTCTCGGTGCACGTGTGCACGACACTCACTTTCTGCACGAGGCCACGACATACTCTACCCTGCACGAGATCACGACGTGCGTACTCCATGTATCCCTGGCACTCTTCTCTGCACTGTTCCCGACACTTCTCACCTGCTCGTGTTCGGGACTGCCGTTTGCCGGCCAGGAGCTTGTTGGTGAGGTCAAGATGGACACCACGAGGAGAGGCATCTGGAACATTGTGGCCTTTGTGCGAACAGGTTTCCAACGTTTGTTTTCCCCTCCCCCTCCCCCTTGAATGTGTCCTCGGGCCTTGTCGTGTTTATTTGTAGTGATCATAATAAGGCGTAGAATAAGCTAAGTTTCTGCTTCTTGTCCCTTTTTCCTTTCCTTTTGAATAATTACACTGTAAACATTTGGAAATAAATCGACTCGTTAAACGTTTCCTTTTCTCTCTGTCCGTGAATGTCTCTTCCTCCATTGATCCGCCATTGTTTGCCGGCTGATTAACGATCAGCCATAACATAATGAGCATTACCCCGGTGGTTGCCAACGGTTGCTCGGCCATCTAAATTTGGTATGCCGGAGGGTATGTACGGTATGTTCCCCAATTAGGACCATCCCGTGGTCCAGGTAAGCTGTCGCGCGATGGACCAATACATACATACAAGAAGAAAAAGAACCACCTTTCGAGGCCATTTCTCCCCGCAGAGCAGGGGTTGGCATATATATATATATATATATATATATCGTAAATGGCCAAAAGTATGAGGACACCCCTTATAATTGGTGGATTCGGCTATTTCAGCCACACCCATTGCTGACAGGTATATATAAATCAAGCACACAGCCTTGCAATCTCCACAGACAAACATTGGCAGTAGAATGGGCCGTACTGAAGAGCTCAGTGACTTTCAACGTGGCACCGTCATAGGATGCCACCTTTCCAACAAGTCAGTTCTTCAAATTTCTGCCCTGCTAGAGATGCCCCAATCAACTGTAAGTGCTGTTATTGTGAAGTGGAAACGTCTAGAAGCAACAACACCTCAGCCACGAAATGGTAGGCCACACAAGCTTACAGAACGGGACCGTCGAGTGCTGAAGCATGTAACGCCTAAAAATCGTCTGTCCTTGGTTGCAACACTCACTACCGAGTTCTGCCTCTGGAAGCAACGTCAGCACAACAACTGTTTGCCCGGAGTTTCATGAAATAGGTTTCCATGGCCGAGAAGCCATACACAAGCCGGAGATCACCATGCACAATGCCAATCGTCGGCTGGAGTGGTATAAAACTCGCCGCCATTGGACTCTGGAGCAGTGGAAATGCGTTGTGATGAATGTGACGAAATGTGATGAATCACGCTTCACCACCTGTCAGTCAGACGGACAAACTAGGTTTGGCGGATGCCAGGAGAACGCTACCTGCCCCAATGCATAGTACCAACTGTAAAGTTTGGTGGAGGAGAAATAATGGTATGGGGCTGTTTTTTATGGTTCGGGCCTTAGTTGCAGTGAAGGGAAATCTTAACGCTACAGCATACAATGACATTCTAGACGATTGTGTGCTTCCAACTTTGTGGCAACGGTTTGGGGAAGGCCCTTTCCTGTTTCAGCATGACAATGCCCCCGTGCACAAAGCGAGGTCCATACAGAAATGGTTTGTCGAGATCGGTGTGGAAGAACTTGACTGGCCTGCACAGAGCCTTGACCTCAACCCCATCGAACACCTTTGGGATAAATTGGAATGCCGACTTCGAGCCAGGCCTAATCGCCCAACATCAGTGCCCGACCTGGCTGAATGGAAGCAAATCCCCGCAGCAATGTTCCAACATCTAGTGGAAAGCCTTCCCAGAAGAATGGAGGCTGTTATAGAAGCAAAGGAGGGACAAACACAATATTAATGCCCATGATTTTGGATGATTAGAGATGTTCGACGAGCACATACGGGTGTGATGTCCGGGTGTGTGATCCAATAAATTAACACAGTGTAGATATATATGTATATATATATATATTTGTTTTATTGTCAAAAACAGTCCAAAATCTTTTGATTTGTGCTCTTTTATCCTGAAAACCAGGATATCCTGAAAATCGGCAACCCTTTGGTACCAAGGTGGTTGGTTACCTGTTAGTCCAGTGGCCATATCCTTCACTCAGACGTTGTTGCTACTGTAATGTTTTTTTCATGGATCCATGAACCATCGGGTCCTAGATGTGGAAACAATCAGATTCTTTCAGATTTTTACTTTTGATAATTTTTGATTGGAACATGTGAAAACAATTATTCTAGTGTCTAGGAGGGGAGTTTTGAGTGTGCCGGATTCATTTCTCATGTTGAAACTCAGTGTCGACATTGCCTAGCAACAGAAATCTAATAAGGCTACCATGCGATGGGGACAAACTAGGAAAATGGACATAACTTTTCAGAAACTTCAGAGAAACTCGCTGCTCCTCCTGAATGCACGTGTTCTTCCATTAACCCCCTTCTCGTTAAAATCACAAAATTTAAGCTTACTGAATACCTCAACACTTTTGTTCCTCTTTTATCCCATTTGTGGAACTGTTTTCTGAAGGTTGTTCAAAACCACTCCACCTTCATGGCTTCAATAATGTGGCATCCAATCATCTCATGTCATGCATCCAGGAGAAGCTGGGAGTTTCTCTGAAGTTTAGAATTCCTTTTAATTTGATCATTTAATAGTATCAAAGTAAAATACTTTGGAGATTATTTCAAAGTAGAAGAGTAATTATGTCTCTTCTGTTGGAATTGCAGACGGTGGCTTGCAAATCAAGCCTCAAGGGCGGTGTACAGAAGCGTTTTTAAAAAAATAACAATAAATACAAGGGGCAGGGAGGTGAAATTCACTTCACTTGAGGTGCAACACGCGCAGAGTAAAACAAGTATCCATTTACGTCCATAAGATGTCTCATAAAATAAGAAAATATAAGCACACCTGACAATAGGCCGATGCTTCAGACTTTGGCACTCTCACGAGGCTGCACCGTCGAATAAACTGTTCCAACCCGTCATTTTGATGGCTTTTTACTCGTTATATAATGGTGCTGCATCATATAACATGACATACTCTTTGGAACATGACATCACCGTTTTATTTGTAAGAGTTATTGTCCCCCGTCGCACCGCAGAGCGAAAGGGGGACTATGGTTTTCCCCTCCGTCCGTGTGTCCGTCCGTGCGTGCGTGTGTGCGTGCGTAAGCGAAGGACCGCATTCGAATTTGGTGTGAGGGTGCAACCCACGTCAAAATTCAAGATGGCCGCCGCCACGCATGTCTGATGCCATGTATGTCTGAACCTTGTGAGCGAAATATCTTGAAAAATAAACGAACTACTAACTTCTAATCTGGTGTATGGGTGTATCTACGCATAAGGAAGAACTCTATTGAAAATTGGATCGCCACGTCAAAATCCAAGATGGCCGCCGCCATGTATGTCTGAACCTTGTGAGCGGAATATCTTGAAAAATAAGCGAAGTACCAACTTCTAATCTGGTGTGTCGGTGTATCTAGGCATAAGGAAGAACGCTATTGAAAATTGGGTCGCCACGTCAAAATCCAAGATGGCCGCCTCCATGTATGTCTGAACCTTGTGAGCGAAATATCAAATCATAGCATGTTTTCTGCGTCTTCCACTTTGTCAACTCACATCACTTCCCCGACGGGGGACCTAGGCGTAACGCTTGTTAACCTTTGTAATCACACACAATCACTCGCTTGCTTTATGTAATTTCAACCCAACACCACAGATATGCACCGATGAATGAAAGGACAAAGTCAGAATGAAGTCAGAACGATGATCTTTTCTATACCTGTTAAACAACCCCCACCTACAAATTTTGCTTCTGTATCCATGTTGTCCACCCCATCCATGCATTCTCCCCCTTCCCCTCGTCGTTACCCATGCATCACCATTACGTTACTTCCATCTATTTTCTCCCTCAGCTCTGCTATTGTGTCCTCATCTGTTCTTTGTTCTAGCTCTTTCACAAGCCTTGACTCTGTATACAACAGAAAATGGTAGCCAATCTGAAATTACTAAAACTAGGGAGATACCCGTGCTACGCACGGGTGGGGAGGCCAGAAGCAAACAGGCAATGCAGATACGGCAAATGCTAAACCATGAAACCAATAAATTCCACATTCCTGTAGCACCTTCAGTCGCATGTCAGACATGGACAGCAAGTTCGTGAAGGACTTCCATGAAAAACGTACCCGTTCGCAATCAAACGGGTACGTTCACGAATAGAAACATCGATCGTGGGTCCGTGGCGAATCTGCATGTGGCGATCCACGAAGTTCACGTTCAGAAAGTAGAAACCATCACGGCATGTCGTCATTCACTTGAACTCGTTATCTCTTTTTTTTAAAATTCCAAACAACATATCTCCAATCACAAATTAATCACAAAATAAACTTTTAACAACATTGATAATGTTTCCTTCATTGTAAAAACTACCAAATCAACAGTTAAAAGGATTTTGAGCCGATAGGTGTTACGGCCTTGGCAAGATCGATGGTGACAGCAATGTGTTAGCCGTTAGCGTATTCACCGCCCAAATAACTATGTGGAATTCTCTCATGTAGAGATTAAATGTCGTATGAACTTTGGCCGAGGTCATTATTTACTTTTAATGATGTTTATATATGAATGATGTTTAATGATGTTTATATTGGTTATGGGTCGTCCTTTCCGCATATCTCGTGGGATTGTAAGTTGGAGAGACGGCCGTGATGGCGGCGAGGGGGATGGAATTCTCTCAAGCAGGGATTCAACCCGTGTCCTTATAAAAGGTCTTTGTCCGAAGTCACCGAGTTCGATCGGTGCAGCCGTTTGTGCGGCACCCGGGAAAACATCATCGTCACAATGAGAACAATGAACGTTATGCGACCGCGAATGTTATGCGGGAGTCCAAACCTGAGAATGCTGGAGACTAAAGCTGAAATTGGGAAAAGTAAATAGCCTATTTTACTCCTGGAGATCCCAGGATTATCCACCCAAAATATCGTTGCGATCGGTTCAGCAGTTTTTACGGTACCTTCGAACAGACAGACAGACAGACAGACAGACAGACAGACGGACGGACATTTGGTGAATTATAGTAACATAAAATAATTTATCTAAATACACATGCAACAATAAAAAAAGAATTCCCATAGCCAAATTCCCAAATTTTAATAAAATTTCCATAAATTTCAAAAAATACACGTCTATCCAAAAATTCACAAAAATCCAAAAAATCCAAAATCCAAAAAAATTCCCAAATTATTTTCCAAAAATCTATATACACGTAGAATTTTTTTCCCAATTCAAAATTCTTTTTTCCAAAAAGAAAAATAAATCCAAAATTTTCAAATAATTCCCAAATTTCAATTCCCATAGCCATAGCCAAATTCCCCAAAAAACAATTCCCAATTCCCATAAATAAAAAAACATAAAACAAAACAAAAAAAGCAAAAAACAATTCCCTAAATA
Source organism: Myxine glutinosa (assembly GCF_964187855.1). NCBI lineage: Eukaryota > Metazoa > Chordata > Myxini > Myxiniformes > Myxinidae > Myxine > Myxine glutinosa. Next base: position 58,495,451 of record NC_136268.1, read on the forward strand.
TATATGCAACAATAAAAAAAACAATTCCCATAGCCAGTGTTATACAGTATTAGTTAATTCATCAATCAATATATAATCAGTAAAAACTAGTGGTACTAATTTCTTCACTGTGGCAAAATTACATGGGTCATTTCTAGTAAAACTAGCAGACACAGATTGTAATGTCTTCATCTACTACAAGTAGTTGTACTCGATTGTGTGTCCGCAGAAATGTATATGCACTGAAACACAAAAGACACAAACATACACCACAAAGGATTGATATTGGGAACCTATTTATGTTATTAACTATGATCATGACTCGGCAGACTGCGAATATATCTGAACAAATGTAGGAATTGGCAGGAAGGGGAGAGATGGGTAAGTTTGTGCTGATCTGTGATTCTTCTTCCAGAAAATGTAGCAGAACGCTCGTTTCCACGGTCATACCTCTAAACCCCTAAGACACGGGAGCAATCGTCCCAGGAGCATCTAATCGCACCCCTAACTCTGGGTTGCTAGCAGAGGATCTTCTTGGCATGGTTGTCTTTGTCCTACTCCATGCTCTCTTTTGACTTAGGTTTTTATCACAATGTCACACCTCCCTCAGATCTTCAGTTACAAATTTGCACACACTTCAGTTCTGGATCTAACCCCAACTCAACTCTGTCCAGGCTGCTCCATTGGCTTGAATAACAAATTAGCCATTTCAAGCTCGCCCTACCAGTGGTATCCAATCCAAAGATCCAACTTTGCCTCAATGGTGTGGTTCTATTGCTCTACGTCATCTTCCAATATTTTTCATGCCATTATCAAACCTCTTCCTTCCCATCCAAAGGGATCATTTTTACCTCCATCCACCTGCTTTCACCTCTGTCTGTCTGTCTGTCTTTGTTTGTGAACAAGATATCTCAAAAGGTTGTGGATGGATTCAGAGGAAATTTTGTTGAGAGGTAGTATATGTGACAAGGACGAAATGATTACATTTTGGTGAAGATCCGTATTCGGATCTGGCTAGTAGAATTTTAAAAGTTATTCTTCACCATTCGGAGATGGGGCTAAAACCGACATATAGCAGGATATCTCCAAAAGTTGTGGATGGATTTGGACAAAACTTGGTGGACTGGTTGGGTGTGTGACAAGGACAAATAGATTCGATTTTGGTGAAGATGTGAATATGAATTCGGATACGAGAATTATTTAATTATCAAGTGATTCTTCACCATTGAGTGATGGGGCTAAAACCGATACATAGCACGATGTCTCAAAAAGTTATGGACGGATTTGGACTAAAGTTGGTGGACAGGTTGGGTGTGTGACAAGGACGAATGGATTCGATTTTGGTGAATATATGGATTCGGATACAAGGGTTATTTAATTTTCAAGTGATTCTTACCCCGGTTTAGAATAGGTACACCGTATCCCTGCGCATCGTAAGAGGCGACTAAAGGTTGGCGTCAGGAAGGGCATCCGGCCATAAAAGCATTGCCTCAAACAGGGAACCATGATTGTCATGGGGCCCGCAAGGCTAACCCCCGCTCTAGCAGGGAAAATGGCCTTAAAACGATCATTCATTCATTCATTTGCATTCTTCACCATTGAGAGATCGGGCGAAAGGCGATAAATAACATGATATTTTAAAAAGTTATTGACGAGTTATGACTAAACTTGGTGGACGAGTTGGTTAGGTGACAAGAACAAGCCGATTCGATTTTGGTTCAGGCCCGAATACAGATCCGGCCTATCAGTGGATACAAAACGTAAACTGTTCAGCCTGGCGGATGTGTGTGCTCTACCGTGTGCCGTTCTAGTTTTCAATGCAATGTATATTTTTGCGCCTCCCTAACCTAAAAATATTGATCCGCATCTGATTACTTTGTTTCCGCACTCCTATCTTGGGAACTTGACATCACCGTTCCTCCATGTTCCCCATCACTGGGACTAGCAGATTCCAGTGAAAAGTTGTAAAGAGACTGCAGCCTTTAATGAGTTATAAAGAGACTGCGGCTTGTCCCTTCATGGCAGTGTTTGCACAGCTGCCTTGAGACAAAGAATGGTGGTGCCTGCGCTCAAGCTAAACATCTCATCCATGAATTGAATAGGTGGAGCACATGCAAAATTTCATGAGAGAAGCTTTCTCTATAATGTCAATGTTTAGCCCTATGAAGTCCCCATATATGCAGTAACTCACATGTATTTTTCTCATACAAAGTCGAGGCTCATGGACGAACTAGAACACAGAATAGACCAAAATGCAACACAACAAAAGGAACAACTGAAAGAGGGGGAGAGGCACACCAACACCAGTGAAGAGGGTCAAAATAAAGGGAGACTTAAATGGAGACAAAATAAGGAGAAACAAGGGATGTGGGAAAGAACTAGGGCAAGGAGAGGACATGCTTGCACAAGATGCACACAACCATAGACTCCCAGGAAGGTGAAACTGGAAACCTGGAAGGAGGTTGGATTTGAGAGGGTGAATAGGTGTAGAAAGATCATGGTTTTGGATGGGGGATGATCTGAGATGGTGGTGAACAGCTGTCTTGGAGACATAGAGGAAAGAATGAGATTGCTGAGAATGTTGAAAGTTGGCTACACAGGCAGAAAAGAGGAATGAATGAGGAGGCGAGCGAGCAGCGACCATGGAACCTGGATAAGATTTGGGTTTCAGGTGCAACTCCTCTACCCTCAAACCCATCGAGATGCAGCCAAATGAGCCTTTCAGAATTTTTTTTACAAGGATTCACTTTCCGAGACAGATAGATAGATAGATAAAGATAAATAAAAAGTAAAGGAGATAAAAGAAAAAGCAAGAATTAGAGTGAATAAACAGCACCCCACTGAGCCGCGTATGAAAGCCCCGCAGGTGGACAAGAATTCAGGTGTGCCAAGGAAGGAGCTTGCACGATTGAGAGTATTTACTTTTCTTTGCACCTACATTGTGCATACAAAATCAATAAACCATGTCACACTCCATAATACTTGCAGCCAGCTGGTAGAACAAACACTCAACAGAACATGTCCCGAGCATATGCACCACAGAAGTCTAGAGACAACTCAACAATATAATAAATAGATTATTTTTAAAACCTAAAACAAACCCCCAAATTATAATGCAATAAAACAAGATAAAAAGATTTAGTGTATCACATTATACCTCAACAAATGTGATATTTGTAACGATTTTACACCAAACTGGATAATTATGCAAATAAAAAATCATTAGGAAGAGTTATTATGCTTTTTTAAAATTTGAGGCAATATTTTAACTTTACTTTGTTTTTTTTCCTTAAAAACAAATGCTGTTTGGTTTCTTGGGAGAGACTTGGGCCTAACATATCTTAAAGATAATGCATAGCCCTCTCCTAATTCACAACCCACCCCAACCCTTCTCCTACCTCCTTGGAAATACTTTCTCCAATCCACCTTTCCCTCTTTGATTACCCTCTTCCAAGTCGTGTTCTTTGGGACAAAAACAACTTTCTGCTTGATTGGAAATACTTGTGCTTGGTTTTTTGTGTGTTTATTCTTCATCTAGATCGTACTTGCTCAGGCCATAACATGGTCGGCAACGGAACAAATTTGGCCGGGTGTCCTGCCTGAATTTGAGTGTTTGAGTGTTTGGAAAAATAATGTGATTACAAGTAGCAGTTTGTTCATCGTTTTTTAATTTGTGGTTTCTTGAGACACCTTCATGGTTTATTTTGTGGTTTTGTGGTTGACACTATGACGTCATTGTTCTTCTCTTTGTCACTTTTATGAATTCTAGCCTCTCCAAGATGTAGCAGCTGCAACAGGGCAGCTTGTGGTGATGGAATGTCGCATCAAGGGACTACCATCGCCAGTTGTTACTTGGTTTCGGGATCGCACTGAGATTGAAGACTCGCCAGACTTTCGCATACTACAGAAAAGTGAGTTCACAGCAATTAAGTTTCAACACCGCAAAACCCTGCATTACATATAGAATGATCGTTTTAAGGCCATTTTCCCCACTAGAGCGGGGGTTGGCCTTGCGGGCCCCATGACAATCATGGTTCCCTGTTTGAGGCAATGTTTTTATGGCCGGATGCCCTTCCTGACGCCAACCCTTGGTCGCCTCTTACGATGCGCAGGGATACGGTGTACCTATTCTAAATCGGGGTACACACCGTGATCATTCATCCCAGCAAGCTGGTACTCAATTTGCCGACCTCCGAAGGATGACAGGCTGAGTCAACCCCCCTGGCGTTAATTCAGCGATCGATCGGGATTCGAACCCAGGATCCTAGGATCCCAAGCCGGCACCCTAACCGCTAAGCCAACACCTGCATTGATATAGATTAATGGATGTTGATTCACTCTTCAAGGTTCGAGTGCATACCATAAAAGCATTTCAGAAAGAATCTTATCATGCAATCGATTTTGTCCAAGAAAATGTTCCTCATTGTTGTTCCATTCATTCACTTGAGAAATTTCATCCATTTTGGGAATTAATATTTTGGGAATTTTGGGAAATTTCATCCATTTTGGGAATTAATAGCCTCAATGTTTAAATGATGTTGTAATTCATAATAATTCAAATTTTTTTTTTTTTTTTTGTATACAAGATCGAGGCTCGTGGAAGAGCTAACATTAATCACAAAAAGACAAACTGACACATAAAACATAAGATAAAGGGAGCGGGAGATAAGATGGGGAGAGAGGGGGAAGCACACAAGCACAACAGTAGAGAACAGGGACATCTGGAGATCTGTGGGAGCGAGAGGGCTTGGGGGCACGGGAAGGGAGGTGGGAGGTATAAAACACATGGACATTGCTAGGACTTCCAGGAAAGAAGTCGTTATTTAAAAAAGTGGATCTGGGGTGAATTATCAGGGTTAGAAAAGATCAAGGTTTTGGATGGGGGAAGACAAGAGATAGTGGTGAACAGATGTTTTAAAGACCTGGAGGGAGGAGTGGGAATGAAGAGAGTGAGGGAGTTTGTTCCAGAGGCGGGAGAAAAGAGGAATGAAAGAGTGAAGGTGAGCAGAGTCTTGATTTTGCCAGTTTAACCAGAAGAGGGTTGCTGGCAGATCTTGTGCGACCTGTAGGAATATTTGGGGGACAGAGCACAGACAGAGCTGGGGGAGCAAGGCCGGAGAGGAGTTGGTAGAAGACAGAAAGACCACCAACCTGCCTGCGGTGAGTGAGTGAAAGGCCCTCGGAGTTAGCTTCATCAAACCAAATTATGCTGTTTATAATCATAATCTGGCTATTTGTAAGCCTTGTTAACCATTATTGAGTCTTACATTTTCCTCGTCATCATTATATGTGTGCCCCAATTGGAGAAATATCAAAATGAAGTTTTCAAAGTTAAAGACTGATCACAATCGCACAGACAAGTTTCTTCCAAAGGCTGAACATAAATTATTCAGCAAAGCTAAGGCAAGGTTGCGCAGATGGTATTGGCATGACCAAAGTGATGTGGGTACAAATATGTACTTGGCCAACAAAGTGGGAACTACAAGACTTTGCAACTCGTCCAGACTAAAGCGTAATCACTAGTGACAAAAAAGGTGCCACTTGTAGCAACCTTACCGTCTGTAAATGATCGTTAAAAGATGGGCAACCGACTCATGGCTGACTTTTTAGATGCACTGTCTACCAGCAACTTCTCAGCACATTCACACTCCGTCAAGGTGCCTCGTTTCGTTACATAACCTTGAAAGAGCTCTCTATAGGGATAGTTCAGTGTGCTATAATACCTAGGCCATATTTCATTGAACCATGCGGTTGCTGGATACATGCCAAGAAGTGTAGAGTGTCTTCCATAACAGTGAATATCAATCAATAGTTTCAGCCAATTCCAGCAATTCTCTTACACACATATTATTGAGATAAATCTCTTTATAATCATTGTTCCACAATACTATCACAACTACTTCTTTAACGGCCCCAATTAATGCCCCCAGCCGAAGGGAATTTTTGGCGCAAGTCTTTCATGAACCGATTGGCCGGGCTTGACGTTCAACTGAAGGCCGCAAGAATTTGGAATTCAACCAGGCTTTTTGCGATAACTCGTCTACTCTTCACAAAAGATACCGCGGGTTTTAACCTCCACCACCTGATTCTAGCAGACGACACACCAAGATAGCATCCATCTGATGGAGGGTGCACTTTGTAATGCAATATGCTTCCTGCGAAGCACCAATCCAATAGCTTATAATCAGGAGAACCATTCTACAAACTTTTTGTTCCGTTTCTGAAATGTTTCTTAAGATGTTTCTGAAATGCTTCTATAGGTTTATATTTGGGCAGACATTCTAACTATTCATCCATTCATCATCTTTGCAATATGTCATCGAACCGTTGCTTCACACACATATGCTGTTACAATTGGAATATATTGTGGCGGACACAAAATCCCACTGGCGTGGTGACATCATTCCGCGCACCAAGTGGGCGGTGGCCACGCCCGAGGGGTAGGCGTGGCCTCATGATATACACCGGGCGCCCAGCCCGGAGCGGGCCAGTGTTACAGTGAGCTCCTGAAATAAAGACGCTTATAAGTTACCGCTTGTCCGCTTCCTCCTTGCTCGCAAGCAGCGCGCGTAACGCCGCGCTTTACTGGTGACCCCCTCGACGTTGGATCTGCCGGAGCGATCCTTCCACACGCGACGCCATTGCCATGGCCAACTTCGTCAAACTTCCCGAATTTTGGGAGGCTCAGGCCGAAGTCTGGTTCGTCCAGGCCGAAGCCCAATTTCAGCTTCGGCGCCTCACCGGCGATGACACGCGCTATTGCCACGTCGTCGCCTCCCTCGGGCCCGGCACGGCCGCTCGAGTTGTGTCCGTCCTTCGCCACCCAGCGGACGGCCACAAGTACGAGGCACTCAAGCGGCTACTCCTAGCCACGTTCGGCCTCACGGACGACGCACGGGCCGACCGCCTCCTGGATCTCCCCGAGCTCAGTGACACGCGCCCGTCGGTCCGAATGGACCATATGCTGTCACTGTTGGGCGACGAAGCCCCCGGTTCTCTATTCCGGGCGCTTTTCCGTCGACAACTTCCACTTCCAGCGCAGGTTCGCCTCGCGTTGGCCGGGACCGGGCTAACGGAACCCCGAGCATTGGCAGCCGAGGCGGACAGGTACTTCGCCGCTTCGGACACGCGGGCGAGAGTCGGCGTGGCCGTCACGGCCCTCGAGGCTGATGCTGCTGATGCTGCTGATGCTGCTGTTCCACAGCATCAGCTTCTACAGCATACGCAGCATGCTGATACGCACCTCGTGAACGCCACCACGCCCCGCCCACCGCCGCGGCGAAAACCGCCACCGCGGGGAAACCCGCCAACTCCACCGGCCTGTCGGAGCCAGCCGCGCTCCTCCAGCTCCACCACCTGGTGCTGGTTCCACGCCAAGTTCGGCCACGAAGCTCGGCAGTGTCATCCGCCATGCTCCTTCAACAGGTCGGGAAACGCCCGGGCCGGCGCTCAATAGTGGCGATGAGCGCCGGCCGTTCGAGCAGCCTGCTGTTCATAACGGACACCTTCTCCGGGCGCCGTTACCTGTGCGACATGGGAGCGCAGGTGAGTGTCATTCCCACCGGCACGTCAGACAAGCACGCCGCGGGTGGGGGCCCCGCGCTGCTTGCCGCGAACGGGACGCCCATCCGTACGTACGGAAAACGCTGCCTCTCTGCGGTTTGGAGGGCAGGTTTTCCGATGGATGTTCGTCACCGCCGACGTGCCCATGGCACTGCTTGGCGCGGACTTCCTGTGCGCTAATGGGCTCCTGGTCGACGTCAAGCGCAGACGTCTTGTCCAGGCCGAGACGTTCAGCTCGCTCGCTTGTGCGTTGCCCAGCTCAACGAGCGGCTTGCCAAGCGGCTTGCCGAATGGTTCGGTTCCGGCCACATTGGTCTGTACGCTTCCGGCAGCGGACGCATTCACCCGCCTCCTCGCCGGCTTCCCGGCCCTCACGCGGCCCACCTTCTCGGCGGGGGCCGTCAAGCACGGGGTGGCCCATCACATCCCCACCGTCGGGCCACCGGTCTACGCCCGGGCACGCCGCCTCGAGCCGACGAAGCTGGCGGTGGCAAAAGCGGCGTTCGCTACCCTGGAGCGACTCGGCATCGTTCGGCGCTCAGAGAGCGCTTGGGCGTCGCCGCTGCACATCGTGCCGAAGCCCGGCGGGGGATGGCGACCGTGCGGGGACTATCGCCGTCTCAATGACGCCACGACTCCCGACCGCTACCCCGTCCCCCACATTCAGGACTTTTCCGCCCGTTTGGTGGGCAGGTCCTTCTTCTCGAAGGTGGACCTCATACGCGGCTACCATCAGGTCCCCGTCAGGCCGGAGGACGTCCCGAAGATGGCGGTCATCACGCCATTCGGACTCTTCGAGTTCCTGCGCATGCCCTTCGGTCTGAAGAATGCGGCTCAGGCGTTCCAGCGACTGATGGACAGCGTCCTGCGCGACTTGGATTTTGTCTACGTCTACCTGGACGATATCCTCGTCGCCAGCGCGTCCCGCGAAGAGCACCTACGCCACCTCCGCACGCTCTTCGAACGCCTGGGCTAGCATGGCCTGATTGTGAACCCCGCAAAGTGCCGGTTCGGCGCCGCCATAATCGATTTTCTGGGGCACCGTGTCACCAGGCACGGAGCCGTCCCCCTGCCGGCCAAGGTGGAGGCGGTGAAGGGATTTCCGTGCCCCCGCACGATCAGAGGGCTGCAGGAGTTCCTGGGCATGGTGAACTTTTACCATCGGTTCCTGCCCCGTATCGCCCAGCTCCTGCGCCCCCTGCACGAAGCTCTCCGTGGTAAGCCGGGCAAAGGCGACGTTACCTGGACCGAGCAGATGGACACGGCGTTCACGGGCGCGAAGCTCGCCTTGGCTAACGCCACCATGCTCGCGCACCCGGCGCCCGATGCACCGATCGCCCTCACCACCGATGCCTCGGACTACGCGGTGGACGCGGTGCACGAGCAATGGGTGCGTGGAGCTTGGCAACCGCTGGCGTTCTTTAGCCGGCAGCTTCGCCCGCCCGAACGCCATTACAGTACCTTCGACCGCGAGTTGCTCGGACTTCACTTGGCGGTCAGGCACTTCCACCATCTGCTCGAGGGCCGTGCGTTCACTGCCTTCGTCGACCACAAGCCGCTGATCTTCGCGATGGGCAAGGTCACCGAGCCGTGGTCGGCCCGGCAGCAGCGTCACCTCTCGGCCGTGTCCGAGTACACGACGGACATCCAGCACGTCGCGGGGAAGGACAACCCGGTGGCGGATTGCCTTTCCCGGGCCGTCGCCCACGCAGTCCACCTCGGCATCGACTCTGCCCGGATGGCAGCGGACCAGGCCGCTGACCCCGACGTCCAGGCCTTGCGGACCGCCGTCCCGGGCCTCCGCGTCACCGAGGTGCCGTTCGACGGCGCGGGCGTGGCCCTCTTGTGCGACGTCTCCCTCGGGCGTCCTCGCCCCATCGTGCCCGCGGGCTGGCAGCGCCAGGTGTTTGACGCCATCCACGGCCTGTCCCACCCGGGCGCGAGGGCCTCCCAAAGGCTGATCGCCGACAAGTTCATCTGGCATGACCTCCGGAAGGCCGTCCGCGGCTGGGCCAGGACGTGCCTCGCGTGCCAGCGCGCCAAGGTGCACCGGCACACCCAGGCCCCGTTGGCCCCGTTCACGGTGCCGGAACGCCGGTTTGACCACGTCCACATGGACCTGGTGGGACCTCTGCCCCCCTCGCGGGGTTTCACCTACGTCCTCACCATGGTGGACCGCACCACCCGGTGGCCGGAGGCCATGCCCTTGGCGTCGACAACGGCGGCCGATGTCGCGCAGGCTTTCATCGCCACCTGGGTCGCCCGGTTCGGCGCCCCCTCAGACATCTCATCCGACCGCGGCCCCCAGTTCACCTCGGAGCTCTGGGGGGCGGTTGCGCAGGGGCTCGGGGTCTGGCTGCACCGAACCACGGCCTACCACCCCCAGGCTAACGGCCTGTGTGAGCGATTTCACCGCTCATTGAAGGCCGCGCTCCGGGCCACCCTCCACGACGGCGGCTGGGTCGACAGGCTCCCCTGGGTCCTGCTGGGCCTCCGGACGGCGCCCAAGGAGGGCCTGCGCGCATCCGCGGCGGAGTTGGCCTTCGGGCAACCGCTGCGGGTGCCGGGCGAGTTCCTCCCCGACTCCACGGCACCATGGTCCACGGCACAGCAGCGCTCCGCTCTGCAAGAGACCGCCCAGAGGTTCGCCCCGGTGCCAACGGCATGCCACGGGCACCCACCGACGCACGTCGCCCCGGAGCTTCACATGGCGGAGTACGTCTTCGTCCGCCACGATGCCCATCGGACACCACTGCGGCCCCCGTACGACGGGCCTTTCCGCGTGCTGGAGACTGGGGCGAAGCACTTCACCCTGGACATCGGCGGTACTCCTGACCGCGTTTCGGTAGACCGCCTCAAGCCGGCCCACCTCGATGTGGACCATCCACCGCCAGTGGCCCGACCCCCACGTCGGGGCCGCCCTCCTGCGGGCGGACCCCCGGCACCGCCCAGCCCCGCCGCCACGCCGCCCCCCGGTCCTGCACCCATCCCAGGGGCAGCCAGGGGCATCCCACCTGGCATCCCTGCTCCCCGGACGCCGCCGATCGCCAGGGGGCGCTTCAGCCGGGTCATTCGTCTGCCTCGCAAACTGGCCCTCCAGGTGCGCGGGAATTCTGGGGGGGCGCGTGTGGCGGACACAAAAGCCCACTGGCGTGGTGACATCATTCCGCGCACCAAGTGGGCGGTGGCCACGCCCGAGGGGTAGGCGTGGCCTCATGATATACACCGGGCGCCCAGCCCGGAGCGGGCCAGTGTTACAGTGAGCTCCTGAAATAAAGACGCTTATAAGTTACCGCTTGTCCGCTTCCTCCTTGCTCGCAAGCAGCGCGCGTAACGCCGCGCTTTAATATAACACGCATGAATATTATGCCATCTGTCATATTTCTGAAACAAATAACTGCATGGAAGCAACTTTTTAATTCTTTCATTGACTCATCAGAGCCCAGGCCTGACTCCCACACAATACATGTGGGAATAACTCTATTGGTAACTGCAAATAACACGTCCACACCACACTCCACATCCCGCTAATGTGACCACCCGGAGGGAAATATTGACAGGTTATAAAAAATACACTTTAAGTTATATAAGATGTCCATCGATGAACACTTACCTTCAGGATGGTCATTTTCAATATCTCATGCAATCCGTCCTGTGCTTTGCCAACACTCTTTAAAAATCGGTGAAATATCATGGTGACACATTTACATTGTGAAATCGGTGAAATATCATGTGAGGCATCATTGCTTGACATGTTTACTTATAAACAGAAAAATTACGTGAACTAGACCGGGCATTCGGTAGAGAGCATACCTCCACCAGGTTGAACAGCTTACGTTTTGTATTCACTGATGGGGCCGTATCTGGATACATAGCTTAACCAAAATCTAATCGGCTTGTTATTCTCACTTAACCAACTCATCCACCTAATTTTGTCATAACTCATCCACAATGTTTTGAAATAGCATGCTCCATATCGTTGTTGGCCCCATCTCTCAACGGCGATGAATCACTTAAAAAAATTCTTCCATCCAGATCTGGATTCAGATCTTCACGAAAATCGAATCAATTCTTCGTTCTCACACACCCAACCAGTCCACCAAGTTTTGACCGAATTCGTCCATAACCTTTTGAGACACCGTGTTATATCTCATTTTTATTCTGATCACTCAATGGTGAAGAATCGCTTAAAATGATTATCGGTTCGGGATCCAGATCTTTACCAAAATGAATAGATTTGTATTTGGCACAACCCCAACCTGTCGACCAAATTTAGTCCGAATCCATCCAAAACATTTTGAGATATCCTGCTTACAGGAAAAAAACAAACAGGAAAGACGTCATGCATCATTGCAAAGTCCCCCACCCCCTACAAAAAGAAGTTGCCATGGATACCTCAAATTGTCCATTTTATTAAGATTAAAATTGACGATTTTAATCAAAGATTCAGTCAATTGGATGAAAATTGATTATTTTAGAAGTTTGACCTTGAGATGACCTTTGACCTTTTGACCCCAAAAATACTTGGTTTACCAATTCAGTAAGGCACTATGCAATTGCTGTTTAATGTTCAAGTCAATCGGATGAAAATTGATGATTTTAGAGGTTTGACCTTGAGTTGACCTTTGACCTCAAAAATAGTTGGTTTTCCAATTCGGTGACAAAATATGCAAATCCTGTTCAACCTTTAAGTCAATCTGATGAAAAACGACAATTTTAGAAATTTGACCGAAATATGACCTTTGCCCTTTGACCTCAAAATCAATAGACTTCTCAGTTGTGACTACCTCTACAACCTGGTAAAGGTTAATGACGATCGGTTTTGATCTTCGATTTTACAAGTAATAATCTGGACAACAATGTAATTCAGAAACTTTTGCTGATTTGGTATATCATCAGGTTAGGGCTAATCTCATGATTACCCACACTAATATGGTGGCACCATGATTGACTTTTATGTTAGGTCAGCAGACATCATTAACGTTTTGTATCTTCCTTCTTCCCCTTACCTATTAATCAGTAATGCAGGCTTGATGCATCAAATATAAATAAATATAAAGAGATCACTGCCCTTACAGCCACCATGCATGTACTGAGTTTCTCATGAAATTCTTATCAAATCTTCGACTAAAGGTCCCATGACAAATGCTTGTAAGGATCATAACTTAAAGTTAACTCATTTACAACCTTTCAGTATTTACTATGTCTCTTGCATTAGTCACATGCCTTGACATGCAAAGTACATATTCATTCATAAAGTGTCACATAGGTCACCTACTTTTCACGAATGTCACCATTGTATTGTTAACGTCCACCACCGAATGCTGGCAGACGATATTCCCGTTTAACGTCCATCCGAGGGACAGCACGCACATTGATGAGTCGCCATGCTTGTGAAACACTGGGATGACACACTATAGCAGAGACAGCGTTCGAACCCAGGCTCGAGAGCTTAGAGAGTGTGCATACCTCTAAGATATCCTGACAGCCCTTCACATTGATTACTTGAATACAGCACTTTAAATAAATCTGAGATTCCATTATTTATACAGCACTTTACACAACTATATCCTTAAAATTGCCATTTGTGTCACAAGTCAACTGCTACTCAGGTTCCATATGTAATTTCGTGGAGATTTTGTGGAGATTTGTAACCATTTACATTTTCGAAAAGCTTGAGACTCTCTGACTCAAAAAATAATTTTCCATTTGATTTGAAATTTTTTATTTCTAATTTGATTTGACTTGTAAAAAATAAAATTTCGAATTAAATGGAAACATTGGTTTTCGGATTCAGAGCCTCTCAAACTTTACAAAAATGTAAATGGTCACAAATATCCACAAAATCGGAACGAACCGTGAAATCTGGACAAATGTAACCTGACTATGCAGCCGCAGCAACTATGCTTCGATTTTTTAAATTCGAACTTTTAATTCACATGTGTGAGTGTTCTACATAAGTTTTTTAAAAATATTTTAACCATTCCTCTATTTGTCTCGTACCTTCTTTTCTCACCCAACCCTCTCATTTTGTGACATATGGCCTACTGTCAGAACCCCGCTCAGCTGCTGAAGCAGGTAAGTTTGTTTTGTTTTTTACATATTTTTATGTAAAATTTTTAATTGGATGAAATTATTTTCATCCAATTAAACGTTTTTGTTTCTGTTGATAATGAGGAGACATCCTTGATGTTGTGCTTTGCCATATGTGGTACAATGCTTTTAAGATTGCAGAGGTAAATAATTTACTTGGTTCAGACACAAGGCCAACATTTTCCAATTTGTATTCTCAGTTATATTTATTCATAACATTATCTTAATTAACTGTAGTTCTTTGGAATCCTTTGGGTCCAAACCATGGTTTAAAAAAAGATTACACTATTTGTGCTGGTTCCCTGTGGAAATAAAAATATGGGACATATATTGTCACGTCTGAAGCTTCCGTGAAAACAGGAACCTCAGCGCCAAGTGAGACTCAGGAGATGGACCAAACGATCTTTCATTAGTTATTGTGCTGGGTTTATTTAATTAATTCTAACTTTACTGTTCCTCAAGGAGCTTCAATTGGGCCGAAATAATGGCGGCTCACGGCCACGGAAATAGATAGCCGAAGCAGGTTTTCTTTCCTTTTAAAGGATTTATTTGTAAAATAAACAAGGAAGAGGGTCACAAGACGCTATTGTGGAAGTGTATATCCTCGACACTATAAACAAAAACGGAATGAACCAAGTGTGTCAAATGTACACAAAGAGGTAAATGGGAATATTCAAACTTATGTGCAATGATTGGAAATAAAACAATTCCTAACCCACGAGGCACCACAGATCACACTCATGGAACAAAACAATTGTGGGCGAGATTTCCCCGATCTGATGTGCAGGGTAAAACGAGCACGATGAAGATGGCGTTTGGTGTGGAATGTCTGTGATTATCCACCTCCTCCACCAGGCCACGTGGGCCCCTTTGTCCTTTCTTTAAGCAAAACCTCCTGGGGATGCCCTCTGTTCTCTTCCTCCACGATTCACCAACACAGAGTGAACCCAGCTTGGGTCATTCCCAGAGTAAAAACCACACTTAGTCCACTCTAAAACTCCATAATCCATTTGCCTGTCCTTCCACATGAGGCTTTTGTGATATCTCTGAACAACGAGGCCTCTTCTTTTTCTCCAGGTCTCTTGTTGTCCTCCTTCCACCAGCATGGTCTCTCTTGTTCTCCTTCCCCCGGGTGGAGTCCCCTGCTCTGGCCATCCAAACCACGGGGGTGGTGCCTATAAAAATAAGTCCAGTATAGCACTTCATCTCTAGCGTACATTACGCCACCATGGCAGACACACATTGGCCAGACAGATGTGTGCCTCTCTCATGAGAAGTTCTCGCCTACTAGCTCCGCCTACCACGATGTGTTCACGCCCACATGTTAAGATCGAATCTGTCTATAAATTACATTTGCTGCCTCCTCAGCATCACGTGTAACAAACGACTTAACCTGACAGGTCCCTGTTACATGTCGATCTCACCGCTAATCGAAAAACACGGACCATACGACATTCGATTGTGCAGAATAATTTGGTTACCATCACTTCTTTAGCAGCCACAATTATTCCCACATTATTATGGGGTCATCCAGGGAAACCTTTTGTCCCAGGTATTTGACAAACCGGCTGGCCAGGCTTGACGTTCGGCCAAAGATGAATTGGGGAGGAATTTTTAAAAATTTGTTCAGGGTGCCTGTGATAGTGTGCCTGCGATACCTCGCCTGCTTTTTGCAAAAAACAACAACACGGTGGAATCTATAAAATCCGCCATCTAATTTTATTAGAAGATACACCCAGCTTAACGTCCAACCGTGGGATGGCACAATGTGTGGTGCAATGTCCTACTCCGACCTGCAAATCACGAAGTGGCAGTTTATCGTTGTGTTGGAAATCAAAACCATAGTAGACTGCTCAAAGGTGAATGTGCCACAACTGCACCATCCTCTCAGAGAGTGGAAGGAATTGGGTTAGTCCAAAGAATATTTATGTAAAGTAATAGATTAATTAATTGAGACTAAATTGTCCAATATTCCTTCTCCCACGTCAAGGTAATTCCTTGCACACTGTATATCAGAGTATGATGTATCACCTACGCATTTAATCTTTAGAGTTGCGTATATTAGAGACTATCAGAGTTAGGCATTGCTCGGGGAAGAAAATTTCTAAGGGTGGGGAGGAGGAGGGGGAGGAGGGGGAGGGGGGGGGGGTTGGATGGTTGGTTGACTGGGGAGGAGGGGTGTATAGGTAGGAGAGATATAGGGTTGGAGAGTATGAGAATTGGAGGGCCCTGGGGGCAGGATAACCACCGGGATGGGGGGGGGGCAGAAGAGCCAGGGGGCCAGCAGGGTCGGGGGCACAGGGAGGGAGGTGCGGTTGGACCAGACCAACAACCATTGAACCCCACACTCCACAATCTCGAGGGGGTGGTAAGCAGGCTCAAACCCCAGCCATAGAGCCTTTCCATCAAAATACAAACATCCAGGGGATAATTCACTTGTCACTCCACCAGGATCTGGACATAGAGACCCCAAACCAACATATTTGCTGCCAAAGCACGACTCAAGCCTCGGAAAAAGACAACAACACGATGAAGTCATTCACCGACCGCAGAAAATGTCCGAATAAAGTCCCCTCAAGAGAATGCCAAGAGAGACTCTTCCCCCCGCCCCCTCCCCCAACCCCACTCCAACGTCCACAGCCATCAAAGATGCGCACCTGTCGGGTTGCTGGGAGGGAAGTCCCCGGCTCAAGTCCTTCATGAACCGGCTAGGACGAGTCCCCCATGAACACACATCAACAGTGCATCAGAACGACCGTATGCAGATGGGAGGCCCCGTCAAACAAACAAAAAAATCCGGACAGGGTGAACAAAAAAAAAAATTCAGGTTTTAAACTCTGACAAGTACAAAACAAAGCAAGGAAAAAAAACTCAAAAAAACAATACAATGTAAACATGTTTCACATCCTCCAAATCGGGAGGGAAATGCGAGGGAGAAAGAAGTCAAATCCGGCGCCGGGAACGGGTGACATCGAGGCCACACCCACAAATGGGCACAATCTAATTTAGAATTTCATTTAGTGGTATCATCATTAGCGGTATCATCCCATCTCGTCTTCAGTTGTCATACCCTTCCTCCCGTCCATGGTACACGGAATCTTGTGGTGAGGCTATTGCCCAGAAACAACTTGCTTTCGTCTCCTGGGAAACAAATCCAACGGAAGGAAATCTCATTTCCTTTCACAAAGCCCGAAACAAGTGTGTGTCCTCCCTCAGGAGAGCCAGGAAACAATATCTCTCCGTTCTCAGGACCGAACGCTCTTATCTGTCTCCCTCTTCCAAATCCTGATGGTGTCTGGTCAAATCTGTTTCTGGTGTTTGTTCACCCTCCATCCCCTCCCTCACCTCAAACGGCCGCCACACGGCTGACTCCGGACGTGAAAAAGCTGAATGCCTCAACTCTGTGTTTGCCTCTAAATCTTGTGTCCCAAACCCATCCCTCTTTGTACCCACCGTACCCAGTCATACCCAGCTGCTCCTGGACTCTGTGTCCTTTCCTCCTGACAAGGTGGAAAAGTTTCTGCCAACCCTCGACTCTGATTCTGCAACTGGACCTTACGGCATCAGCCCACAGGTCCTAAAATCCTGTTCTTCCGCTCTTTCACTCCCTCTCTCTGTTCTCTACACCCTCTCTTTTGCTCAAGGTCACCTTCCATCTACTTGGAAATCTGCCAACATCACCGCTTTGCACAAAAAAGGTGCAAAAACAGATCCCAGCAACTACAGACCAATCAGCCTTCTCCCAATTATCAGCAAAGTCATGGAATCCATCATTGCTTCAGATATGAAATCTTTCCTCTTCTCCAATGGCTTGATCTCTGATCATCAATTTGGTTTCAGACCTGGTCACTCTACTCTGGACATGCTGCTTCTGCTTTCTCAACAATGGATGGAGGTCCTCAATGCCAAACAGGAAATTAGAGCAGACTCCCTTGACATATCACGTGCCTTCGATACGGTCTGGCACCCCGCTCTGCTCACCAAACTCTCCTCTTTTGGTATCCATGGAAATCTCCACGCATGGCTGGTGGACTTCCTCTCTAGTCGTAGTCAATGTGTGGCCCTGAATGGGTTTTCCTAATCTCCTCTTCCTGTTCAGGCTGGAGTTCCCCAAGGCAGTGTTCTGGGCCCTGTGCTTTTTCTGGTCTTCATCAATGATCTCTCTGACTCTCTTGAAAATCCTCTCTATCTCTTTGCTGATGACTCCCCTCTCTGTCGCTCCATTCTTCATCCCTCAGATCGGCAGTCTGCAGCCTCCTCACTCTCTGCAGACCTGGACAAAATCACAGATTGGGCTAACAAGTGGAACATGTCTTTCAATCCTGACAAATCTCACACTCTTACGATGTCTCTCCGAAAAGACCGACTGGACAACCCTCCCACCCACTTTCTGAATAATCCTCTCCAAGAAGTTCTGTCACTCAAGCTTTTGTGTCTCACGATCTGCCATGATCTTTCCTGGGAAAACCACATTTCAAATATGGCCTCCAAAACCAGTCGCCGCCTGGGCATCCTCCGTCGTGTGAAGTCCTTCCTTGGCACACCTGAGCTCCTCACCACATATAAGGCTTTCATCCGCAGCTCAATGGAATACTGCTCTCCCCTCTGGGCTGGTGCTCCTGCCTCACACCTAGCTCGTCTTCACGCTGTTGAAACCAAAGCATTCAGAATCATTGGAATCTCCCGCGATGAAGATAACTCCAAGTGCCTCTCACTCACTCACCGCAGGCAGGTTGGTGGTCTTTCCGTCTTCTACCGACTCCTCTCTGGCCTTGCTCCCCCAGCTCTCTCTGGGCTCTGTCCCACAAATATTCCTACAGGTCGCACAAGATCTGCCTGCAACCCTCTTATGGTTAAACTGCCAAAATCAAGACTCTCTGCTCACCTTCACTCCTTCATTCCTCTTTTCTCCCACCTCTGGAACAAACTCCCTCACTCTCTTCAATCCCACTCCACACTCCAGGTCTTTAAAACAGCTGTTCACCACCATCTCTTATCTTCCCCCATCCAAAACCTTGATCATTTCTACCCCTGCTAATTTCACCCCAATTCCACTTTTTTGAAATACCAACTTCTGTCCTGGAAGTCCTGGAAGTCCTTGGTGTCCTTGTGTTTTAGACTTCTCCCTCCCCCCCACCACGCCTCCTCTCCCCAAGCCCTCTCCCTTCCACACATCTCCCTGCTCTCAAATGTTGTGTTTGTGTGCTTCCCCCTCTCTCCCCATCTTGTCTTCCGCTCCCTCTTTTTATATATTTTGTTTGTCTGGTTGATTTGTTTGTGAAGTAAATGTTAGCTCTTCCACGAGCCTCGATTCAGTATACAAAAAAAAAGAAGAAAAAAAAGAAGAAGCTGTGGTCGTATAAAAAAACAAACAAGTAGCCGATGTTCAATAGGAGGTCCAATGTGCTCTGTGTCATAAGTGGCATTTGGCCCAGTATTTTGGGTGTGATTAGTGTTTAACACACACACACACACACACATATATATCTATATATATACAGTATATATATATATATATATATATATATATATATATATATATATATATATATATATATATATATAAGCAAAGATTTGCGGTTGGGAGTATATCCAAATGACTCCATGGTAAGATCTCCAACCTTTAATTGAACAAACAATGACTCAACGTTTCGATTAACAACATGTGAAGCCACACGCCTCCGTTAATCTTCCTCAAGAGTGATAAAATCATCTCAACATCCCCTTACATGCACAGTGGGCGGGGTATATGCAAAGTGGGGTGGGCAATGCTGGACAGCCAATGAAACCGTATCACACCGCTCTCGTGAACGGAGACGTTACCGACCAAATTCAAAAATCAACCGCATATTAACAGCTCAAAATAATCCTGTAAGCAATGCTGGATTATAACTCAAGTGTTGAGAAAATCCGGAACAATCATTACATTTCATCAAAAGTTAAACTTGCAAACAATTAAATTTTAAATTAAATTAAAACTGTAAATATATTAAAGCCAAAAATTTTTAAGACAAAATATAATTGTCACATTATCAAGATCATCACATGTGGCCCTATGCGGTAAAGGTGAATGCGGGAAGGAGGTTGGTTTTAGGGGGGATAAAATGGGGGGGGGGGAACCAGAGGGGGTTGGAAGTGGAGGGGGGGGGTGTGGGAGAGGGGTGGTTTGGAGGGATTGGAGGTGGGAGGGGGCAATTTGTCCGAATAAAAACCTTGTGTGATATATTATGTGGACTCGTTGTTCAAAGTACGGAATGCCTGCTTCGTTTACACAAGAGTGAGTCAAAAGCTACCGGTAAGTCAACGACCTAGGTAATTATCCTAGCAGATCTGCTATTGCCAAACACGGCCTTAAGGAAGGCCACACACCTTTATGGGACAGGGTTGATATTTTGGGCTCCACACCCAACAGAAACAGAAGACGTGTTTTGGAGGCTTGGCACACAGAAGAAACTGTTACTTCGATCACACAAGAGGTCGTTGACTTACCGGTAGCTTTTGACCCACTCTTGCGTAAACGAAGCAGGCATTCCGTACTTTGAACAACGAGTCCACATAATATATCACACAAGGTTTTTATTCGGACAAATTGCCCCCTCCCACCTCCAATCCCTCCAAACCACCCCTCTCCCACACCCCCCCCCTCCACTTCCAACCCCCTCTGGTTCCCCCCCCCCCATTTTATCCCCCCTAAAACCAACCTCCTTCCCGCATTCACCTTTACCGCATAGGGCCACATGTGATGATCTTGATAATGTGACAATTTTATTTTGTCTTAATTTTTTGGCTTTAATATATTTACAGTTTTAATTTAATTTACAATTTAATTGTTTGCAAGTTTAACTTTTGATTAAATGTAATGATTGTTCCGGATTTTCTCAACACTTGAGTTATAATCCAGCATTGCTTACAGGATTATTTTGATCTGTTAATATGCGGTTGATTTTTGAATTTGGTCGGTAACGTCTCCGTTCACGAGAAAGGTGTGATACGGTTTCATTGGCTGTCCAGCATTGCTCACCCCACTTTGCATATACCCCGCCCACTGTGCATGTAAGGGGATGTTGAGATGATTTTATCACTCTTGAGGAAGATTAACGGAGGCGTGTGGCTTCACATGTTGTTAATCAAAACGTTGAGTCATTGTTTGTTCAATTAAAGGTTGGAGATCTTACCATGGAGTCATATATATATATATATATATATATATATATATATATATATATATATATATATATATATATATATATATATATATATATATATATATATTGTTACGGACGCGGTTTAGATGTTATTTACCGAGCGGTGGTATTGCCGCGACCGAACAGCTATTCCCCGATTCCATCCAGACGTTGACCAAATCGCGCTGTGCCAAATCAATGATAGAAAGGACACGACGACTGGGAAAGAGGAAACGACGCAAGGGGTACAGTTCTCAAGACCTCCGGAGGAGGGTATAATTACAGTGGTGGAGAAAAGGGGGTAGATTACACGGCAGAGTGAGGTAAAAGACACAGAAGAGATGGGCACTTAAATACAATCTTATCTATCCCAGACAGACCACAGACAAACGGAACAAGGCTGACTTACACAGGGATTGATGGCAGGGAGGGACAGGTAGTTCGATGGCACAAGGTGCACCTTGGCTCGGGGACAGGATAAAGCACGGTCCAGTCCAGAAGATGCGGGGAGGCCTCACAGCGCTCGGAGGGTACGTCTTGCTTGCTCCAAGCTCAGCGCGCATCTGACGTCACCTCCCTCTCCCTGCGCATGCTCAGCGGGGAGTGACACGCCCTCGGCTGGTTGGCTCCGCCCCACTGGGGCCGGTCCGCCGCTTCCATTGGGTGCGGGGGTTACCGGGCTCCTCCCTTGACGAGGAGCTGACAGGGAGCCCCTATTTGGTAACCCCGTCGAGCACATGTTCGATGGCGGCTCGTTGGGAAGGCCTGATGCCCTCCCAACACCCCCTACCAACCAAGCCGGAGTGAGGACGCGCACTTCCCGCGCCCGCCCCTGCCGTTGTTGTTGTTGTTGTTGTTGCTGAACCGTGAGGAAGAGCTGCGGGGAGGTATTGGGAGGTCCTAAACTTCCTAACGGTGCCATATAATCACATTCTGGTGCAACGAAGGGTCAGAATTAATGGAAACGAGTCCTTAACTGACATAGACTTGACAGACATGACAGACTTGACATGACATAGACATAACTAGCAAGATGTCCTATAGTTGTCTTACATGAGATGCGGTGAACCTGGGCACGACATTTAATGGGGGAAATAGGGGGAGGTCGGGTCTACAGAGTGTTGTTTACAGAAAATGGGACTAGGGAATGGGGGATTGGGGATAGTTGGGAAGTATTGAGGAAATAGGGGAATATTTACAAGCGGATATGGATGGATGCAAATCCCATATCCACAACATTGCACCCTTCTCTACCTCGGGGCGTCCCGACCCGATAAATTCTTACCTACTTTAGTGTGGCACTCAGATGTAGTTCCCTCTACTATTAACTCAACCCTGAGTGCGACAGTTTTACAGATGTTCACAAATGAGTAAATATGTCCCCCTGCGACGTTGCACCCTTCTCTTAACAGAAACACACCCACAGGATAACCGAATCGCGGAAAGCATCCTCAAACTAAACATACAGCCGGTAGGGAGCATCATTTATACAAGACTACACTGATATTTACACTACGATCCAGGACCTGTTCTTTGAGGAACACATGCAGATGTTATGCATCGGGAGAGCACGCATGCCAGCATCGATACACCAACCCACGAGTGCCCTGTGGCCCTACGGCCTTTAATAATGTGCAGAGCACCCCGTCCAAGCACCAAAAGCGCCACCCCATACGCACAGTCAGCACCATCCGGTGCACCAATAAAGTGTTCATAAAAATGTACAATTAAGTGTCCATGGTCACCGGTGGTGTCGCAGCCGGCCGATGTTCTGCCGCTGGTCTTGCCTTCATGGAGTGCACTTGGCCTTCTGGCTTCTTTAGAAATAAGGAAAGGCGCCAACCGCGTCCATTTCTTAATTGTGGCCGTCAGGGGGCCAACTAAAAGTGGTTCACCTGTATGGCATAGGTGCCATGTTGACCCAGGTCCATCCACGGGTGGTGCTTGACCGCAAAAGAACTGCGGTCCATTGTGGGCGGCCACAAAAATTGCGGTCCATATGGTGTATCGATCCAGGCAGCAAGCAGCGGAAGTACAGGCCCACAACTGCGGAGCCAGCACCTCTCTCTCCTCTCTCTCTGCCCCAAAGCCAGATCCTCGGAGGTGGGAGACAAAAGAAGCCAAGTGAGTAATGTGGTAAGGGCGCAAAAGTGCACGCAATACAAGGTAATGCACACTGGGGGCACATGGGAACCAGGTGAGACAGGTACGTTCCTACCGTACGCCCCCCCCCCCCACCAGGTAACCTACATTGCCCCTCCCTTACCCCTTACTGTATCCACAAAACACAACACTACCCATAAACATCTACTTTACACATCAACAACGTCCCTACTGTCTTCCCCGTTCCTCCCATAAACCAAATTCGTCTTCTCTCCCTCCTAACCAATCAAATTTGCCATTTCCAACTCTCATCAAAATCTGCCATCTCCAACTCAACATCAAAATCTGCCATCACCAATTCATCATCAGTCCCTCCTAAGGAGGGAGAGATGGAATCACCCCAATGTCTTATCCACGTCGTGATGCGTCTCACAAATCCAAACAGCAATTCTCATTTCCTGCAACACAAAACAAAGAAAACACAGGTGTGGAGTCATCATCCTCACCTCAGGTAAGTGGCTGCGTATGGTGCGACAGGTTCATCAATCCTAACTATTTCCTAAATGACTTTAACAACTTTACATTACCCGGGGTCTTTCTCCTGCCAAACCATTGGCCCACTTACACTATGGGTTCTAAAAACCAATTCCCATTGACCAAACTGTGGTGCTTCTCAAGTTGGGGTCTCACTCCCCCGATTCATCACTCGGTGCCCCCGCACAATTTCGGTGGCTGGGTCGTGTGACACTCCTAGCTGGTCCGCCCACCTGCACACCTCCACCACTGTTGTTGCCTACCGAGCTCACCTGCTCCCCACCCTAACCTAACTAACTGGGGAAGGCCCTCTCGCACTCTCACCCCCTCAGTGCCCTCTCTGGCACGGGCTGCCTGATCCACACCCGGGATCCTCAGGCACCCACTGACACTAACGGCTCCCAGAGCCCACCTGCGGCCTCACCTGGCCGACATCAAACAGTGGCGGAGTGCCCAACCATTCACACTCATACTAACAGGCCACACGACCAGCCAATTTCACCACACCAATGCACCCATCCATAATACCATTCTGCAACCGCACCACAAATGCCAATATCCAACCACAATTTACCTATACCTTCTAACTATTCTTTAAACTACCCTCCCCGGGTACTCGTGAAAAGGGGGTCCACTCTTCCACCATCCACACCTTCGCACCATGCACACCACTCCATACCACTTACTCTAACTCTCTCCACACCACTCATTCTCTGCTCCATATATTCCACACACCTGTACTTGCACACCTGTGCTCTCATACTTGGTGCCGCCTGCACCCTTCTCTCCCCCAAGCGCATTCGCGCTGATCCACAACACTCACTACTCATACACTGCTCCACACACCTGTCCAGTTCTCACACAGCATCATCTCATCTAACTACTCCCCTCTGAAACTTGCGCTTCCCAGTCGTCCCTTTAACTATTGCGCTCCCTCGTCATTATCATCCACTCTAATCTACCTGCGTCCCCTCTACAGGTATCCTTGTCACTAACTAACCTTAACGTTACCTAATGTCAATCTCTAGATCCCTAACAATATAACCTAACCCACCGGGCTAGTTTTCACTGCCATACACCCCATAATCTATAGCGCATTTGCCCCCACTTTGTGAGGGATGACAGAGTTGCCATCCCACCACATCGGGCATCTCCCACTACCAATTTTGCACATCAAATTTCAACAAATCAAAAATTTGCCAATCACTTCCCATCATCTGCCAATCATTACTGCCAATCCTTTGCCAATCATCAAATTTTGTTTTTCTAATTTCGGGGCCATAACACTAACCTCATCATTACAGTCCACTTACTAATGCCTCTCGGTGCGCCAATTCACTTCCACAGCCCGGCTTCGTAAAGCCGAGCAATGAATGCGGGTTGTTTGGTGCCAGCGGCTGGATACGTCCCGCATTCGGTGCAGGGAAGGAGGTTTACCTGGGCCGAGGTCCCACGCACCATCTCGGCGCGGAGCCATCCCATGGCCCGATCTCGACCTGCCGGAATGCCTCAACAAAAAGGGGTCGCCATGACGACCCTTCCTGTCGGGCTGCCCGCCCCGCCTAGTGGAGCACGGACGCGGCCGTTCCAAGCGAGGCCCAGCGTGGATCGCGTACGGCGGTCCTTTCGAACCCGCCGTGGCTCGGATCCCCGCTGGTTCTCGCGGCACGCGAAGCTGCCCGACGCGCACCGAGGGCCCGATTCGGCTATAAGTCGCTCTCGCCGCTAACCCGGTTACCGTCGATGCCTCACCTGCATGCTTACACGCATACGCTACCCCTTTCTTGCTCATACATCCAGCCGTTTCCCTGCTCTTGGTCATTGCACCTTCTCTTACACACCCAGGTACACTCATTCCACTCACAGACGTGGTCACACACCTGACCACCGAACACATTGGCACACATTCGTCACTCGCACACCTCACCAACACACCTCTTCGCGCCCCCTCCTCGGTCACCTCCTCTGTGACAATCACAGGTGTGCTCTCACTCGCACACCCAACCACGTGCCTCACGACCAACTCAAGTGTGCATTCCCACACACGCTCTACCATTCCAGGTGTGCATCCTTCCATTCCAGGTGTACATCCTTTCTCACCTGTCACAACCAACTCACGCTCCGTGTCACTCTTACTACTCTCACCTCCACTCTTGACAGCGCACTCAACCTTACTCTCGACAGCGCACTCTTTCCTCATGCACCCGTCCGTTACACACCTTTCTCGCGCACACTCTCCCGTTACACCCTCTGTAACACTCACCACAGGTGTACACTCTTCCTTACTTTTGACAGCGCACTCTTTCCCCATGCACCCGTCCGTTACACACCTTGCTCGCGCATCCTCTCCCGTTACATCCTCTGTAACACTCACCACAGGCGAGCATTCTTCCGTTACATCCTCTGTAACACTCCTCAATACGCGCTTCCATGTGCTCCCTCACACACGCGCTACGGCCGACTCACTCTCGACAGCACCCTCACTCCTTGGCGCGCACTTTTTCCTCACACACCCCATAGTCGGACTTCCTCGCACACCTCCTTTTTCGCACACCAGACCTGTCGCACACTTCACCAACGGCCTCTCACGAACACCCAGGTCCATCTCGACCCCCAAGCTTATTAAATCACCTGGCGCATCATACGCACGACCATATTGGTCACCACTTACACCGGGTCCTCTTTCTCTTCGCTTCTCCTCCATCACCTGCGAATCCCTCATCCGGTTAATGAGCACATCATCACGATCCAAACACAGACTTTGGACCAATTCCTTTACTTCCTCTTTGATCTCTTTCTTATCCCCTCTCCGTCGCTTCTTAATTTCGCTTACCCCTTCTTCCACTTCTTCTAATTTCTGCTTCACCTCTTTTATTTCCCGGTGCGTCTCCTCAAGCTCGTCCTCTAAGGCCACCTTGACCGTTTCTATGTGCGTCCTCACCTGCCGTTCCTTTGTCTCCATTACCTCTGTCACCTTGTTCATTTTCCTCATCAGGTCCTCATGTACCGTCTGACACTCTTTTTAATTACCCCTACGTCCTTTTTCATCTCCTTCTCTGTCGATTTTAAACCCTCTATTACCGCTGTGTTCTTCTTTACCTGGTCCCCCAACTCCTTTTGTCCCACTGTCAGTTGTTCTACTCCCAGCGTCAACTCCTCTATACCACCTTGCAATTTTACAGTCCCCTTTCTCACCTCCTTCTCCATGCGCTCCTCACAGTGCCTCACCTCCTCGCGCACTCCTCCGACCTCCTCACTCACACCTCTTCTGATCTCCTCTCCCATCACTTGCATCTCCTGCCCAGATGCCACCCTCATCTGCTCCATTTCCTCCCTGTGAGCATCCAATTTAGTTTCTACCCCCATTCTGACCCCCTCTATCTGCTGCCCCATTTTTTAAACTTCCCTTTCCGCTTGGTCCCTCATGTCCCTCAATTTGCCTTCCATACTGTTTTCTAACCCCTCTAACCCCTTTTTCATCCCTTCTATTTGATTCTCTTGAGCGGCCATTCTGTTTTCTACCCCCGTTAACCCATGTTTCACCCCTTCTATTTGATTCTCTTGAGCGGCCATTCTGTTTTCTACCCCCGTTAACCCATGTTTCACCCCTTCTATCCCATTGTCTAACCCCTCTAATTTAGCTTCTAGCCGTTCCCCCATTTCTCCCATTTTGCCCCCCATTCTGCCCCCCAATCGCTCACTATCAGCCCTCATTTGCTCACTCTGAGCATCCATCCTGTTCCCCATTACCCCCATCATTCTGCTTTCCATTTCTTCGCTATTCTTGTCCATAAGGGCCTTCATTTGTATAAAAAAAAAGGTTCAAATCCACCAGCGGCGCTGCTACGGTCGCGGGCGCAGTTGCCGTAGCCATGTGCGAGGCGCCATTTTGCGCGCCCGTAACCTCGTGCGCGAGGACGCCATTTTGCGAACCTGCCGCCCTCACTGCTTCGCTCTCCTCATGTCCCTCAATTTGGTCCTGGATCGACCCTGCCTCATTCTCCTCTACCGGAACCCAGCCGTCTTGATCTCCCATAGCGCGACTTTCAAAATTCGGGTTTTTTGTAAAACAAAATCAAATTTCGGTTACTTGTAATTTTGAGCGCGTTAAGCGCGCTTCGGGTCCGTATCTCACGCCCAGACACCAATTGTTACGGACGCGGTTTAGATGTTATTTACCGAGCGGTGGTATTGCCGCGACCGAACAGTTATTCCCCGAGTAGACCCCGATTCCACCCAGACGTTGACCAAATCGCGCTATGCCAAATCAATGATAGAAAGGACACGACGACTGGGAAAGAGGAAACGACGCAAGGGGTACAGTTCTCAAGACCTCCGGAGGAGGGTATAATTACAGTGGTGGAGAAAAGGGGGTAGATTACACGGCAGAGTGAGGTAAAAGACACAGAAGAGATGGGCACTTAAATACAATCTTATCTAACCCAGACAGACCACAGACAAACGGAACAAGGCTGACTTACACAGGGATTGATGGCAGGGAGGGACAGGTAGTTCGATGGCACAAGGTGCACCTTGGCTCGGGGACAGGATAAAGCACGGTCCAGTCCAGAAGATGCGGGGAGGCCTCACAGCGCTCGGAGGGTACGTCTTGCTTGCTCCAAGCTCAGCGCGCATCTGACGTCACCTCCCTCTCCCTGCGCATGCTCAGCGGGGAGTGACACGCCCTCGGCTGGTTGGCTCCGCCCCACTGGGGCCGGTCCACCGCTTCCATTGGGTGCGGGGGTTACCGGGCTCCTCCCTTGACGAGGAGCTGACAGGGAGCCCCTATTTGGTAACCCCGTCGAGCACATGTTCGATGGCGGCTCGTTGGGAAGGCCTGATGCCCTCCCAACACCCCCTACCAACCAAGCCGGAGTGAGGACGCGCACTTCCCGCGCCCGCCGCTGCCGTTGTTGTTGTTGTTGTTGCTGAACCGTGAGGAAGAGCTGCGGGGAGGTATTGGGAGGTCCTAAACTTCCTAACGGTGCCATACAATCACATTCTGGTGCAACGAAGGGTCAGAATTAATGGAAACGAGTCCTTAACTGACATAGACTAAGAATAACTAGCAAGATGTCCTATAGTTGTCTTACATGAGATGCGGTGAACCTGGGCACGACATTTAATGGGGGAAATAGGGGGAGGTCGGGTTTACAGAGTGTTGTTTACAGAAAATGGGACTAGGGAATGGGGGATTGGGGATAGTTGGGAAGTATTGAGGAAATAGGGGAATATTTACAAGCGGATATGGATGGATGCAAATCCCATATCCGCAACAATATATATGTATGTATATATATATATATATATATATATATATATATATATATATATATATATATGTATATATATATATATATATATATATATATATATATATATATATATATATATATATATATATATATATATATATATATATACACACACACAGTCACGTGAAAAAGTAAGTACACCCCATGTAAAGTTTTGCCTTTTTCAACATATTTCAACATACAGCTATTTGATCTTCATTTCAACAATATTGACAGATAAAGGTGATATAATATAACAAATATCATGAAACATTTACATTTTGTAGTCCATTGTATAATTTAAATAAACATAAATGCAACTTTCGCATGTGGAAAAAGTAAGTACACCCTTGTCTAATAGGTGGTTTTGCCCCCTTTGGCAGAAACAACCTCAAGTAGGCATTTCTTATAACTGTCGACCAGTCTCTGACATCGACTGGGAGAAATTTTTGCCCACTCCTCCATTCAGAATTCTTTCAGCTGTGCGATGTTTGAGGGATTTCTTGCATGCACAGCTCGTTTCAAATCCCCCCACAACATCACAATGGGATTTAGATCCAGGCTTTGACTTGGCCATTCCAGAACCCTCCATTTCTTTCTTTTCAGCCATTCCTTGGTGGATTTACTGGTATGTTTAGGGTCATTGTCATGTTGGAAGGTCGACCTTCGGTTGAGCTTCAACTTTCCGACAGATGGCTTCACATTATCCTCAAGCACCCTCTGGTACAATGAAGAATTCATAGTGGATTCTTTGATGGTGAGCTGCCCAGGCCCTGATGCAGCAAAGCTGCCCCCAAACCATAATATTTCCACAACCATGCTTTACAGTTGGTATCAGGTTCTTGTGATCAAATACTGTCTTTGGTTTTCGCCACACGTCTTCTGGTACTGTGGCCAAATAGCTCTATCTTTGACTCATCTGTCCAGAGCACATTGTTCCAGAAGTGCTGGTCTTTGCCTGGGTGTTCATTGGCAAACTTTAGTTTTGCCCTAATGTTCTTTCTGCACAGCAAAGGTTTCCTCCTGGCACACCCCCCATGTAGATCAAATTTGTGCAGCCTCTTTCTAATGGTAGACTCACGCACTTTGACATCAAGAGTGGCAAGAGCTACCTGTAGGTCCCGTGATGACATTCTGGGGTTCTTAGAGACTTATTTGAGCATCATGCGGTCTGCTCTCGGGCTGAACTTGCTGGGGCGGCCTGGCCTGAACAAGTTGGCAGTTGTTTGGAATCTTCTCCACTTGTGGATGATCATCTGGACAGTCGAATGATTGATTTCAAATTGTTTGGAGATCTTTTAAAATCCATTCCCAGACTCATAGGCATCTCTAACCTTATTTCTGAAGGCCTCAGAGAG
>NC_136268.1:58528058-58603058 GCF_964187855.1 Myxine glutinosa
TAAACTTTCACAGGTCGTTGGTGTCCCATAGTGGCATTTCAATGAGCAAATAGTGGACCCAGTGCTGCCTATCTCCTTTCCAGGACGGTTTTCTGAGCAGCCATGTTGGAATCGAACCCGCATCAGTGTTGCCAATGCAACAAGGCTGTCGTTATCCCCACATAGCTGGTCATTACGAATAAGGCGTTGAATGTCCATTGAATGGCATTGTAATGACTTCATTCACATTGAAAAAGAAGATGCAATGTTTGAAAAAATCAGTCCAGTCTCTCATTGAATAATTGAAATAACAATCTACAGTGGAATCTACAGCGGGTGAAGTACCAACCGAGAATGAAGGTGTGGAGGTTGAAAGAGGTGACAGTGAGGGAGGCATTAAAAGAGAGGCTGAGTAGGGTCGAGGATGATGTGGTTGAGCTTGAAAGTGGTTGGATGTCAATGAAAGCTGGTCTGTTGGGAGCCGTTGGTGAGGTATGTGGATGGACAAAAGAACCACCGAGGCACTCGGAAACATGGTGGTGGGATGATGAAATTGGAAAGAGGATTGACGAGAAGAGGAAGAAGTTCAAGGAGTGGCAGAAGGCGAAGGGTAGGGGAGCAGAAACAGCAGAGCATGAAAGTTATAAGGCAGCCAGGAAGGCTGCAAAGAAAGAGGTAGCAAAGGCGCAGGAGGCATGTTGGAAAATGTTCAGAGAACGCTTGGATTCGGAAGAGGGTCAGAGAGCGGTATTCAGGATTGCAAAGCAGATAGCGAAAGAGAGGTGTGATGTGATGGGGGTGAGCTGCTTGAAGGATGAAGTGGGACAAATCGTTGTCGACCCAGATGGAATTAAAGGAAGATGGAAAAGATATATGGAAATGCTGTTGAATACAGAGAATGAATGGGATGGCAACATAGAGAGTAACCCAGTTTTAGGACCGGCAGAG
This sequence comes from Myxine glutinosa, assembly GCF_964187855.1. Lineage (NCBI taxonomy): Eukaryota > Metazoa > Chordata > Myxini > Myxiniformes > Myxinidae > Myxine > Myxine glutinosa. The sequence goes on from NC_136268.1 coordinate 58,528,986, forward strand.
AAGATAACTGAGAAGGAAGTTGAGGAAGCGATAAAAGCAATGAAGGGTAGAAAAGCGGGAGGGCCGACGGGAGTTGTGGGAGATATGTTGAAGGCAGCAGGAAGTTGGGGTGTGAAGAGAATGACAGAGATCTGTAATCTGGTGGTGAAAGAAGGCCGCATTCCAGTGGCTTGGGAACTGAGTACCCTCGTCCCTCTATACAAGGGGAAAGGTGACCCTCTGGAGTGTGGCTCGTACCGAGCGATAAAGTTATTGGAGCATGGAATGAAGGTATTGGAAAGGGTGTTGGAGAGGAGGATAAGGAAGAAAGTGAAGATCGACGAAATGCAGTTTGGATTTATGCCAGGAAGAGGAACGACAGACGCGCTTTTCATTGTGAGGCAGTTGCAGGAGAAGTACATGGAGAAGAGGAAGAAGTTGTTTCTTGGGTTTGTTGATCTGGAGAAAGCATTCGATCGGGTTCCACGCAAAGTATTGACATGGGCATTGAGGAATTTAGGAGTGGAGGAATGGTTGATCAGAGTAGTGATGGCAATGTACAAAAGAGCGCGCACAGCTGTAAGGACGAAGGACGGGAACAGTGGTGAGTTTGAGGTGAAGGTGGGAGTGCATCAGGGGTCGGTACTAAGTCCACTACTATTTGTAGCTGTGATGGAGGTGCTGGCTCAGAATGTAAAGGAGGGTTTACCGTGGGAGTTGTTGTATGCAGATGATCTGGTGTTGATTGCGGAAAGTATGGATGGACTGAAGGAAAAGATGAACACGTGGAAGGAATGTATGGAGACAAAAGGTCTGAAGGTGAATATCGGAAAGACGAAGGTGATGGCAAGTGGTAAAGCATGTGGTGAGGTGGAAAGAACTGGGAAGTGGCCCTGTGCTGCGTGTAGGAAGGGTGTCGGAGTGAACTCCATTCAGTGTACAATGTGCGCTGAGTGGGTTCATCAAAAATGTAGTGGTCTGAGAGGGTCATTAACTAGTGTGGCAGCTACATTCAAATGTAAGGTGTGCACAGAGGGAGCTGCAGATGGAGGAAATGTTGAGTTGGATCTTGGAGACGGTGTGAAGCTGGAAGGTGTGAAAACATTTTGCTACCTCGGAGACATGCTGAATGGAGAAGGTGGATCAGACTCTGCAACGGTTGCTCGAGTGAGATGTGCATGGAAGAAGTTTCGGGAATTGAGTGGCGTGCTGATGATGAGGGGAGTGTCGTTGAAGCTGAAGGGAAAGGTGTATGCTGCATGTGTGAGAAGTGTTATGATTTATGGGAGCGAGACATGGGTAATGAACGTAGAGCAGCAACGAAGGTTGGAAAGGGTGGAAATGCGAATGGTTCGACGGATGTGCGGAGTATCGTTGAGAGAGAGGAAGACAAATGATGAATTGCGAAAGATGATGGGAATAGAGCCTGTGATTGATGCTGTGAAGAGGAACAGGTTGAGGTGGTGTGGTCATGTGTTGAGGAAGGATGAAAGTGACTGGTTGAGAAGAGTGATGGAAATGAATGTAGAAGGAAGTAGAAGACGGGGAAGACCGAGAAAGACCTGGCTAAAGATGGTGGAAGAAGAAATGCGGGCAAGGGGGTTAACAAGGAGAGATGCAGAAAATAGGGCAAAATGGAGAAGATTGTCATGGGGACCGCAAGGCTAACCCCCGCTCTAGCAGGGAAAATGGCCTTTTAAAATGCATGTTGTTGTTTGTAGTGGAATGTGTAAAAAAAAATAGCAATGTTCTCTGCAATATGAAAATACAATGAATCTTGCAATGAGATTTTATTAATTACACAAGTTTTCTTTTCTAAATTAGTATTTTAGCCCATTGAATGTGCTAAAGTTTAACACAGGAAGCTGGATATGTGCTTTCATTTGTCACATCAAATGAATTGCAAACTTTATGTACACAAAGAAAAATGAAGACGACATTTTATTGGTTGAAGCAATTAACCCACGCAATTTGGAATGTTTCATTATCAGCTAATGTGGTATATTAAATGTCCACAACTGAACTTAAGTATTTGTAAAACCTATCTTGGCATGCCATCGAAATTCCAGCATGCTTCCAGATGCTGCATCCCAGAACCATGTCATGGGAACCTTATTATTACTTAGGAGAGGTCGTGGGGGGTATAACCCAAGCATGTTAGCTCACTCGGATACAAGCTAACTTGCTGGCCCCCCAGGGACCTCTTAATATTATATATGCAAAGGGATGGGTGTGGGGAGTAAATTCAGGAAACGGGAGGTTTGCCAGATGCTAGGAAAGAGAAACTATGGTAGTGGAGTACCGGAAGGGTGGTGAAGGAAGAGAAGACAGATGTTTAGGGGATCCTCGTGTGCTTGGTCTCTTTTAAATATACATAAATATACCACTCTCTTTTTAAAAAGTATATATACATATATATATACATAATGTTGGTTAATTTTCTTTTGGATGTATTATAAAACTGTTTAACTTTGGTGAGCAGCATAATGAGAATACAATTGATATTATTAAAGGAAGTGTTGTCCAACAACAGTTTGCCTGCCCTCGACAAGCTCAGCACGTCCTGTAACTTTGGAGGGAAGCAAATGCGAAAACCTCGAGCTGGGAAAAAGCCTGATTTAGGGTTTAATGGACATTTCAGCATGAGCTGGAGAAACTATCAAGTTGTGATGCAAAAAGCACAGCTTAACATGGTGATGCCTGGTAAAGTAATACGGGTGCGTGGCTCTGCTAAATGCTATCCCTCGGTAACAAAATACCCACCTGCCTTGTGGAAATTAGCCAGTATATTATATGTGAAATACATTTACTTGAACCACAAGCAAAATGATCGTAATAGGTTTAGTAAACGGTTTCTTTGCCCATTTGGCTGCTTTCCCAGTTACATGTTCCATGCCACATAAAGCTTTTGAAAAGGACAGGCATAAACTACTACAAGGACATTTCATGCATGAATTGCCTGGGGGAGTTTAGAGGAGTACAGCAAAAAATATGAATCATTATGGATAGTTTACTTTTTTATATTCTTAATTCTCTTGGTATATGTATGTGCTAATATTAAGGGCCGATCATCGATAAGTACTGTATTACTACAATGATGTTACCCTCAGCCAGAGGAAAGGGTATTGCATTTTTGTCCATTTGTTTCTTTGGCTGTCTGTTTGTTTGTTGGTCGGCACAGAACATAAGTATGCTTTTCTCTACAACCGTTGTTCCGATTGGTAAGACATTTTCACCATAGAAGCGCCTCCTCCTGTATAATTTTAAATGATAATTGTGACGTCATAGATCACGTGATGGAGCGCCATCTTGGAAAAAAAACACAAAAAATTGCATCTCTATATCTCTGAAACCGCTCCATGGAAAAAATTGAAACATGGCTCATTGTCAAGTAACCCCCATGGGGAATAAGATATGTTAATGATGATATGACAACGTCATAATTATACAAGATTCATTAGATTATTATTCATTCATTATTCATTCATGACATCATAATTGGACAAGTAGCACACTTGATCCGATCACTTTGAAATTTTTAGCATGATCGACACAAAATTTGTATGGGAGAATTCAATGGATGATGTCATAAGCCACGTGGTTCAGCAGCCATATTGGATTGAACATAAATCTCCGTCATCAACAAACCACACAAACACAGCAGCTAATAAACACCACACAAAATACACCACATAAACACATAACACATCCTGGTGAGGGCCTGCAATCTCTGATTGCTCTTTCTTGTTATTATTGCTGTTGTATTGTTATTTTCTCACTACTGTTGCGAAATTAAAATAGCATTGTCGAGGCGAACATGGTTTTAACCCAGACTATATGAATACCTCAAAATATTCCTAACATTAAAAACACTGAAAGGCATCTTTGACTCCATTATTTTTACAAAACAATTGTCATTTAACTGCAGCTTATTTACCCAAGCAACCCTGCATGTGCTGCTGCGACCCCATAATATGGATCCCATTACTACTGACTGTGGCATTTAAACACAGAAACCTTTTCTTGACCTCATCCCCAGAGGAGATTTGCACATTGGTGATTTCTGAAGCCCTGCCTGAGGATTCTGGAACATTCATATGCACAGCAGAGAACAAGCATGGCTCTGTATCCTGCAGCGCACGCCTTTTTGTCCACGGTGTGTTCACAATGCAGGGACAAATATCCATACAGTCATGTTTCCAAAAGAACAAAAGCCCTGTGTGGTTACCTTAAACTCTGAAGGTTGTATCTGCAAACACATCTTCGTAAAACGCTGGTCAGTATGTTGGTTCACCTCCAAATATCATCACAGGTATGTTTTTCATTAGGTTTGCACAGATGGTACAGGAATAAATACTGAACATAAAACAGTGGTCCTTCATCACTGATATATTATTCTTAGAGACTCGAAACACATCTGGATTTCAAAACAGTAAGTTACATATATGTCTGCTGGAAAGACTATCCCATGCTCCAAATGTAGTTACTGCTGAGATAAAACGTCCTTGGATTTGGCCAGTGAAGAATATGATTCTTGAAATGATCAAAGAAGATGCATGCTTTTTCCGGCATGGCTGCTATAATAGACAAAACCTGCAGAGAGAGAGAGAGAGAGAGAGAGAGATATATAGAGATATATAGAGATATATAGAGATATATAGAGATATATAGAGATATATAGAGATATATAGAGATATATAGAGATATATAGAGATATATAGAGATATATAGAGATATATAGAGATATATAGAGATATATAGAGATATATAGAGATATATAGAGATATATAGAGATATATAGAGATATATAGAGATATATAGAGATAGATTGAGATTTTCGAGTAATGTAGAATAGCTGTGCTTTATATTCTATATATTTATCATGGTATACTAGCTGAAGTACCCGGCGTTGTCTGGGGAGGGGAAGAAGGGGAGGGGAGTGTGGTGGGGGGGGGGGGGGGAGGGAAGGCCAAGAGGGAGGGGATAGGGGGTAAAGCGAAGCAGTGGAGGGAGTGGGTAAGGGGGGGAGGGGGGAGAGGGAAAGGGGAGAGAGGGGAGAGATATACTGTGTGTATGTGTGTGTACTGTATATATATATATATAATTATTATTTTATTTTTTAAAATATCTATATCTTTGTGGGGTGAGTTTTGACAGCCCCTCAGTTTTTCACAGGTTTTTGGGGGGGGGGGGGGGGCGGAGGGGGATAAGGGAAGGAGGACCAAATTTACCTGAGCAAAGTGTGCTTTAACCTCAGCGTTGCCCAGGTAAAAAGGTAATTATAATACATTTTACCACCACCACTAGGTGGTGCTAAAGAAAAAAGAAAAAAACACCTATAGAGGCCATTTTTCCCCGCGAAGCGGGGGATGGCCTTTTTCGGGCACTGTGGTTGTTCTTGTTTTTTGGTCCCCTTTTTGAAGCAATGTTTTACGGCCGGATGCCCTTCCTGCAGCCAACCCTTTTTGTCGCCTTTTTATTTATTTATTTTTTACGACAAGCAGGGAATTACCAGTGAACTGGTACTCAATTAGTCGACCTCGGAAGGATGACAGGCTGAGTCAACCCCCCTGGCGTTAATTCAGCGATCGACCGGGATTCAAACCCAGGATCCTAGGATCCTAAGCCGGCACCCTAACCGCTAGCCCAACACCAGGGGATATGCTACACGGTACATATTTACATAGGGAATCTATGCCCCTCCCCGGCCCCGCACACCCCCGCATAAGGCCAAGGTCACATAGCCTATGTTACCCCCCACACAAACTTGCATTTGTACCCTGAGTTTGGAGTTTGTAACTTAAAATATTCGGCTGTGCATAAGGAACAAAGAAAGACAGAGACAGAGACAGACACAGACAGACACAGAGAGACACAGAGAGACACAGAGAGACACAGACACAATGGCATTTATATATAGATTAACTGTGACATGGAATGTTCATCTCTTATCAACTGACCATCTGCATTTCTGGGAAGTAAATCAATTGGTGTCTAATGGATTAATGACATACACTGTGCATCGCTGCTCCCACCCTCTGGAACTCACTACCTCACACCATCAGAGACTCCTCCTCACTCACCACATTCAAAACATCACTCAAGACCCACCTGTTCAGCACTGCATTCAACATTCACCCCACAGCATTTAACCCCTGACTATCACTTCTCCTTCTCAAGACTCACCTGTTCAGCACTGCATTCAACATTCAACCCACAGCATTTAACCCCTGACTATCACTTCAACCCAGATGTGCATGGAAGAAGTTTCGGGAACTGAGTGGCGTGCTGATGAGGAGGAGAGTGTCGCTGAAGCTGAAGGGAAAGGTGTATGCTGCATGTGTGAGAAGTGTTATGATTTATGGGAGCGAGACATGGGTAATGAACGTAGAGCAGCAACGAAGGCTGGAAAGGGTGGAAATGCGAATGGTTCGATGGATGTGCGGAGTATCGTTGAGAGAGAGGAAGACAAATGATGAATTGCGAAAGATGATGGGAATATTGCCTGTGATTGATGCTGTGAAGAGGAACAGGTTGAGATGGTTTGGTCATGTATTGAGGAAGGATGAAAGTGACTGGTTGAGAAGAGTGATGGAAGTTAATGTAGAAGGAAGTAGAGGACGGGGAAGACCGAGAAAGACTTGGCTAAAGATGGTGGAAGAAGAAATGCGGGCAAGGGGGTTAACAAGGAGAGATGCAGAAAATAGGGCAAAATGGAGAAGATTGTCATGGGGACCGCAAGGCTAACCCCCACTCTAGCAGGGAACATGGCCTTAAAATGCATGTTGTGTTGTGTTGTTGTATCACTTCTCCTTCTCCCTCCTTTTGCTTTAAATATTTCCCTATTGATTCTTGTCTTTTTGCAATTGTTGTTTTCACGTTTTGTTATGCATTATGTTTTGCACTCTGTCAAAGCGCCTTTGGGCTTCATGAAAAGCGCTATACAAAATAAATGAATTATTATTATTATTATTTACCTGACTATTCCATAATACCCGAATCCCATTTATTGTTTTTGACAATGTTTGGATGTCAAGTTAAAAGAGAGAATATAACGCTTGTCTCTACTTCAGACTCAGGAAGAATACACAGCTGTGAGGTAGAAAAGTTTCATACCATCTCTTTATTAAACGTTATTTAACAGCATAAAATTCAGTGTCTTGTAAGAAGAGATGACATAAAAAATTAAATTGTAAAAAAGAAAAATTGTTTTAATGGAATAAGATGTAACAATCATCCTGGTGTTCAACAGTCATGGTGTTGCGTCATTGTGCACTGTCTTCACAGGTGGTGCATTATGGCAGGTATTCTGACTGGTAGCACCTTGAATGTGCATGCTAAAAAGATTACATGGTGCCTTTTATAAACATTTTAGGCCAAGACTGTCCAAATTCTAAATCTCTGCTTTAGATTTCCTCTGGGAAGCCAACATTAAACTCCCCAGTGCATACCTTCTTGCCAAGGAATATGCTTCTGCAGCACCTTAGTCTGAAGAATTGGTACTTTCCAGATAAAATTGACAGATTAATTGATGTACATGGGGAATACAAAATGTTCGACAAACCAGATAATTACAATAATCCAAGACATGCCAAAATGCATATATATATATATATATATCCTGTATTTATATATGCACATATATTAATGATATATGCATATGTGTATATGTTTATATATGTATATATCTCTATATTTATGTATGTATATATTTATATATTTTGGTCAACATTGGGCCAAAAGATCAACGTTGGCCAAATATCTCAAATTGTCAATTTTGATCTGATTGACTTGAAATTTGAAGATTATTTGCATATCAGATCACTGAATTCAATCACCATTTAATTTTGAGGTCAACACTTGGGCAAAGATCAACAACCTATTATAGGGATTTTGCTAGTATTGTGCTCTGCATGACATATTTATTGTTATGTACTTCAAACCTGGTACAGGTATGTATGGTGTTGTAAAGATTAAGTGATTAGATTTTGGGGTCAAAGGTCAAATCGGTAATAGGTCTATAACTTGAGAACGGCTGAAGTGATCTAATTCAAACTTGGTACAGGTATGTACAATGATGTAAAGACGAACTGATTAGATGTTAGGTTCAAGAGGTCAAAGATTAAAGGTCAAAGTCTGTAATAGGTCTATAACTTGAGAATGGCTAAAGGGATCTAATTCAAACTTGGTACAGATATGTATAATGATGTAAAGATTAACTGATTAGATTTTGGGGGTCCCGAGGTCAAAGGCCAAATGTCAGAGGTCAGGTCAGGTAAAAATGTGAGAACTTGTGAACAGCTGAAAGGATTTAAATGATAACTTAGTATGTATAATGATGTATGTATAATGATGTAAGCATGAACTGATTACATTTTGGAGTCAATAGGTCAAAGGTCATGTCAGGTTAAAATGTGCTAACTTGGGCACAGCTGAATGGATTTAAATCAAACTTGATACACGTATTATAATGTGGGCGGAGGCATATCAGTCGACGTCATGACGTCGAAGAGTGCCGTTCTAGTTTTATATACTGCACCAATTTATTTTTCATGGCACTTTAAGTTTATTGACTTTGAAGTGTACTGATTATTGTTGATTCTCCTTTTACTGTAGCCTTAATTCCTCTTTTCATGTCTTTGGGACAACCTTCTGGTGGTCATCCACTGCTATCGTTTGTAAAAGTCGCTACTTATCATCGTCTTACCAACCATAGCTGATTTTAATAGTCTTACCAACCCCATGATCCTGTCTATCTATATTTATACATTTTTGTCGCTTTCACTTGTTTTTGTATTGATTCTTCACCATTGAGTGATAGGGTTAAAACCGGTATATAGCAGGATATCTCAAAGAAATTGTTTATATATATATATCATTTCAAAACACACCTGGTCACAAGTGTGCCGCACTGACCGGGTCCTCAGTCGACGTCCTCGGCATCATCCCGTTTCGGCCCTTCAACCTCGATACGGTCAGCTAAGGTGGGCCAGCAGGGGCACATACACATCCACATGCAGCAACTACACCTGGATAACTACACCATATATATATATACTTCATGTTACTAATTGAATTCACTTATATATTGAAAAAATAATTAAACGATGATTTGTCTTAACTATTTTGAGTATCTCATTCCTATAACATTTTGAACACCACTCATACCATACAGCTCCACCAAAGTGAATGCTTAATCGCCACAGTCTATTCGTCAGCTGATAAAATGCTTCATGTTCCTGGGTTTTGACCCAACTTTTGCAGATATCAAACATGGAATTCAAACTGCTGCACCAGCCTCGTCTTCAATGATTGTAGAGTCTTCCTCGTACTATCCCACCTCTGAACCTTCATTCTTGGAGGGCCTTGAAGCTCTACTTCCAACAGTGATCCCTAAATCTATTGAGCCATGTGAGACAGAATCCCCCATGACGAATGTTCGAGAAGTGGCAAGTATTCCTTGCATATCAACAGCTCAATCTTCACTTACTTCAGGAATATTTGGAGAAGGCCCTCACTCGGAGAAAGAGACAATCACACAGCTGCCAGTAACGATCCCTGTCATTCATTCGGAAACAGGAGACATTGGCGTGATGTTTGGTGAGGCAGCAGCGAGTGGTGAGACAAAGGCGAGTGGAAAAATTGGGCTGCATGTTCATTTCAAGCTCCCCGGAGAAGATAAAACCTCAGCTGGAAGTTCTCCAGGATCACCAGGCCAAGGAGTCTCGTCACCTGGAAAAGAGCCTCCACCTCTACCAGTCAAACCAAAGCTGTAAGTTGGCATCACCTGTGAGTGTTTGCATATTGAATTGCACTCTTTGCATTCCACTGCACTTATTGTTCTGTTCACATAGTATTTGCCCAGGCCAAGATGCTACTCCAAGCTTGGCAGAGCAATCATCCAGGATGGCCATAGCCAAAAGGCAGACAACAAAATGTAAAAATGATCATCATTGACTTCGTTTGATTGCCTATGTCTCAAGGAACCAAGGTTGAAATGTTGAAAGCATTTATAATATCATCTCTTGTTTCTATATTTTAGCACTTCATCATACTTTAATTGCAATTTACTGTGACGACATACAAGTATGTCTTAAGTGCAGAAATTATATATGTTAAATCTCACACTTATCTCAAGCTAATTCACCATTTATATCATTCTAGATTATTTTATGAGTACAGTTTATGTGGGTGTTTATTCATGTCAAACAAGTATATTATATATATATATATATATATATATATATATATATATATATATATATATATATGCAAAAGGTATAACAAACCCAGACATAAACAGAATATGCACATTTTCCCAAATTGCAAAGCAACATGTGCTTTATAAAGATGTGGAGGGGGTACTGCGACTCAGTTGTAATAAAGGTAGTCAATGATGTAAACAGCATAGCATATACATGCAAAATGCTACGGTTAATATGCACCAGAGGTTTACGACATTTCAATTGCCTTGGACCTTCTCACGGACACACGTGGCGAAACTGCAAACGCCAACTTGCGACGCTGGTTATCCCAGCACGGAGGGCAGGATCTCCCAGGGATCCTTTTTTGTTCTTGCCCCATAGATTTATCCATCGCAGCAAAGATTTGTATTTCCGTCAGCGAAGCGACGCGTCTTATATTCTAGTCTTGTATAAAGTGTTAGCGACAAAGTCCAAGTCATGCCAAAAGCAGAACAACATCACATTAGTAATTGAATAAACGATGCTGACTTCCTAGCCCTGGCTATTGAATTACTCACTGCCCCCAATACATTTGGTTTATATTCAGTATGTTCTCCAATTCAGTGTCAAAAAATGAGACAAAACATTTCTCGAAATGACATGCAAAATCCTGTTGTATCTGAACCAAGTTCTCAAAATAACACATGGCCTCAATTCTTGTTTTGTGCCCGAGTTGGTCCGTTTTGGCATTCCCATCCCAGCACTTGTCTATAAACTAAATGTTGATGTTTACTCTTTTGTCCCTTCCTGTTATAGTTAAATAGGTTACCCTCATAGAACCTTGAAACTCACAATGCCTATGTGTAGTCTCTTCAAAACCATATTTTATAAATGCTGAAAGCTTGGACTTCTTTTAATAAGGTTGTTTGTGATGAGGACGTTATTCATAAAAGATAAAGAAAGATTGCACACAAGTGGGGAAATCAAACTTTTTGAATAGTCTTATTAGTCCGGACTAATAAGTCCGGAGGGGACTATAGGTTTGCACGCCGTCCCTCCGTCCGTCAGTCCGTCAGTCTGTCAGTCTGTCAGTCCGTCAGTCTGTCAGTCCGTCACGCAAAGAACAGCTTTCCGGACTTTTTTTCTAAACGCTTAATGCTAATGATTTCAAACTTGGTACATGGTTTCCTCATGATAAGTTACAGGTCAAGTTCGAACTTCACGACGTTTCGATCATTTTTAACAAAGTTATGGCACTTTGAACTTTGGGAATTCTGATAATTCTGATGATCCTTAACTCAGTGCCATTTTAAGTTTTAATTTCCTTTAGAAACCACTTTCTCTGCAATAATAGGACCGATTGAGATAAAAAAAAAAATTCACCATATGATGGACTCGGTCTGTAGAATATTTTAATGGTAATTATGACGTCACAGGTCACGTGGCTCGGCCGCCATATTGTTTTTCGTGAAAACACGAAAACTCCTTTTTCTCTGCAACGGCTGAACAGATCGAGGCCAAACTTTGCAGGCAGAATCGCATACCGATGACGAACAAAAAAGTCAGCGAGCATGACGTCATGCGTCACATGGTTTCAGAGTTATGACGTTTTTAAGCATGAACTTTTAAAACCGAGCTAATCCCTCATTTTTGATCCAATCGAGGGGAAACTTCACAGATCTGTTCAGCACTAAAATGTCCTTTTGGAATTTGCGATAGGGCACGTGGTTTGGCAGATAATGTTAATTAAACGAAAATATTTTTTTTTTTAATGGATATCTCTTGTTTATTCTCGAGTTCTCCTCAAGCCGCACTGCGCGTCCTCAGCCTCGTCTCGCGAACGTCAACAGCGCGAAACAGCGCACGCTTTCGGGAGCGGAGGAGCCAAGCCGAGCAACATATATATACACATTGATCATTGATCGTGAACCGAAAAATATAATAAATTACTGATGGTTTCAGAGTTATGACGTTTTTAAGCATGAACCTTTAAAACCGAGCCCCTCCCTCATTTTTGATCCAATCGAGGGGCAACTTCACAAATCTGTTCAGCATGTCAGTCTACTAAAATGTCCTTTTGGAATTTGCGATAGGGCCCGTGGTTTGGCAGATATCGTTAATTAAACGAAAATATTTTTTAAAAATGGATATCTCTTGAATCGCTAGTGTACCTCAGACCGTGAGTTGGTAATAATTTATATAATTCACACAGTGCAATACGTGCAGGCCGCTCCACGGAGTGACCTTGGGGGCTTATCAACGAGGCGAGGCGTGACACACATGTGGCTCAGCATACCTCAGATCAAGTTTGAAAACCAGCATCAACCGTGCATAAATTTGCATATTCGATCATTTTTGACAAAGTTATGGCACTTTGAACTTTGGTAGGGGACATGTATTGCAGCGCAATACTCAGAATGCTTGTTCTTATTGCCACCTGTTTGTTCACTGTGCTTTTGTGCTCTGTTTTTTTTGTGTTTTTTATTTTATTTGGCTTCTTCGCCATTTCTTATGGAACAAATGGAGCTCATCATTTATTGTGCTGCGGAGTTATTACTTTAGTGATTTACCTCTGAGGCAATATTCCTTTCATTCAGTAGACTTTGGTTTTGCAGCCACAATGGTTTGCCTGTTAACAATGTCTGCTTTTTTTTTGTATACAAGATCGAGGCTCGTGTAAGAGCTAACATTGATCACAAAAAGACAAACTGACACATAAAACATAAAACTTATGATAAAGGGAGTGGGAGAACAAGATGGAGAGCAGGGGCATTGGGAGATCTGTGGGAGGGAGAGGGCTTGGGGTGAGGAGGCATGCGAAGGGGGGGGGGGGGGGGGAGGGGTAAAAAAAAACCACATGGACACTGCTCGGACTTCCAGGAAAGAAGTCGGAATTAAAACAAAGTGGATCTGGGGTGAATTAGCGGGGGTAGAAAAGATCAAAGTTTTGGATGGGGGAAGATAGATGGTGGTGAACAGCTGTTTTGAAGACCTGGAGGGAGGAGTGGGATTGAAGAGAGTGAGGGAGTTTGTTACAGTGGAGGGAAAAAAGAGGAATGAAGGAGTGAAGGTGAATAGAGAGTCTTTGTTAACAATGCATGTCAATAATGCCTGTTAACAATGCCTGTTAACAATGCTTGTGAACAATGCCTGTTAACAATGCCTGTTAACAATGCCTGTTGACAATGCCTGTTAACAATGCCTGTTAACAATGCCTGTTAACAGTGCCTGTTAACAATGCCTGTTAACAATCCCTGTTAACCGTGCCTGTTAATCGTGCCTGTTAACAATGCCTGTTAATGTGTTGTTTTGTGTCTTTCACAATGAAACATCTCACTGGTATACTCTTTTAGCCCTGCGATGTGCAGATAACCTTATTCGTTGTTTTCGGTGGTAATTCCATCTAATATATAAAGCTCTTTCTAACCACCCACTCACTCACTCCACCCACTCACTCACTCCACCCACTCACTCACTTGTATAAATGTTTAGTACTTTCTCGGTGGGTGAGAAAGGTGAAACGTTGCATATGAATGTAACCCAAATCCAATATTCTCAGAAAAATCACAAAACTCTCCGTAAATATCTACAAACGAAAATGTCCGTAAACACAAATCGGCTGGTGGAGCCTCTCTCCTGCCTCTGGAGGGTCACATGACCAAAGACGATGGCACGTTTTGTACTTGATTTTTTACTGGCACAATCGTTTGTGTGTTTCTAGGTTTTATGTCGGTATGGTTCGAGAAGTATGTGCGAGTTTCGTTGTTTATGGACGTTTACGTTTATGGACACACACACAGTGGTAGAACACCATTAACATATTTATTTCCAGATGTTGTACAGTGGTAAGTATTGGAGTGCATATTTTAAGTATTGCATCATCTTCATCACCATCATAATCATCATGAGTGTGTTAAGTCTGACCACCCACACACATCATTACAACACTAGATCACGACATTTACAACACGGCAGCAATCAGTAACCCAATGATGATGACATGGCCTTTTTTGTTTCAACACTTAAATGAGGTTCCATGCTTCCTCGATGGAAGTGGGTCGATGGTGGTCTAGAAAAAAAACTCATACATGCACTGGCTGGTTCTCTTGGCTTGAACAAGCTTGGGGATCGCAAGCGAAATGTCGGTTGCTCTTCCCTGTTTGTACCAAATTGGAGAGCGGAGTGCAGTTCAGTTCAATTCATTGGCTGGCAGTGCTTTTCTTTTTATTTCTACATATGCTATATCTTTTATATATATACAGTCACGTGAAAAAGTAAGTACACCCCATGTAAAGTTTTGACTTTTTCAACATATTTCAACATACAGCTATTTGATCTTCATTTCAACAATATTGATAGATAAAGGTGATATAATATAACAAATATCATGAAACATTTCCATTTTGTAGTCCATTGTATAATTTAAATAAACATAAATGCAAATTTCGCATGTGGAAAGAGTAAGTACACCCCGACATTTATCACTACATCAAAGACCTAAAATTAGAATCAGGTGCACCAGCTCAGTTGCAAATGATTAGAACATCGTTCGAGAGAATCTTGGAGGAACCTGCCTTATTTAAACCTCAGACATTTAGTATGGTTTGCTCTTTGTTGTTGAAGTGTGTGGCGTCACCATGCCTAGATCAAAAGAGCTCTCTGAGGCCTTCAGAAAGAAGGTTATAGATGCCTATGAGTCTGGGAAGGATTTAAGAAGATCTCCAAACAATTTGAAATCAATCATTCGACTATCCGCAAGATCATCTACAAGTGGAGAAGATTCCAAACAACTGCCAACTTGTTCAGGCCAGGCCGCCCCAGCAAGTTCAGCCCGAGAGCAGACCGCAAGATGCTGAAATAAGTCTCTAAGAACCCCAGAATGTCATCACGGGACCTACAGGTAGCTCTTGCCACTGTTGATGTCAAAGTGCACGAGTCTTCCATTAGAAAGAGGCTGCACAAATTTGATCTACATGGGATGTGTGCCAGGAGGAAACCTTTGCTGTCCAGAAAGAACATCAGGGCAAGACTAAAGTTTGCCAATGAACACCTAGACAAAGACCAGCACTTCTGGAACAATGTGCTCTGGACAGATGAGTCAAAGGCAGAGTTATTTGGCCACAGTACCAGAAGACATGTTTGGCGAAAACAAAAGACAGCATTTGACCACAAGAACCTGATACCAACTGTAAAGCATGGTGGTGGAAATATTATGGTTTGGGGCAGCTTTGCTGCATCAGGGCCTGGGCAGCTCACCATCATAGAATCCACTATGAATTCTTCATTGTACTCGAGGGTGCTTGAGGATAATGTGAGGCCATCTGTCGGAAAGTTGAAGCTCAACCGAAGGTGGACCTTGCAACATGACAATGACCCTAAACATACCAGTAAATCCACCAAGGAATGGCTGAAAAGAAAGAAATGGAGGGTTCTGGAATGGCCAAGTCAAAGCCGAGATCTAAATCCCATTGAGATGTTGTGGTGGGATTTGAAACGAGCTGTGCATGGAAGAAACCCCTCAAACATCGCACAGCTGAAAGAATTCTGCATGGAGGAGTGGGAAAAAATTTCTCCCAGTCAATGTCAGAGACTGGTAGACAGTTAGAAGAAACGCCTACTTGAGGTTGTTTCTGCCAAAGGGGGCAATACCACATATTAGAGCCAAGGGTGTACTTACTTTTTCCACATGCGAAATTTGCATTTATGTTTATTTAAATTATACAATGGACTACAAAATGTAAATGTTTCATGATATTTGTTATATTATATCACCTTTATCTATCAATATTGTTGAAATGAAGATCAAATAGCTGTATGTTGAAATATGTTGAAAAAGTCAAAACGTTACATGGGGTGTACTTACTTTTTCACGTGACTTTATATATTGTTATGTCAGGTGGGGTAGTGATATGTAGAGCCAGATAGATCTGTGTAGGTAACGTGCTTCATCTGTCGCGGTAAGGAATCTGACCTGTAATAAGTTTCATGTGTCGGCGTTTTGTCGGTTAAGAGTATATCTGTGAGCATACCAGGATGTTCGTGTGATAAATAGAGTTAGGGATTAAAAGATAATGCCCCTGTGTATCCACACCTGGTAGCTAAACCTTAGTCCCTTTTGGCACCGCAACCACTTGGACACTTAGTTAGGATCTCCTTAGTGCAACATTAAACTCCCTTCCCTGACAGGATTTCAGAAGGAACAGGCAAAGAAACCAGGCCAGGACACCGCCGATGATGGCCGCTGCCGCTACACCTCCGGCGGCCGAGGAACATCGAGTAGCATGAGCTATTACCAAGCTACGGGCCTGTGATTGGTCAGCGCGCTAGGCGCAAACCTCCAGCCAACGAGTGCAGGAGGTGCGAAGCTGGAAGGTTCGGTGGAAGTCGCTGGTTGGTAGCGCGCCAAGGCTGACGTCACCGGCCAGGTTATATTAGCGCGCGCCAAAGGACAGGGAGGGAGAGAGAGGGAGAGAGAGAGCGAAGTTGGATTTGCGCTTGGCTTGGAGCAGCAGCAAAGTTGGGTTTGCACTTGGCTTGGAGCAGCAGCAAACTTGGATACGCAATTGGTCTGGAGAGTCTCTCGCGGTTCGTCCCCTTGTGTCTCTCTTGGTGCTTCGACATTTTCTCTTCTCTTCTTCTTCTTGCGCAGCCCGAGTTGAATTGAGTCATAGCCCGAGTGAGTTCGCTTGCTTCTCGCGCGTTAGCCATCGGGAGAGCTGACTGGGACGTGGCAGGCCGATCGTGTATGAAGATCGAACTCGCTTGGAGCCGCTAGCCTGCGTTGGACGCGCGGTGCTTTTCCTGCTTTGGGGGCCTCGTGTGCGAACGGAGTGGGCGTTGGCTCGGGCCTTCATGTTGCTGTGGTGCTGGAGCGAGGGGCCTCGTGGTGTGCGGCGGAGCTAGGGGACGCAAGACGACAGACAGATAAGCTCACACCACATTTCACAATTACATGACGTGTTCTTTTCCTTAATCCATATTCCCTCGTCTCGTTTCTGAAATCTGTCGTGTGGGGACGTCCCGATTAGGTTATTTATTACCGGCGCGTGCTTTTCCCTGTCCGATTTTCTTTGCAATAAACCCTTGTATTATTTTCTGTATATATTCCTGAACGCAGTTTCCGTGTGATTGATTTAATAGGTAAGGCTGCAGGGGTCTCGCCGCCCCCTCCATCCCACGCTTTTGTGTAGCTGTTGGTTTTTGGAATGCGCCATTGAGTTTTCGCCTCGGGGGCTAAGGCCTTCGCGATCGGCCTCCGTGACCGTCTGATGTTAATTAAAGACGGCCGCGCGACAATATATATATATACATACATATACATACGTCTATTGAACAATGTTTGGCACCAGGCTTTTCGTGACACCATGATGAGATCTATTGTAATGACCTGCTAGTGACATATTGTAAATACTTGCTAAATGATGAGCAACAGAATGGTTGTAAGTTGTGGTCACATTTGACGAATTGCAACAGCAAACAACTTTTTGTGTGAGTCTTCCCTTTAGGTGAGTAAACAATTGGCTGCTGATGGTTTTTCTTAACCTGACCTACTTAATAGGTCAAAACCCGGCCATTATAAAGTGCTTTTCCATGTCTTGTTCTTCCACCATCCTCAATCCTTGTATATATATATATATATAAAACTGCAAAGGACCATGCATTTATTCCATATACAAGAATGTTCGTTTCCTTAATTATATTCATTTCTGGAGTATGGTATGGGTCTTGCTATAGCTGGACTAGCATTTATTGTTGACCCATAATTGTCATAAGAAGTTTGTGGTAGGCCACGTTTTTTAACTGTATTAGGTCATGTGCTGTTAATGCTCCTACAATACTTTCAAGTATGAAGTTCCAATACTTTGACTCAGTGACGATGAAGGAATTGCGATATATATCGAAGTCTTGATATAAAGAGACTCTCAGAATAACATGGAGGACGTGGTGCTTTCATCCATCTGCTGTCGTTCTCCTTCTTGATGGTTGATTGACCTTGTGATGGAAGGAAGGTCAGTGCATGATAAAGCAGCAGAATATAATTGGGCCAGAGATACTATGATGAGTAACGCCTGTAGCAATGCCCTTGTGCTAATATGATTGGCCTGCAGCAATCTTGGACTCCAGCTACTCAAGAGTTTTCCACTTGAACCCTATAAACGTTAGTTTAATCAGTGCTCCTTGATGACATTCTCAGCCAAATGCTGCCTTAATCACTCTTACTTCAACACTGATATTCAATCCATGTTTCGATCAATGTTGTAGTGACATCTGGAGCAGAATTGTCCTGACGGAACACAGACTGAGCATTTATGAGCAGGTTTATTAGCAAGTAACTACCACTTTAATTACCCCTCTTCCAAACCTCTTTTCTCTTCTTTACTCATTCCTCCCACACTCCCCCACACTGTGAAGAGAGGGGTGGGTGGGGGAAAGGGTTGAGTTATTCCCCCCCCCCCCCCCCCCCTATGGAGGCCCTACACTACCAAAACTTGGCACAGATGTTTGTGCTTTCAATGTAGTTTATATTCAGTGTCATATTATATTTATTCTGTGCGGACAAACAAACAGACAGACAAACAGACTCAAATGCAATACCCTCACCTCAGGCGAGGGTAATAAATAGGTCTGTGCTTTTCTTGCACTATTTTCAGATGTTTGTCCAGCTTGGAAATATATTTTGCAAATGGAAAATATTTTTCACTTACACAAAGACGTTCTCGTATTTACATTGCATTACTTGACTGTTTTCTATTTTAATTGTATCAATTTTCATCACCCTCATCTCCCTATTCCTTGTGCGTACATAATAAACAGATGAGCCATAATGTGCTCAATTTTGAGTCGATAAAGGTAAATTTTGTTCTGCTGATCCTACTTTGAATTAATTTCTTATGGTAGTCATGGGTGAAGCTGAGTAGTTTATTTCAAAGTGAAAGTTTTAATTCATCAATGCGGGACTTTCAAAATGAGGTATGAATGCTAATGAGGCCGTCAGTGCATGCACCCTGTGTGTGTTTTCAGTGACTCAGTTGTGTTCACCGGGCACTTTATCCTGCCGTTACCAGCACTACATCTGTAATTCAAATCGTCTTTTAAATATAATTTTCGGCATTTAAACGAAAGAGTGGCAATTTCAAAATGGTTAACGCAAAACAGATTCACAGAAATAGAGGAAATACGAGAAATCGCTGTGGATGAGAGGCGTCAAGTTCGTACCATTTCCTGTTAGTACAATCTAGAGTCAGCTGTGGATTTTATGCACGCACGCACACACACACACACACACACACACACACACACACACACACACACACACACACACACACACGTGGATACTTTTGAGACCCGGTAGATCTCTGTTCCATCTCCTGAAGCACACCCAACATGGGGGTGGAGATAGCTGGCAAAAACAACTTGCACACACACACACACACACACACACACACACACACACACACACACACACACACACACACACACACGAAGGTATGCTTCTCCTATTTTTGTATACATCGTCGAGGCTCATGGAAGAGTTAGTATTAGTTAAGGGAGGGCAGAAACACCAACAGCAGAGTTGAAGGCCAAGATAGAGGCAGACTTGTACAGACAATGGGTGTGGGGAAGAAGGGGGCAGGAGAAGATGCACGGGGTGGACAAAATGGATACAGAAGGAAACTCAGGACGGACCAGATGGATACAGAAGGAAGGAAACTCCTTTTAGCAATAGATGCAAAAAATTAGTATCATTTCTCTTGTGGCCCTGGAAACAAAATTATATTTATAACAGCTCTCACAGCTCCCGTACTCCCCTCTCCCAACATGATGAATAGTAAATATCGTTTTAAACTTGCGCTGTACATTCCTAAGCCTCAGATATTTACTTCTCATCGTGGTTCAGAAGCTGCTAATCCAGGTACAAAGTCCATTTACTGGTAGGGAATTGTCAGGAGTGTGTGTAGCAAATGCCCGTGCGCTGGGGCCTTGCACCGTCCCACGAGGTTGTGAGTTGTAGTATGAGCAGGTGCCCGTTCGGCGAGCTGAGAAAGTTTTCCAAGTCTTTTGTTGTGCAGAGGCACAGCCATTTCTCTCAGGTACCTTTTTCCAAATATTTTCAACTTATTTTAGATCTCCGAACATGGCAGTTTCCTGGAGTATCTGCACATAGAACATTCTGGTGCGGGTTACATGATTTTGAAAGGCCCATATTATCAATGAGTTAGTCCAAATGCTTGACCAATCTCATCATATATGGAGGTTAATGCTAAAGAGAGACTTCATAGATTACTGTAATGACACTGAGCTGGTGAGCTATCTCTTGACTGGTTATACCCATTATTACCAACGCCTCTCTCCCTTCTTTCCTTTTCCATAAGCAGAATTGACCCATGAATGAAAAAACGATAATCTTTGCGTGAGATCATTGAGGCAGTAAAATAACTTTTTGAAGACAATGCATTTGTAAAACGCCCCTCCCTTTATGCGGGACGGTATCTCTGTGTGCAACTTCAACATAAACCACCTTTAGAGGCCATTTTTCCCCGCAAAGCGGGGGTTGGCCTTTTTCGGGAACCGTGGTTGTTGTTGTTTTTCGGTCCCCTTTTTGAAGCAATGTTTTACGGCCGGATGCCCTTCCTGACGCCAACCCTTTTTGCCGCCTTTAACGACAAACAGGGAATTACCAGTGAACTGGTACTCAATTAGCCGACCTCGAAAGGATGACAGGCTGAGTCAACCCCCCTGGCGTTAATTCAGCGATCGACCGGGATTCGAACCCAGGATCCTAGGATCCTAAGCTGGCACCCTAGCCGCTAGCCCAACACCAGGGTCTTCACTCGTCATCTCCCGTCAGGTCAGGTCAGGTCAGGGTCGTCAACACCAGGGTGACGTCGTCAGGGTCAGGGTCAACACTAGGCAACTTCAACATGGGGACTGAAAATTATTTTCTCGGCTTCTCCTGGACGAAATTGGCTGCAAATTTCAGAAGTAAATGTTTTGTACGTTGAGGTAATATGTTCCAAATTTCAGTAACGTCCGTTTCCGCATTCTTGAGTCTTATTAAGAAAACCCTCAAATTAACGTTTGTGTCTGCAGTCCGTCCGTCTGTCCGTCTGTCCGCCCAAAATGTGTTGGCGCTCACATCTCAAAGGCTATACATTGAAACTAGCTGAAACATGGAATATACGTTGGACAATACGTCTAATTAATGGCATTTGAAACGAATAACTACACACACGATTTTGATGATACTTGACTACAACCTTCATCACCTGTGATGTACCAATGTTTGTTCATGGCATAAAAAAATCAAGGTCTAAGTTGGTCTGTGGGGGGGTTTTACCCCACCCAAAATAGTTATTTGCTCTCTTCTCCGAAACTACAAACACGATTTTGATGAAACTTGACCACAAGCTTCATAACTGATGCATAATGAAGGTGTATTTACCGCATCAAAGTCTGTGCTCATCATGGGGGTCTACAGGGGGAGTTTAACCCCCCAAAATAGGTATTTTGCTCTCTTCTCCGAAACTACACACACAATTTTGATGAAATTTGGCCAAAAGCTTCATATCTGATGCCCAATAAAGGTGTATCGACCGCATCAAAATCTGCGCTCATTGTGTAGGTCTACGAGGGGTTTTTGACCCCCCCCCTCTCCCATCAAAATAGGTATTTTCTCTCTTCTCCGAAATTACACACACGATTTCAATGAAACTTGATCACAACCTTCATCACCCATGATGTACCCAAGATTGTTCACGGCATTAAAAATATCAGGGTCTGAGGGGTCTGTGAGGGGTTTGAGTGACTTGCTCCTGATCCAGGTGAGCTTTAGGACCCGTCGTCCTATTTTTCCTTGGCTCATAGGGGCGATCCCCAAAAAGGTGGACATAGAAAAATTTCGACTCAGTTAGTAATTCTTGGGGGAAATGCCAGGGGCATAGAAAAGGCCCCTTTATATGGTATGTGCCATGTGGCAAACTATAGAAAAGAATGGACATTCAAAAATTCTCGTGTGCATGCTGGACTACCCTTGTGCTCTTAGGGGGAACCAAATAATGCTCTAGAAAAGTTCACATAAAGTGGCGCCAATTTGATTGATACAGCTGCATGACCAAGTAAATGTATTTTATTTGCCATATGTGCAGACATAAGTAAAGCTCATTAACATACTTTAATGTGAATTACCAGGATTATTGGTAAACAATGAACAAATACAGTACATATAAATACTGCACATAGGATTTGAACTGGGGTTCCGAGCATCATGAGCCATCAGTTCAAAAGGGAACGCTAAACAGGCCAACTCTTCCTAGACTGATTCCACCTCTGCTCATTGACAAACCCTACTATAGACATTTGAAACTTTGTAGATACTTTAAATAGGCAAGCACACATTTCCACATTTCACAGTTTCACATTTTCACAGTTTCACATTTTGTTCTCTCATATTATGATATTGTGCAGAATGAAGAACTTTCTCCTAACAGAAAGTGAAGACATGTAATATAAACGAAATGGTAAACATTATTTTAATAATAAAACTGGTGATTAAAATAAAAGGAACCAAGTTCCTTGGGGATTCAAATTAAAACTTTGTCGGCATTCCTGACATTCTATAGTCTTGCGAGACGGACGGTTTTAAAGTTTTGCATATTTTCCAGACCGAGTAAAAATAATCTTGGACAAAGCCCATGCACTTTTAACGTCACTCGGGGGGTCAAACTAATCAGCACGAGGCCGTAACAGGATCTTCAAGAGCAAGACGTGTGTGGCTTTTGAATAAAATTATCATATTCACATGTGGTATTACTGATCATATTCACATATGGTATTACTGATCATATTCGCATATGGTATTACTGATCATATTCACATGTGGTATTACTGATCATATTCACATGTGGTATTACTGATCATATTCACATGTGGTATTACTGATCATATTCGCATATGGTATTACTGATCATATTCACACATTGTATCACACATCGCATAACTCATCATATTCACATGTCACATCACATATCGCATAACTCATCATATTCACATGTCATATCACATATCGCATAACTCATCATATTCACATGTCGTATCACATATCGCATAACTCATCATATTCACATGTCATATCACATATCGCATAACTCATCATATTCACATGTCATATCACATGTCGCATAACTCATCATATTCACATGTCATATCACATATCGCATAACTCATCATATTCACATGCCATATCACATATCGCATAACTCATCATATTCACATGTCATATCACATATCGCATAACTCATCATATTCACATGTCATATCACATATCGCATAACTCATCATATTCACATGTCATATCACATATCGCATAACTCATCATATTCACATGTCATATCACATAACTCATCATATTCACATGTCATATCACATATCGCATAACTCATCATATTCACATGTCATATCACATATAGTATTACTGATCAGTGATCATATTCACATTTCGTATCATATCTTATCACATATCATATCACATATGGTATTACTGATCATATTCACATATCGTATCACCAATAATATTCACATATGGTATTACCGATAATATTGACATATCGTATCACATGTCATATTACTGATAATATTCACATATCGCATCACATATCATATTACCGATAATATTCACATATCGTATCACATGTCATATTACCGATAATATTCACATATCGTATCACATATCGTATTGCCGATAATATTCACATATCGCATCACATGTCATATTACCGATAATATTCACATATCGTATCACATATTGTATTACCGATAATATTGATATATCGTATCACAAATCATATTACTGAACATATTCACATATCGTATCACAAATCGTATTACCGATAATATTGACATATCGTATCACAAATCGTATTACCGATAATATTGACATATCGTATCACATATCGTATTACTGAACATATTCACATATCGTATCACAAATCGTATTACCGATAATATTGACATATCATATCACAAATCGTATTACCGATAATATTGATATATCGTATCACATATCGTATTACTGACCATATTCACATATCGTATCACATTTCGTATTACCGATAATATTGACATATCGTATCACAAATCGTATTACCGATAATATTGACATATCGTATCACAAATCGTATTACTGACCATATTCACATATCGTATCATTCTTCTTGTTATTGTTAAAGATCAGACATTTAAGTTGGGGGGGGAGGGGGGAGCGGGGGGCCTTCACTGGCAATTGCTCATTAAACTGGGTTATTAGCATTATTAGGAAAGGCAATATTTAATCACGGCTTCATCTTTAATCAATGTTGTGTTCAGTTTAAACGGTTCATTATAATTTTTTACTTATTTTTCAGAAACAACATTTAATCAAAAAGAAGATGCAGAAGATGTTGCATTTTTCACGTGATGTTTATAGCTGCCACCATAACCACATAGGGCCTACCATAAGAACCTTGAAGGATGACTTATGAAAGATTGCAAACTGGAGAAATACAACAGACAAGAATGCTCCAGGAGCATGGCAGCTTTTCATAACTTTAACTACCTACATATCGCCATTGGGTTCATGATGAATATGGGTTCATACTCGATCTAGCCAAACACTGTCACACTGGTGTTTTGCAGCAGAGGAGATGCATCAACGGCAGTGTCCTCCACTGGAAAGACGTTAGGCTGGATGTCCTCCCTGGCATCACTGGTTGTTGGTGGACGTTAAAGATCCCACAGGTGTCTTTTTCAGAGTAGGCGAGTTATCGCCGGCACTCTGAATAAATTTTAAAATCCTACATAAATTATAAAAAATATATATAAATATAAAAAAATTATATTAAAAATTAATAAAAATTATTTATTGTTAAAAAAAATTATTTATTAAAATAATTATATTATGAAAAATTAATAAAAAATCATAAATATTATTTAAAATTATAAATATATTTTAAAAACCGAAACTAATTATAAATAAATAAATAAAATCCTATACAAATACAAACCCATACAAATCCTATACAAATTAATTATAATATAAATTCAATATAAGGTTTGCGATGATGCTTGGGCAGCATTGGCACTCTGTAAAGTACATGATGACATGAAAGATGACGTCAATGATGGTATGAATTTAAATTATTTTTCAGATCTATTTTTTATTTTATAAACAAGCTCTTCTTTTAAAACTTTCTCAATATTTAAGACGAAATTCTCTGCTGTTTGAGGGTAGGTTTTTTTTGTCACCGGTGCTGCAGTGTCGGGTTCCCAAACGTCAGAAGGCGGGTTTTCCTGTGAAAGTGGATATCATTGTATCATTTGCCTTTCCTTTCACAAGGGCAACACAGAAACGCATTCATATTTAATGGCATTGTGTCGTTTGGGTGGCTTTTGCTATTCCTCTTGAGCTAAAGACCAGCCAGTTATAGATAGCTTTGCTTTTTCCATTTGACATTGATAAGTGCAAGTATGTACACTTTACGAGCTTGCTGTAACATTACCCGAACAAATTCCTCCGTGGTTCACTCCATAACACCATTTCCTGGGCATCGACAGAGCGTGAATTGTCGACGACAGACTTGGAGGAGACTTTTATTTTGAAAGGTATCGCTGATGGTTGCGCGATAAAAGTGGGAACCCCTGTTCTGGCTCCGCTCCGCGACCACGTGGCTCTTTCACTCCAGAGCGCTGGGAACATCTCGTTCGCAACCACTGGACGTGGATCCTTTATCGGGAGACACTCGCTGCATCGTTTGTCCGGACGCTTGGTGTCACTTGCTCTCCTTTTACTGTGCAAGGTAAAATAAACACATGGCACACTGTGTGTGTGTGTGTGTGTGTGTGTGTGTGTGTGTGTGTGTGTGTGTGTGTGTGTGTGTTTGTGTGTCAGTGTGTATGCATGTGTATGCGTGTGTGTATCTGTGTGTGTGAGATCTGTATAGCCTGGAACTTGAATCCCGACCCAGCTATAAACTGCCATCCCGGAATTTCACAAGCAGGCGATTCATTAATGTGTGTGATGTTTCTCGGATTGACGTTAAACTTGGTGTCTCGTTTGGCGTCTGGCGACATTAGTTGGCGGATGTTAACATCCCACAGTGGCCTTTGTGAAGTATAGGGAGGTAAGCTATCGCCGGCACAAAAATGTGTGTATGTATGTGTATATATATATATATATATATATATATATATATATATATATATATATATATATACACACACACACACACACACACACACACATGTACTCATGGTAAGGGGGGAGGTCATGTCGTGGATATCGTGGGAATTTTGTGTTCGGTTCCTTGTTTAACCTGGAGGCTGCAGATGTACTTGTGTAATCATAATCACCAGGATTGCCAGCTCTTTGATGATCACAGAGTAATCTTTTATTTACTTTTGTCTTGAAGTGAGCGCAAGCACTCATGTTTAACCTGGTCCAGCTGTTCTACATGTACAGTATTGTTGTTGTCGAAGTACAATTATTTATCATTGTGAAAATTATTTCCTCTGCTCCTGTTGATATGTTTATTCTAATTCCATGCATGCAGTCTCTTCTGTCGGAGCAATCCTTTAAAACCATCTCAACAAGCATTCTGAGTATTACGCTGCAATACATGTCCCCTACCGGCAGTCTGTCGTCCGGAAAACTGTTGGGGAAATTACCAAAGGATTATTTACCCACAGGTTCTGAATCGTTCCCAATCGCTAATTACCTCAGGACGGGCTCACCTGTGATTCGCACTCGGGACTTCGATTTATACACCTTGCAGACAGGTCAGCAGAAGCTCGAGAAAATAGGTTGTTGATAAAGAACCTTTCGAGTCGCTAAATATCAGTAATTTATTATATTTTCCGGTTCACGATCAATGATCGATGTGTACATATATGTTGCTCGGCTTGGCTCCGCCCCTCCCGAAAGCGTGCGCTATGTCGCGCTTTTGACGTTCGCGAGACGGGTCTGAGGGCGCGCGGTGCGGCTTGAGAAGAACTCTAGAATAAACAAAATATATCCATTTTAAAAATATTTTCGTTTAATTAACGATATCTGCCAAACCACGCGCCCTATCACAAATTCCGAAAGGACATTTTATTAGACTGACATGCTGAACAGATTTGTGAAGTTTCCCCTCGATTGGATCAAAAATGAGGGAGGAGCTCGGTTTTAAAAGTTCATGCTTAAAAACGTCATAACTCTGAAACCATGTGATGCATGACGTCATGCTCGCTGACTTTTTTGTTCGTCATGGGTATGCGATTCTGCCTGCAAAGTTTGGCCTTGATCTGTTCAGCCGTTTCAGAGAAAAAGTTGTTTTCGTGTTTTCACGAAAAACAATATGGCGGCCGAACCACGTGACCGGTGACGTCATAATTACCATTAAAATATTCTACAGACCGAGTCCCCCCTACGGTGAAAATTTGATCTCAATCGGTCTAATTATTGCAGAGAAAATCTTTTTTAAAGGAAATTAAAACATAAAATGGCACCGAGTTAAGGATCATCAGAATTATCAGAATTCCCAAAGTTCAAAGTGCCATAACTTTGTCAAAAATGATCGAAACGTCGTGAAGTTCGAACTCGATCTGTAACTTATCATGAGGAAACAATGTGCCAAGTTTGAAATCATTAGCATTAAGCGTTTAGAAAAAAAGTCCGGAAAACTGTTCTTTGCGTAACAGACTGACTGACTGACGGACGGACGGACAGACTGACTGACTGACTGACGGACGGACGGACGGACGGACGGACGGACAGACTGACGGACTGACAGACTGACAGACGGAGGGACGGCGTGCAAACCTATAGTCCCCTCCGGTGTGCCGGTAGGGGACTAATAAAGGATGCATCGAGGAGCCATGCACGGCTATGTATATAATTACCAGCAGCGTTGACATTTTCTCAATATAATAGCCTGTTATGGCTTATAAATGAAAGTTTTAGTATTATTTCATTCCATGACTTGTACAGCACGAACTTGTTTCATGCTCCGATATACAGTCGTGGCCAAAAATATTGGCACCCTTTCACTTTTTTCAAATAACTCACAATTTTCCCTAACAATAAGTTGAAATTGACAAAAGTATTTGGTCTCTACAATTCTTTATTTCACTGTTAATATTACAGTTACAGAACCTTTGTTTTTGATTCAGAACTTAATATATTCTTTTAAATCAGAGAATGAAAATAAATGGCATTGACAAAATTATTGACACCCTAGACTTAATATTTGGTAGCAGCCTTTGGACAAAATAACTGCAGTCTAGCACTTCCCATAGCCATGAATGAGCTTCCTACACCTCTCTTCTGGAAGTTTGGCCTACTCCTCTTGTGTAAAACTGTTCCAGTTCTCCAAGATTTGAAGGGTGCCTTCTCAAACTGCAGCTTTTAGATCATCCCACAGATGTTCAATGAGATTTAGATCTGGACTCATTGCTGGCCACTTCAGAACAGTCCAGCGTTTTGTCTTGAACCATTCCTGGGTGCTTTTTGAAGTGTGTTTGGGGTCATTGTCCTGCTGCAAGACCCATGGCCTTCGATGGAGACCCAGCTTTCTGACACTGGGTTGAACATTGCTCTCCAAAATGCCTTGGTAATCTGATTTTGTGATGCCATGTACACATTCAAGGTACCCAGTGCCAGAGGCAGCACAGCAACCCCAAAACATCACTGAACCTCCTCCATGTTTGACTGTGGGGAAGGTGTTCTTTTCTTTGAAGGCTTCATTTTGTTTTCTATAAAAATAGAGATTATGTGCTTCACCAAAAAGCTCTAATTTGGTCTCATCTGTCCACGGGATATTCTCCCAGAAGTATTTTGGCTTGTTCAGGTGTGTTTTGGCAAATTCCAGTCAGGCTTTCTTATGTCTCTCTCTCAGCAGTGGGGTCCTCCTGGGTCTTCTACCATAGAACCCCTTTTCATCGAGTTGGCGACGGATGGTGTGAGTTGAAACTGCCATACCTTGTGTCTGAAGGTCACCTTGAATCTGTTTGGCAGTTGATCTAGGTGCTTTCTCCACCATTCAAACAATCCTTCGCTGCAATCTTCGATCAAGTTTTCTCTTGCGGCCACGTCCAGGGAGGTTGGCTACAGTGCCATGGGCCTTAAACTTCCTGATAACATTGTGTGCGGTGGACACAGGAACATCAGTCTCTGGAGATGGACTTCTAGCCTTGAGATTGCCCATGCTTGGCTACAATCTTGTGTCTGTCCTCCTCAGACAATTCTCTTGTTTTCTTTCTTTTCTCCATGCTCATTGCGGAACACACAGTGACACAAAACAGCAGAATGACTCCTTTTCTCTCTTCAAACTGGTTTAATGAGTGATTTTTATATTGCAGGCACCTGCAACTCACTTGAGGTGAGTTCAATTCCAAAGTAAAGGACAATCACCTGCTTGAAATCAAATTCTTTCTAGCAACTTCTAAAAGGTGCCAATAATATTGTCCGGGCCATTTAAGGATTTCTGTGTGGAATAAGCTAAGATTTAGTCATTTTTTCAGCTTTTTTAGTTTTGTTCCACTGCAAACCAAAGAAATACATTTGTGGATACCAAAAGATTTTTAAAATTCAACAATTTTCTGGAAGAAATGGTGCATTATTTGAAAAAAGTGCAAGGGTGCCAATATTTTTGGCCACGACTGTAGGAGCCTTGCACGATGTTACACCTCGTTTTACTTCGCAGACTCTTGGGTAGAGATCTCGGAAAATTGTTCAATCGAGTGGATCATGAAGTTACAATGGGATGTTCAAAATGAGAAACTCTGAATAGTGCAAAAACCATTCATGGAACGCCATTGCTTTGATGCCTGAAGGTGGGAACATGTCCAAGACTGATGTTCAAAATCGAGAGCTTGCACATTTTGCTTCAATGGATTGTTGTCTTCAGAGATCTTTCTGAAACAATCGATGACTTGGAGAACAGTACAAGATGACATAATTGTACACCACTTATTTCCGATTCCATCTCCAGGTGCTGCATGTTGTCATCGCCGGGCACCGAAGGGGGCCCTGGCGATGACGCGTGCTGAAAGGGAGTACTCGGTTTTCACTCCGGTTTCTTGTTTGTTCCTTGCGAAAAGCGAAGATTTTAAAAGTCTATTGGTGGTTGGTCTTGTGTGTTATTCTGTCTGTCTGTATGTCATTCGCCTACAGGTCACAATTTTCAACCGATCTTCACGCAACCTTGACCAAATGGTAGAGTTGGTCATAAGCAAGAAGCTTATTATTTTGGGGTCAAAGGGTCAATAGTTCAACATAGGCCAAAGGTCAGATGGACAGATGAGACCAAACCAAATAAAAATCCTCAATTTTCATCTGATTGACTTGAAATTTTAAGAGAATTTGCCTATATGGTCACTGAATTCAAACACCAAGTATTTTTGAGGTCAACATAGGCCAAAAGGTCAACATAGGCCAGGTTTCTAAAACCCTCAATTTTCATCCAATTAACTTGCTGATTTTTTAAAAAGGATAAATTATGAAAAGTTGTCTAAGACTGGTGTGGATATGAAAATAACTTTTGCTAATCTCTATGACCATTGCACTCTTACCCTCATGTGTAGTGGTTCCTGTTGCACTTATGATCTCTCTCCTTCATTGAGAATTTCTTGAGAACTTTACACATTTGTACCATCCCACGCGTGGATAGGATGCAAACACCATGCGGGTGGTAGCTTGTCTTGAATGGGGTAACATCACGTGGTACCATGTATTGCACGTAAAAAATTTACAACATTGATTAATTAATTGCAGTTTTAAAATGGTAATTAAACGTTAAAACTTTTTCGTATTTCGGCTTAGGTAACCTACCATTTGGGATCAGTTGAGCCGGTATTAATTTTGTCACTAGATCATTTCAATAATAATCTGAGTAGGGCACCTTGCCTATAAGCTGTACATTCTTATTATAATAGAGCAAACGTATATGGTTATGTCGTTATGTATGTTTGTTTGTTTATATGCGACTAAAACGTCTTCTTCTTCTTCAAATAATATTAAAACCCTCTTAATTACGTTTAGACTGCTGAGAATTCTCAGACCTTTGACGACCCTTTAATTCCCCCAAGACCCTGAAGACCACCAAGACCCCCTGAAGACTCCAAAGATCCAAAACACCCCCAAAGACCCAAAATACCCTTGAAGGCCCTGAGGCTCAAAAAGACATTGAAGACCCAAATGCCCCCGAAGTCCCAAATGGCCCCGAAGACCCAAAATACCAGGACGACCCAAAACACCCTGAAGAGCCAAAACACCCCGAAGACCCAAAACACCCTGAAGAGCACAAAGACCCAAAAGACCCTGAAGACCCAAACTACCCTTGAAAGCCCTGAGGCTCAAAAAGACCCTGAAGACATTGCCCTAGGGATCAGTTTTTTTTTTGTTTTTTTTCCAAGTTTTTTGAAGAAGGTCACGTCTTTTCGAAGCTGCTCCATGTGCTCACGCTTTCGAAGCTAAGTGATATTTCTCAATTGTGTTTTTGTCGAGACTGTATCTATCTTTCGGTGTATGTACCTATAGCGTATCTTTTGGAAAATTTTCGGTGCTAATTTTTCGTACATGTATACACAATCGTCGGTTAATGGTATCGAGTATTCTGCGGCCTAGTACTCGTAGGCTTAGACTACCGTACCGTCTCCGACCTTGTGGTTTGTTTTTCTCTCAGCGATTCATCGAATGCGCTGAAATTATTTTCGTTCTCTGTTTCGTACCAGTCGTTCACCCCGTACCTCCTTGTTTTATATCTGTACTCACACAACAAAAAAAAAAAAACCCCAAAAAAATATTTCCTTCCCAGGTCTTATTCGTTTATTTGTTGTTCTTTTTGTTCGTTCGTTCTTCGTTCGCGATCACGCGGTTAGAAATGTATAATCTCTCCCCTGAACAACTATTTTCTCTCATATATTATATCACCCTTTTCTTCTTTTCCTACAAAAGGATGCTTTTGTCTTGCTCACCAAATCTATTCATTCCAAAATATATATATAATACCATCTCTTACAGTTCCTCCTTTCTACATTCCCTAAACTATCCAGAACTCCATCCCTCCTCCAGTGTCCTCAAACGTATTTTTGACTCGAAGGTCTCAAACTCATTTTGCAAAAAATTCGTTTCCCATGAATCGTACACTTTTCAAAATCCAATCTCACCCCTCCCCTCCAAATCCTCCCCATCACCCATCCCTTTCAAATCTCCCCCCTTGCCCCTTCCCTCCCCTCCCTCCTAAACTCCCCCCACACCCCTCCCCTCCGAGACTCTCCCTCGCTCCTCCCCTCCTAGACTCCCCTCTCACCCCTCCTCCTCAAAGCATCCTCCCTGCTTCTTCCTCCTTCCAACTTTCACCTTCATCTCCCCAAACCTTCTGCCTTGCTCTTCCCCCTCCTCAAATAACACCTCACTGTGCCTCACCCAATCTCCATCAAACCTTTTGTCCGCCCCATTCTTCCCTTTCTCCAAGCTATTCTGAAATCTCTGACACACCTTCAACAACTCTCCCTACCTCTTCCTCCTCTTCCACATCTTACCCTACCCCTCCCCCCCCCTGTTCTGGACCCGATGCTCCCCCTTCCTCTTCATTAACGGTATGGACCTCAAACATCCGGGGCCTTCACTCAAACCTGACTGACCTCTCCATACAGGTTGCTTCTGACAAACCAGATGTGATCTGCTTAACAGAAACTTTCCTCCTTCATGATGTCTCTGATGCCTTGGTATCTCTCCCAGGTTACTCCCTCCTCCGGTATGATAGACCTGAGCCTCGTCCTGGAGGTGGGGTTGCTATCTTTATAAAAAAACTCTCTTCCTCACTCGCCCTCCACTGCCCTCTCTCCACCTCACCCCCAGGAATACCTTTGGCTACGGCTTCCCCTTCGCTCCCACCTTTTGTTCATATGTGTGTTGTACCGTCCACCAATCAGCGATGACTCCATCTACATCTCACTGTCTGATAATATGGACCAACTTCTATCTACCCATCCCAACTCTCTCTTCCTCATATGTGGTGATTTCAATTGTCACCATGCCAGTTGGCTGGGTGTGGGTACCTCTCTCACCAGCCATGGCTCTTCAGCAAAGGACTTCTGCGACTCACTGGGACTGACACAATCTGTCAATTTCCCGACCCGGATCTCAGTCAACGGAGCATCTTCTCTTCTGGATTTGGTTATGACAAACTTCTCTGAAAATGTCTGCTGCTCTTCTTCTGCTCCAATCAGCTCATCTGATCTTGTGCTTGTCAAAGTGGACATCTCTCTGACCATTCTCAGAGAGCCTCCTCAGCGTCGACGAGTCTGGCATTTCACTCAGGACAACTGGCACGGTCTTCAAGCAGCCATCAATCATCTGGACTGGTCTCCCATCTCTACCGCCTCTGACATCAACTCATCCTGGGAATTCTTTCAAAGTAAATTGCTCTCTCTCATGCACAGATTTATACCATCTCGTCTTCAGTTGTCATACCCTTCCTCCCGTCCATGGTACACGGAATCTTGTGGTGAGGCTGTTTCCCTGAAACAACTTGCTTTCGTCTCCTGGAAAGCAAATCCAACGGAAGGAAATCTCATTTCCTTTCACAAAGCCCGAAACAAGTGTGTGTCCACCCTCAGGAGAGCCAGGAAACAATATCTCACCATTCTCAAGACCGAACTCTCTTATCTGTCTCCCTCTTCCAAATCCTGGTGGCGTCTGGTCAAATCTGTTTCTGGTGTTTGTTCCCCCTCCATCCCCTCCCTCACCTCAAACGGCTTAACGGCTGACTCCGCACGTGAAAAAGCTGAATGCCTCAACTCTGTGTTTGCCTCTAAATCTTGTGTCCCAAACCCATCCCTCTCTGTACCCACCGTACCCAGTCGTACCCAGCTGCTCCTGGACTCTGTGTCCTTTCCTCCTGACAAGGTGGAAAAGTTTCTGTCAACCCTCGACTCTGATTCTGCAACTGGTCCTGACGGCATCAGCCCACGGGTCCTAAAATCATGTTCTTCTGCTCTTTCACTCCCTCTTTCTGTTCTCTTCACCCTCTCTTCTGCTCAAGGTCATCTGCCATCTGCTTGGAAATCAGCCAACATCACCGCTTTGCACAAAAAAGGTGCAAAAACAGATCCCAGCAACTACAGACCAATCAGCCTTCTCCCAATTATCAGCAAAGTCATGGAATCCATCATTGCTTCAGATATTAAATCTTTCCTCTTCTCCAATGGCTTGATCTCTGATCATCAATTTGGTTTCAGACCTGGTCACTCTACTCTGGACATGCTGCTTCTGCTTTCTCAACAATGGATGGAGGTCCTCAACGCCAAACAGGAAATTAGAGCTGTCTCCCTTGACATTTCACGTGCCTTCGATACGGTCTGGCACCCTGCTCTGCTCTCCAAACTCTCCTCCTTTGGTATCCATGGAAATCTCCACGCATGGCTGGCGGACTTCCTCTCTGGTCGTAGTCAACGTGTGGCCCTGAATGGGTTTCTCTCATCTCCTCTTCCTGTTCAGGCTGCAGTTCCCCAAGGTAGTGTTCTGGGCCCTGTGCTTTTTCTGGTCTTCATCAATGATCTCTCTGACTCTCTTGAAAATCCTCTCTATCTCTTTGCTGACGACTCTACTCTCTGTCGCTCCATTCCTTATCCCTCAGATCGGCAGTCTGCAGCCTCCTCACTCTCTGCAGACCTGGACAAAATCACAGACTGGTCAAACAAGTGGAACATGTCTTTCAATCCTGACAACTCTCACACTCTTACAATGTCTCTCCGAAAGGACCGACTGGACAACCCTCCCATCTACTTTCTCAACAATCCTCTCCAAGAAGTTCTGTCGCTCAAGCTTTTGGGTCTCACTATCTGCCATGATCTTTCTTGGGAAAACCACATTTCCAAGCTGGCCTCCAAAGCCAGTCGCCGACTGGGCATCCTCCGTCGGGCGAAGTCCTTCCTTGGCACACCTGAGCTCCTCACCACATACAAGGCTTTCATCCGCAGCTCAATGGAATACTGTTCCCCCCTCTGGGCTGGTGCTCCTGCCTCACACCTTGCTCGGCTTCACGCTGTTGAGGCCAAAGCTTTCAGAATCATTGGAATCTCCTGCGATGTAGTCAACGCCGAGGGCCTTTCACTCACTCACCGCAGGCAGGTTGGTGGTCTTTCTGTCTTCTACCGACTCCTCTCCGGCCTTGCTCCCCCAGCTCTCTCTGTGCTCTGTCCCCCCAATATTCCTTCAGGTCGCACAAGATCTGCCTGCAACCCTCTTATGGTTAAACTGCCAAAGTCTAGGCTCTCTGCTCACCTTCACTCTTTCATTCCCCTTTTCTCCCACCTCTGGAACAAACTCCCCCACTCCCTTCAATCCCACTCCTCCCTCCAGGTCTTTAAAACAGCTGTTCACCACCATCTCTTATCTTCCCCCATCGAAAACCTTGATCTTTTCTACCCCCGGTAATTCACCCCAGAGTCCTTGCAGTGTTCATATGTTTTAATCCTCTCCCACCTCCCCCCAAGTCCTCCCGATGGCCCTGCTCTCAAATGTTGTGTTTGTGTCCTTCCTCCTCTTCCCCCTCTCTTTTGTGGCCTTCCCCCTCTCTCCCCATCTTGTCTGCCGCTCCCCTTGTTTTTTGTGTTTTGTGTGTCGGTTTGTCTTTTTGTGTGATTAATGTTAGCTCTTTCACGAGCCTCGATCTTGTATACAAAAAAAAAAGAAAAAAAAAAAAGACCCAAATGGCCCCGAACACCCAAAATACCCAAAGACCCTTAAAGACCCAGAGGAACCAAAAGATCCTTAAGACACAAAAGCCCCTGAAGACACCGTAGACCCAAAAGACACGGAAGACCCAAAAGACCCCGAAGACCAAAAATACCCTGAAGACCCCCAAAGACCATTAAAGACCCTTAAATACCCCCAAAGAACCAAAATACCCCAAAGACTCTTAAAGACCCAGAGGAAACAAAATACCCTTAAGACCCAAAACCCCTGAAGACTCAAAAGACCCCAAAGACCCAAAACACCCCAAAGACCCAAAATACCCTTAAAGGCCCAGAGGATCCACAAGATCCTGAAAACCCAAGTGGCCCTGAAGATCCAAAACACCACGAAGACCCAAAAGACACCGAAATGGTCAAAGATGCCTTTCCCTCTGAAACGACGTGCGGTGAGGCACGCAGAGCGCACCGGGTCACGCTAGTATGTAATAATAGAATATATTTATTGGTTCATAAGTAACAGTTTTCTTTAAACACAGATTCACAACACAAGTTTTACATTTCCTTATGTGAATGTCTCTACAAAAGAATTAATCTGTGCAAAATGTGACTTCACCACTCAAATTGTAATGATGTAAAATAATGTACTATAATGTAATAAAAGGAGCTGGTTTCGATGATTGTAGTTATTTTCCATTTCGAGTATATTTGTGTGGGGAAAATGAGAGCATGCATTGCTGTCAGTGCTGTAGAGGCTTTCCTCTGTACATGGCGTGTGTGTGTGTGTGTGTGTGTGTGTGTGTGTGTGTGTGTATGTGTGTATATACTGTATGTATGTGTGTATATACCGTATGTGCATATACTGTATGTGTATGTATATACTGTATGTGTGTACATGCTGTATGTGTGTATGTATATACAGTAAAACCTCCTCCAACGCGGGGGATACGTTCTGGGATGATCTCGCGTTGGAGGAATCATTAACCGTATGGGGAAATTGGGGATATGTTCCAGGCTCCCAAAAAACTGACCCGAAAACAGCCTTTCTTGCTTTTTTTTTTTTTTGCATGTTTCTTTGTATGGAATGGTGCAGCATTATTAAATATACATTAAAATAAGTGTTAGTATCATAATAGTACTGTACTAGTGGGGTCACCCGTGGGAATCCCACGGGTATGGACATGTGTGACATTTGGACATCTTGATTTACATGCTGCACATTAAATTTTACAAAATGGTTAAAATGGTGTAATGAACACAATTTATTTATTTCACATAATATGTGACCCCTCACTCCTCTCCACCCTCACGCCTCTCCAATGCCACTCCTCCTCACACTCCTCTCCAATACCTCCTCAAACTCCTCTCCAATACCTCCTCATACTCTTCTCCAATAGCTCCTCACACTCCTCTCCAATACCTCCTCACACTCCTCTCCAGTACCTCCTCACACTCCTCTCCAATACCTCCTCACACTCCTCTCGAGTACCCCCTCACACTCCTCTCCAATACCTCCTCACACTCCTCTCCAATACCTCTTCACACTCCTCTCCAATACCTCCTCACACTCCTCTCCAATACCTCACACTCCTCTCCAATACCTCCTCACACTCCTCTCCAATACCTCCTCACACTCCTCTCCAATACCTCCTCGCACTCCTCTCCAATACCTCCTCGCACTTCTCGCCAACCCCTCACACTCCTCTCCAACCCCTCACACTCCTCTCCAACCCCTCACACTCCTCTCCAATACCTCCTCACACTCCTCTCCAATACCTCCTCACACTCCTCTCCAATACCTCCTCACACACCTCTCCAATACCTCCTCACACACCTCTCCAATACCTCCTCGCACTCCTCTCCAATACCTTACACTCCTCTCCAACCCCTCACACTCCTCTCCAACCCCTCACACTCCTCTCCAATCCCTCACACTCCCCCTCCAATCACTCCTCACTCTCCACTCCAATCGGCCCTCACTCTCCAACTCCTCGCTCCTCACTCTCCAACTCCTCGCTCCTCACTCTTCAACACCTAGCTCCTTGCTCTCCTACCCCTCGCTCCCCTTCATCTACGTTTACAACAAAATGTGTAATTTGTGGCTGGATGGTTTGTATACAGCCTTTGGATGCTTGTTGCCTCATTTTGCTGGGGACTCAGCTATGCTGCTGAAGCAATGCCCCACCCCGCCCCCCCTCATTACCAGTCAGCCGGTACTCATTTTGCCAACCCCAGAAGGATTAACATGCTGAGTCAACCTCCTGGTTGGCAGTGGGGTCTATTGGACTCACCGGGGATGAACTCAACCGTTTCTCCAATAAGCGTTGGGCATAATTCAACGAATTGACAGCACCTCAAACACAGGACCCTAAGATCTCAAACCAGCCACCTTTACCGTTAAGCCACCACCAAACTTGCATAATTTGAGACAAAGGGGTATTAAAAAGTGTAAAGCTCAAAAGTGTAAATACTCATGCAAAACAAAATAATTAGTGGTGCATAACAAACCTGGAAGAAGATGGAAATAGATGGAAAGGTGATCCAGGAACCAAACTTAACAGTACGCCGTATGGTAATTGCTGTATTGTCCCCTGTCGCACTGCGGAGCGAAAGGGGGACTATGGTTTTCCCGGCCGTGCGTGCGTGCGGGCGTGTGTGCGTGCGTACGTGCGTGCGTGCATGCGTACGCGACGGACCGATTTCTAATTTGGTGTGTGGGTGCAACGCACGTCAAAATCCAAGATGGCCGCCGCCATGTATGTCTGACGCCATGAATGTCTGAACCTTGTGAGCGGAATATCTTGAAAAATAAGCTAAGTACCAACTTCTAATCTGGTGTGTGGGTGTATCTACGCATAAGGAAGAAGGCTATTGCAAATTGGGTCGCCACGTCAAAATCCAAGATGGCCGCCGCCATGTATGTCTGAACCTTGTGAGCGAAATATCTTGAAAAATAAACGAACTACTAACTTCTAATCTGGTGCCTGGGTGTATCTAGGCATAAGGAAGAACGCTATTGAATATTGGGTCGCGACGTCAAAATCCAAGATGGCCGCTACCATATATATGTCTGAACCTTGTGAGCGAAATATCTTGAAAACTAAACGAACTAGTAACCTCTAATCTGGTGTGTGGGTGTATCTACGCATAAGGGAGAACGCTATTGCAAATTGGGTTGCCACGTCAAAATCCAAGATGGCCGCCTTGCGTCTTCCAATTTGTAAACTCGCATCACTTCACCGACGGGGTACCTAGGCGTAACGCTTGTACCAATTACAGGTAAGCTATGTGTGGCATTTCAAGCATTACAAGATATCGCAGGTTGCAGCGCTTTAGGGAACGAGTAAATTTTCACACATGAGAATTTTTTCCCTGCATGAGTAATTTTTAAAATCAATGGAGAGCTCATGTTTCACCTCTCGCAATGAACGATGATTGGTGCATGGAAGCCATGTCGGAGTAGTGGTTGTCTGTGCAAATCAGAAAAACACTGTAGTTCGGGTCGTGAATTGAAGGCCGATATCCTGAAGGATGATTTATGGCTTTTTGAGTTAAAAACTCAGATAATTTCACATCACATTAGATGCCCAATCATGTGTTCATTTCTTAGATGTGGCATATTGATTTAATTACGACAGACTTTTTTCCTTTTTCTGCCATGAGCAAGTTTTGCCCTCATTGTTTCCCTTCTAAATAAAGTCGAGGCTCATGGAGGACAAATAAAAAGATAAGGAAGAGGACGAACGAGTGGAATTGGGGTTGAAATTTTCAACAACTATCCATGACACTTGTGAAAATTTGAGGATTTGGCCAAAAGGAAGATGATGCGAAAATTAAAAAGTGTTCTTGTATCTAATCTTCAGTGGTGAATGGATATTGAACGGGCATTCTCAGTGTAAATGCATTTGGAGTTTTTCATCGTGAGGCAAACAAAATGGGGAAAATCATTTCGACTGGTGAAATATGTTGTCTTATTTATAACCAGAACTGCAATGACATTTAGCAAAGTTAAATTCACCATCTACTTTGTGATCAGCTGGTAAAAGAAATCCAATTCATTATTTATGACCGTATTGGAATTTTGCTCGACTATACATTTTCACATCCGCCCCACCTGATAATAAATGACCTGACACGCACAAGAAGCGACCAAATCAGCCAAAGGCCACCATCCTCCCCCAAGCATAATACAATTAAGGCCGTTGTCTGGAGAGCAAATCATTTTCTCTTTCTGCATCGACTGAGTCGAGACCATGCATATCATGATAATATATCTGTGCTGAATGTACCAAATTGTGTCAATTCTGTGTGAGAGTAAAAACTAGGTGTGCATTTCAAACGCTACAATAATGCCACTCTTGTGCTGCTACCCCATATACGTTTTGAACTATTTATTTTATTGCTGATGTATTTTATTGACAATGAACTGCATGCCAGTGAATACAGGGAGCCCTGTGACTAGCGAGAACTTGGACCAATCCATGACACAAAACCGCCCTCAACGGAACTTAACGCGGTGCCACCACCACACCACTCTTATCGCCTCTGAGAAAGAGAACTAGCTTGTTATCAAAACGTCGGGCTTTAATAAAGAATTTATTATTTTACTGCTGAGTGCGCTACATTTTACCAACGAGCATGGATCGGCTCGCCACGCTCGCCTCACTACGCATTGCAACAGAGAGGCACGGGGCTTGCTTAAACTGAGGATGATGACCTGATTGAACTTGAGTTTCTGTGTTGTCATGATTTACACCATTCAGAATATAAACATTTCTTTTGTACAAATTTATTTGTAATATTGGTGATATTATTTATCTGTAATTTATTTTTAATCTAAAAAGGTCTAAGGGGTGCAAAGCTCTAAATGGTCAAGGGTCCAAGCTGGTCTAATGGGTCGAAAGGGTCTTGCTTGTCTTTGGGGTATTTTGGATTTTTCAGTCTTTTGGGTCTCTTTGGGGTCTTTTGGGTCCTCTGGGTCTTTTTTTTTTTTTTTTTTTTGTATACTGACTCGAGGCTCGTGAAAGAGCTAACATTTACTTCACAAACAAATCAACCAGACAAACAAAATATATAAAAAGAGGGAGCGGAAAACAAGATGGGGAGAGAAGGGGAAGCACACAAACACAACATTTGAGAGCAGGGAGATGTGTGGAAGGGAGAGGGCTTGGGGGGAGGAGGCGTGGGAAGGGGGGGGGGGAGGGAGAAGTATAAAACACAAGGACACCAAGGACTTCCAGGACAGAAGTTGGTATTTCAAAAAAGTGGAATTGGGGTGAAATTAGCGGGGGTAGAAAAGATCAAGGTTTTGGATGGGGGAAGATAAGAGATGGTGGTGAACAGCTGTTTTAAAGACCTGGAGGGTGGAGTGGGATTGAAGAGAGTGAGGGAGTTTGTTCCAGAGGCGGGAGAAAAGAGGAATGAAGGAGTGAAGGTGAGCAGAGAGTCTTGATTTTGGCAGTTTGACCATAAGAGGGTTGCAGGCAGATCTTGTGCGACCTGCAGGAATATTTGCGGGACAGAGCCCAGAGAGAGCTGGGGGGGGCAAGGCCAGAGAGGAGTCGGTAGAAAATGGAAAGACCACCAACCTGCCTGCGGTGAGTGAGTGAGAGGCCCTTGGAGTTAGCTTCATCGTGGGAGATTCCAATGATTCTGAATGCTTTGGTTTCAACAGCGTGAAGACGAGCTAGGTGTGAGGCAGGAGCACCAGCCCAGAGGGGAGAGCAGTATTCCATTGAGCTGCGGATGAAAGCCTTGTATGTGATGAGGAGCTCAGGTGTGCCAAGGAAGGACTTCGCACGACGGAGGATGCACAGTCGGCGACTGGCTTTGGAGGCCAGATTTGAAATGTGGTTTTCCCAGGAAAGATCATGGCAGATAGTGAGACCCAAAAGCTTGAGTGACAGAACTTCTTGGAGAGGATTATTCAGAAAGTGGATGGGAGGGTTGTCCAGTCGGTCTTTTCGGAGAGACATCGTAAGAGTGTGAGATTTGTCAGGATTGAAAGACATGTTCCACTTGTTAGCCCAGTCTGTGATTTTGTCCAGGTCTGCAGAGAGTGAGGAGG
Source organism: Myxine glutinosa (assembly GCF_964187855.1). Taxonomy (NCBI): domain Eukaryota; kingdom Metazoa; phylum Chordata; class Myxini; order Myxiniformes; family Myxinidae; genus Myxine; species Myxine glutinosa. The sequence goes on from NC_136268.1 coordinate 58,570,926, forward strand.
CTGCAGACTGCTGATCTGAGGGATGAAGAATGGAGCGACAGAGAGTAGAGTCATCAGCAAAGAGATACAGAGGATTTTCAAGAGAGTCAGAGACATCATTGATGAAGACCAGAAAAAGCACAGGGCCCAGAACACTGCCTTGTGGAACTCCAGCCTGAACAGGAAGAGGAGATGAGAGAAACCCATTCAGGGCCACACGTTGACTTCGACTAGAGAGGAAGTCCGCCAGCCATGCGTGGAGATTTCCATGGATACCAAAAGAGGAGAGTTTGGTGAGCAGAGCGGGGTGCCAGACCATATCGAAGGCACGTGGTATGTCAAGGGAGACTGCTCTAATTTCCTGTTTGGCATTGAGGACCTCCATCCATTGTTGAGAAAGCAGAAGCAGCATGTCCAGAGTAGAGTGTCCAGGTCTGAAACCAAATTGATGATCAGAGATCAAGCCATTGGAGAAGAGGAAAGATTTCATATCTGAAGCAATGATGGATTCCATGACTTTGCTGATAATTGGGAGAAGGCTGATTGGTCTGTAGTTGCTGGGATCTGTTTTTGCACCTTTTTTGTGCAAAACTTTACAGTTTTTGTACCTTTAAGGGTATTTGCGGTATTTAAGGGTCTTCGGGGTATTTTGCGGTTTATTTTTTTTATCTATATGTCTATCTATCTATCTATCTATCTATCTATCTATCTATCTAATATAGCTAGTATAGTATATTTCTAGTGTATCTAGTATAGTCTATCTACATTCACATGAAAAATAAGTACACCCCATGTAAAGTTTTGACTTTTTCAACATATTTCAACATACAGCTATTTGATCTTCATTTCAACAATTTTGATAGATAAAGGTGATATAATATAACAAATATCATGAAACATTTACATTTTGTAGTCCATTGTATAATTTAAATAAACATAAATGCAAATTTTGCATGTGGAAAAAGTAAGTACACCCTTGGCTATAATAGATGGTATTGCCCCCTTTGGCAGAAACAACCTCAAGTAGGCGTTTCTTATAACTGTCTACCAGTCTCAGACATCGACTGGGAGAAATTTTTGCCCACTCCTCCATGCAGAATCTTTCAGCTGTTCCATGTTTGAGGGGATTCTTGCATGCACAACTCGTTTCAAATCCCCCCACAACATCTCGATGGGATTTAGATCCGGGCTTTGACTTGGCCATTCCAGAACCCTGCATTTCTTTCTTTTCAGCCATTCCTTGGTGGATTTACTGGTATGTTTAGGGTCATTGTCATGTTGCAAGGTCCACCTTCGGTTGAGCTTCAACTTTCCGACAGATGGCCTCACATTATCCTCAAGCACCCTCTGGTACAATGAAGAATTCATTGTGGATTATATGATGGTGAGCTGCCCAGGCCCTGATGCAGCAAAGCTGCCACAAACAATAATATTTCCACCACCATGCTTTACAGTTGGTATCAGGTTCTTGTGGTCAAATGCTGTCTTTGGTTTTCGCCAATCATGTCTTCTGGTACTGTGGCCAAATAGCTTTACCTTTGACTCATCTGTCCAGAGCACAATGTTCCAGAAGTGCTGGTCTTTGCCTCGGTGTTCATTGGCAAACTTTAGTCTTGCCCTGATGTTCTTTCTGGACAGCAAAGGTTTCCTCCTGGCACACCTCCCATGTAGATCAAATTTGTGCAGCCTCTTTCTAATGGTGGACTCGTGCACTTTGACATCAACAGTGGCAAGAGCTACCTGTAGGTCCCGTAATGACATTCTGGGGTTCTTAGAGACTTCTTTCAGCATCTTGCGGTCTGCTCTCAGGCTGAACTTGTTGGGGTGGCCTGGCCTGAACAAGTTGGCAGTTGTTTTGAATCTTCTCCACTTGTAGATGATCTTCCGGACAGTCGAATGATTGATTTCAAATTGTTTGGAGATCTTTTTAAATCCCTTCCCAGACTCGTAGGCATCTATAACCTTCTTTCTGAAGGCCTCAGAGAGCTCTTTTGATCTAGGCATGGTGACGCCACACACTTCAACAACAAAGAGCAAACCAAACTAAATGTCTGAGGTTTAAATAAGACAGGTTCCTTCAACATCCTCTCTAACGATGTTCTAATCATTTACACCTGAGCTGGTGCACCTGATTCTAATTTTAGGTATTTGAAGTAGTGATAAATGTAGGGGTGTACTTACTTTTTCCACATACTAAATTTGCATTTATGTTTATTTAAATTATACAATGGACTACAAAATGTAAATGTTTCATGATATTTGTTATATTATATCACCTTTATCTATCAATATTGTTTAAATGAAGATCAAATATCTGTATGTTGAAATATGTTGAAAAAGTCAAAACTTTACATGGGGTGTACTTACTTTTTCACGTGACTGTACATGTATTTATTTTTATTTTTAATGTATATTTTTTATATATAAAGGTCTATTTATTTTGGAGTCTATATTTGGGGCTTTTGTGCCTTTTAGGTCTTTAAGGGTCTTATGGATCTTTGAGGTCTTTTAGGTCTTTGGGGTATTTTGGGTCCTCCGGATCTTTAAGAGTCTTTGGGATCAGCAAGGGCCTTTGTGGTTTTTAAGGGTCTTTGGGTTATTCAGGGTATTTTTGGTCTTTAGGGTTCTTGGTGGTCTTGCAAGTCTTGGGTGACTTAAAGGGTCTTCAAAAGTCAAAGGGGTCTCAGCAGTCTAAAGGATCAGAAGAAAATTTTAAGAAGAAGAGATGTTGGTCACAAATATACGTAACCATATACGTTTGCTCCATTATAACAAGATATGAATCCTGAGCTGCACATCTTGCAACATATATACAGTATATCCTCCACCCCAGTTTATCCATCTTCCTTCTATCCACTCTATTCACTCCCGCAATCCTCCTGAGCCAGTTGTTCTCACAAGCCTGCAGCCTCTGTTGTTGTCTCTCTGTCAGTACCACCACCTTCAGATGGTAAACATAGACCGGCGTCACTCATGACATCAGAACCTTCCCTTTCAATTTCCATGCTATTTTTCTGTCTGCCATTGCACCCTCCCCCCCCCCCCCTCCTCCACGAATTTGCACCCACCTGAATCCTCCTCTGCACCTCTGCCTCGGACTTACCATCTCCGGTCACTGTTCCACCCAGATACTCAAACCCATTTCCCTGTCTGATCTCCTTCCCCTCTAACCTGATATTCATTTATTTTCTCTGCTGCCCATCCCACATCACCTCAGTCTTCTCCATACTCATCTTCAGCCCATACTTCTCAAATGCCTTCATCCAGTCCCACAGTACTTTCTGCATCTCCCACCCACTCTTAACCACAACAGCCAGATTGTCCACATAAAACATCCTCTCAAGAATACCCCTCATGTTTATCGACCTGCTTACCAGCTCCATTACCATGATAAGCATGAATGGGCTGAGAGAGCTTCCCTGCCTCAAGCCAATGTTTGCACTTAACTCCTCAGACATCCCTGGACCAACCAAAAATCTTTTCTTCATTCCCTTGTACATCCCTTCCACCAACCTAACTTCTGCTTCTGGCACTTCCATCTATCTTAGTGTCACCATCACCATCTCTCTCAGGAGAAGACCCACGCTATGTCCACAAATTCCAATGCCATTTAATCATGCATCTAAATACCTCTTCTTCAACAGCTGCGTCAGCAAGAACATCCCATCCATCCTTTCTAAACGTCTGCTGCTTTTTCCCAATCTCCATCTCCACACTCTTCCTTATCTTCTTCCTTCATTACATGACTTAGGAGTGCAATGCCACTGTAGTTCCCCAGATTTTGAACATCTCCCTTTCCCTTATATATCAACACAATTATCCCTGCCCTCAATTCCTCTGGAATTGAACCTTCTCTCATACATACATTCAACAACCTCTTCGTCCAACTGACTGTGACTTCTCCCACTGCAATTATCATCTCTGTATATACCTCATCAATGCCTGATGCTCTTCCCTTCTTCATCCTCTTCAATGCTGTGTCCAGCTCTCCGTTGCTTCCTCCCAGGTTCAACAGCACCTTGAAATATCTTGCCACACCTTCAATACTGCGTTCCTCTCTGTCACCAATCTCTGGCCACCATCCTTAATCACCGCCTCCCCCACCCTCTTCATGTCCTTATACTATCCTCACTCCTGTCACGTGCTAACATATACACTATATCATCTTCCCACCATTATTTCCTCATGATGTACTCATACAGATTGAACAAGTCAGGGGAGAGAATGTACAGTCACGTGAAAAAGTAAGTACACCCCATGTAAAGTTTTGACTTTTTCAACATATTTCAACATACAGCTATTTGATCTTCATTTCAACAATATTGATAGATAAAGGTGATATAATACAACAAACATCATCAAACATTTACATTTTGTAGTCCATTGAATAAGTTAAATAAAATAAATGCAAATTTCGCATGTGGAAAAAGTAAGTACACCCCTACATTTATCACTTCTTCAAATACCTAAAATTAGAATCAGGTGCACCAGCTCAGGTGCAAATGATTAGAACATCGTTAGAGAGGATCTTGGAGGAACCTGTCTTATTTAAACCTCAGACATTTCGTTTGGTTTGCTCTTTGTTGTTGAAGTGTACGGCGTCACCATGCCGAGATCAAAAGAGTTCTCTGAGGCCTTCAGAAAGAAGGTTATAGATGCCTACGAGTCTGGGAAGGGATTTGAAAAGATCTCCAAACAATTTGAAATCAATCATTCGACTGTGCGGAAGATCATCTACAAGTGGAGAAGATTCCAAACAACTGCCAACTTGTTCAGGCCAGGCCGCCCCAGCAAGTTCAACCTGAGAGCAGACCGCAAGATGCTGCAAGAAGTCTCTAAGAACCCCAGAATGTCATCACGGGACCTACAGGTAGCTCTTGCCACTGTTGATGTCCAAGTGCACGAGTCTACCATTAGAAAGTGGTTGCACAAATTTGATCTACATGGGAGGTGTGCCAGGAGGAAACCTTTGCTGTCCAGAAAGAACATCGGGGCAAGACTAAAGTTTGCCAATGAACACCTTGGCAAAGACCAGCACTTCTGGAACAATGTGCTCTGGATAGATGAGTCAAAGGTAGAGCTATTTGGCCACAGTACCAGAAGAAATGTTTGGCGAAAACCAAAGACAGCAATTGACCACAGGAACCTGATACCAACTGTAAAGCATGGTGGTGGAAATATTATGGTTTGGGGCAGCTTTGCTGCATCAGGGCCTGGGCAGCTCACCATCATATAATCCACTATGAATTCTTCATTGTACCAGAGGGTGCTTGAGGATAATGTGAGGCCATCTGTCGGAAAGTTGAAGCTTAGCCGAAGGTGGACCTTGCAATATGACAATGACCCTAAACATACCAGTAAATCCACCAAGGAATGGCTGAAAAGAAAGAAATGGAGGGTTCTGGAATGGCCAAGTCAAAGCCCGGATCTCAATCCCATCGAGATGTTGTGGGGGGATTTGAAACGAGTTGTGCATGTAAGAAACCCCTCAAACATCGCACAGCTGAAAGAATTCTGCATGGAGGAGTGGGCAAATATTTCTCCCAGTCGATGTCAGAGACTGGTAGACAGTTATAAGAAACGCCTACTTGAGGTTGTTTCTGCCAAAGGGGGCAATACCACCTATTAGAGTCAAGGGTGTACTTACTTTTTCCACATGCGAAATTTGCATTTATGTTTATTTAAATTATACAATGAACTACAAATTGTAAATGTTTCATGATATTTGTTATATTATATCACCTTTATTTATCAATATTGTTTAAATGAAGATCAAATAGCTGTATGTTGAAATATGTTGAAAAAGTCAAAACTTTGCATTGGGTGTACTTACTTTTTCACGTGACTGTACCTGTCTTTTACAATTCTGTATCTTTTACAGCCTCCAGCCACCTAAAAAGACCTATTTTTACTATTCTAAAGTGAAGAAAAGTGCTGTGCAATCTGCCAAAACTCTGCCAGGCACAGACTGTGTAACAGATCATGAACTCCTTGTGGCAAAGCTTCAGAGTCATATTGAAAAAGGAGAAAGAAAATAAAAAAAACTCGACCAAATAGGACCTCAAAAACATATCCAAACAATATGCAATAAAGGTAAAACAAAAAGAAAAAAGAAAAAAAAGCAAAGTTTTTCAGAGCTGGACTTGGTTGACAGGATGCCAGACAAATTGTGGCAAGAGGTTGAAGACATTGTAAAAGAAGCCAAAATCAACATCCCAAAAGCAAGCATATAAAGAAAAAGGCCAAATGGCTGTCAGAAGGGGCATGAAAATATTGCAGACAGAACTAGGACGGTACTCAGTAGAGAGCATACTTCCACCTGGTTGGCCATTTCACTCAATGGTGAAGAATCACTTAAAAAATTATACTACCTGGACCCGGATCCGGATCTTCACCAAAATTGAATTGGTTTTTCCTTGTCACACACACAACCTGTCCAACAAGTTTCCTCCAAATCTATCCATAACTTGTTGAGATATCCTGCTATGTATCGTTTTGGCCCTATCTCCCAATGGTGAAGAATCACTTAAAATTTTAATAATTCTCATATCCCAATCCATATTCAGATCACAAAAATCGAATCGAATCGTCCTTGTCAGACACCCAACCGGTCCACCAAGTTTCGTCCAAATCTGTCCACAACTTTTTGAGATATCCTGCTATGTATCGGTTTTGGCCCTATCTCCCAATGGTAAAGAATCACTTAAAAATCTAGTAGCCGGATCCGAATCCGGATCTTCACCAAAATCTAATAATTTCGTCCTTGTCACATACGCTACATCTCTGCCAAATCTTTTCCGAATCCTTCCACAACCTTTTGAGATATTTTGTTCACAAACGGACAAACAGACAGACAGGGGTGTAAACATAACCTCCATCCAACTTTGGTGGCGGAAGTAATAAGAGAGATGAAAACCAAAGATGCATCTTGAGAGGACATCAAGAAGCTGAATGCTGACTTCCAACAACAAGCTAAGAGAGACAAAGAGAGTTGTGTCAAAGAGGCATGCATCGAGATGGAAAGTGACAACAGAACAGGAAAAACAGGAGATTGTTTTGAAGGTCAGAGACATCACAGGAAAACTTAGCTCTCAGATCAGGATTCTTACGAGTATAACAGGAAAATATCTGACAGAAGAAACACAGGTGAAAGACAGATGGAAGAACTATACACGGAAACTCTATGCAAACGCGAAAGCAATATGATGACAGCCTTTGAATAAAGAGAATATGAGCAAGAGAGAGATGTATATATATATATATATATATATATATATATATATATACACACACAGCATGGCCAAAAGTATGTGCACACCCCTTTTAATTAGTGGATTCGGCTGTTTCAGCCACACCCATTACTGACAGTATATATAATGAAGCACATAGCCATGCAATCTCCATAGACAAATATTGACAGTAGAATGGGCTTATACTGGAGAGCTCAGTGACTTTCATAGGATGCCACCGTTCTAACAAGTCAGTTCGTCAAATTTCTGCCCTCATAGAGCTGCCCCGGTCAACTGTAAGTGCTGTTATTGTGAAGTTGAAACGTCTAGGAGCAAGAACAGCTCAGTCGCGAAGAGGTAGGCCACACAAGCTGACAGAACGGGACCGCCGAGTACTGAAGCGCATAGCACATAAAAATTGTCTGTCCTCGGTTGCAACACTCAATACCGAGTTCCAAACTACCTCTAGAAGCAACATCAGCACAACAACTGTTTGTTGGGAGGTTGAAATGGGTTTCCCTGGCCAAGCAGCCACACACAAGCCTAAGATCACCATGCGCAATGCCAAGTGTCGGCTGGAGTGGTGTAAAGCTCTCCGCCATTGGGCTCTGAAGCAGTGGAAACGCGTTCTCTGGAGTGGTGAATCATGCTTCACCATCTGGCAGTCCAACGGGCGAATCTGGTTTTGGCGGATGCCAGGAGAACGCAACTGCCTGAATGTGTAGTGCCAACTGTAAAGTTTGGTGGAGGAGAATAATGGTCTGGGGCTGTTTTTTTTATGGTTCGGGCTGGGCCCCTTACTTCCAGTGAAGGGAAATCTTAACACTATAGCATACAATGACATTCTAGACGATTGTGTGCTTCCAACTTTGTGGCAACATTTTGAGAAAGGCCTTTCCTATTTCAGCATGACAACGCCCCGGTGCACAAAGCAAAGTCCATACAGAAATAGTTTGTCGAGATCGGTGTGGAAGAACTTGACTGGCCTGCACAGAGCCCTGACTGACCTCAACCCCATCAAACACCTTTGGGATGAATTGGAACTCCGACTGCGAGCCAGGCATAATCGCCCAACATCAGTGCTCGACCTCACTAATGCTCTTGTGGCTGAATGGAAGCAAATCCCCAAAACAATGTTCCAACATCTAGTGGAAATCCTTTCCAGAAGAATGGAGGCTGTTATAGCAGCAAAGGGGGGCCCAACTCCATATGCAAGGTAGTCAAGGTAGGATTGTATAGGGTAGTGTGCTCCGACTGTTGCGAAGAAGAAGAAACCTTCCTGTAACTAAGTCAGGCCCGGATGTCGTGTAAGTGTATATTTGTCTCCATGCGATGGTTGGAGCTATGCTAATTAGTTAGGGTATAAGGGTAGATTTCCTGTGTGTGAATTGCCTCTGTAGTTTCCTCTTTGTTCTTGTAAAGCACACATGACCAGCCATGCACTTGGCACATAATTGCAAACCACATAATCACTGACCAGATCTGGACATTACTATGACACCATCCAGCTCGAATATTCTCGAAGGGCATCAAGAAAGGCCACGAGGCCATGCCCCGAAGAGCGATTGGTTGGAGTGATGCGATGGCACGGCACGATTGGAGCACATGTCATGTCATCGTCGAACAATCGAGCACCGGGAACAAAAAGGCAGAACATCGCCATTTCCTCTCTCTTCTGTCCTGATGGTCGTTGCGAGCGGTCATGCATTTGCTTGCTCCAGCTTTTGGTGAAGCTCCGTTCCCTGTTTCTCGAGTCGCTCATTTGTCTCTCTCAAGACCTGCATCTCATCCTGTCACGGTCGCTTATTATTTGCTCTTTCTCTTGTCCTGGTCGCATTTTCGCTCTCCCTGTTCCGTGTTCGGGAAAGGCAGATGCATCCTTTCCTCTCCTTGGTGCTGGCTCCGTGACGGCTGTGCTTGGTGCCGTGTGTGCCTGAAAAGAGCATCGGGGCTCGGTGCAGCCGAGCGGGAAGGACGAGGGAGGAGCTCGGGCCTGTTCACTTCGTGTCGACGGCTGTCGGTGAACGCGACTCTGCGCCAACGCGTGTTTTCCCGTGCAGGGACGCGGGACCTGTGACGGCCCCGGACGGTCAAGGATGCCGGAGCAGAGTAGCAGACAAACACACCACACTACATTTTTACATTTATTTTATCATCCCCTTGTGAGTAATTGTGTCTGAGTGGAGGATCCTCAATATAGGAATTTTAGTTTACTGTGCATTCATTTCTGTTATCCTGGCACTTATTTTTATTAAACCCATTACTTGTTACATTTTCAATTCCTTGTATTGTACGTTTATTTATCTGTGGGAATCAGATAACCCCCGTCGCGGCCGTCCATACAGGTAAGGACCTCACTGCCCTCCACTACCCGCCGTGCGTGTCACTACCGCCATAGTTGGGTAAACGCCTCGGAGTTAAAACTCATCTGTCGCCCTCAGGTCTTCACCACAGGGTATACACGTGACAATATATATATATATATATATATATATATATATATATATATATATATATATATATATATAAATATATATATATATATATATATATATATATTGATGGGACAGATGATTGATGGGACTCAGGGCGACAGATGAGTTTTAACTCCGAGGCGTTTACCCAACTATGGCGGTAGTGACACGCATGGCGGGTAGTGGAGGGCAGTGAGGTCCTTACCTGCTTTGATTATTTACCTGTTGATTTTTGTCTTTTTGCACTTGTTTTGTACTCTGTCAAAGTGTCTTTGGGCTTCTTGAAAAGCGCTATATAAAATAAATGTATTATTATTATTATTATAATATATATATATATATATATATATATATATATATATATATATATTGTTGTGGATCTCTCGAGCCCATCGATGTACAGAGGGGGGTTAAACCCTTTTCCCCCTCAGGCCTTCGAGTCCACGAGGCCGCGACCCACTTTATACTCGTGGGGCGGATTGCAGAGCAATTCCAGCCGCCACCCCTGTCGCGAGCGTGCGGAAGGGTGTCTGGTCGAATCCCTAAGTACCTTCGATACACACGCCGCCACGAGAATAGGGACTGGACCTCGCACAAGCCACGCTAATCGGATACGCCGAGCGGTTTTGCGTTTCACATGACTTGTGCCGTTAATTCCTATTGAACCCGATTTGAGCGGTTTTATTCGTGCGATGCTAGGCCAATGCTGTGAAATGACGAGCACGGTCAAATGGAAGGAGGAACACAGGTTTATTTACAATTATACAGGGTGAAAAGGAACAGAGCAGATACTTAGTCAATCTTACTTAATCCCCGGACAAGGGCCCACTCACTCACGCAGGGAAAGTAAAGGAAGGACAAGATAAGGACAAGTTATCTTCTCTTCGAGACTTGGTTATGACAAACTTCCCTGCTAATGTCTGCTGCTCTTCTTCTGCCCCAATCGGTTCTTCTGATCATGTGCTTGTTAAAGTGGACATCTCTCTGGCCATTCTCAGAGAGCCTCCTCAGCGTCGCCGAGTCTGGCATTTCACTCAGGCCGACTGGCACGGTCTTCAAGCAGCCATCAATCATCTGGACTGGTCTCCCATCTCCACTGCCTCTGACATCAATTCTTCCTGGGAATTCTTCCAAAGCAAACTGCTCTCTCTCATGCACAGATTTATCCCATCTCGTCTTCAGTTGTCTTACCCTTCCTCCCGTCCATGGTACAATGAATCTTGTGGTGAGGCAGTTTCCCTGAAACAACTTGCCTTTGCCTCTTGGAAGGCTAATCCAACTGAAGGCAATCTCAGTTCCTTCCACCAAGCTCGGAACAAGTGTGTGTCTACCCTCAGGAGTGCCAGGAAGCACTATCTCTACACACTCAAGAATGAACTCTCAAACCTGTCTCCTTCCTCCAAATCCTGGTGGCGTCTGGTCAAATCCGTTTCTGGTGTTTGTTCCCCCTCCATCCCCTCCCTTACCTCAAATGGCTACACAGTTGACACCGCTCGGGACAAAGCCGAATGCCTCAACTCTGTGTTTGCCTCAAAATCTTGTGTCCCAAACCCATCTCTCTCTGTTCCCACCTTACCCAGTCGAACCCAACTGCTCCTGGACTCTGTGTCCTTCTCTCCTGACAAGGTGGAGGAGTTTTTGTCAAACCTCGACTCTGATTCTGCAACTGGACCAGACGGCATCAGCCCACGGGTCGTAAAATCCTGCTCTGCCGCTCTCTCTCACCCTCTGTCTGTTCTTTTCACCCTCTCTTTTGCTCAAGGTCATCTGCCAGCATACTGGAAATCAGCAAACATTACCGCTTTACACAAAAAGGTGCAAAAACAGATCCTTGCAACTACAGACCAATCAGCCTGCTCCCAATTATCAGCAAAGTCATGGAATCCATCATTGCTTCGGATATGAAATCTTTCCTCTTCTCCAATGGCTTGATCTCCGATCATCAATTTGGATTCAGACCAGGTCATTCTACTCTGGACATGCTGCTTTTGCTGTCTCAACAATGGATGGAGGTCCTCAATGCCAAACAGGAAATCAGAGCCGTCTCCCTTGACATATCACGTGCCTTCGATACGGTCTGGCACCCAGCTCTGCTCACCAAACTCTCCTCCTATGGTATCCATGGAAATCTCCACGCATGGCTTGTGGACTTCCTCTCTGGTCGTAGACAACATTTGGCCCTGAATGGATTTCTCTCATCTCCTCTTCCTGTTCAGGCTGGAGTTCCCCAAGGCAGTGTTCTGGGCCCTGTGCTTTTTCTGGTCTTTATCAATGATCTCTCCGACTCTCTGGAAAATCCTCTCTATCTCTTTGCTGGAGCCACCTGTCGCTTCGCTGATGGACCAATTAGGCATCCTGTTTGCCAAAAGTAATTTACCTATGCGAAGAGTGCTTTAACCTCAGTGTTGCCCAGGTTAAAAAAGGAAATTGTAATAGCCCCTTCCACCACTACCAGGTGGCGCTACACAGTATAGATTTACATAAAGAATCTCTGCCCCCACTCCCCTGTGCGAGGCCGTGGCCACATAGCCTATGTTACGCCCCACACGAAGTTGTATTTGTACCCCGAGTTTAGAGTTTGTACCTTAAAAGATGTGGCTGTGCATAGAACACAAACAAACAAAGAGAGAGAGCGATTTTTGCCTTTTTAAGGGATAGATGTATGTTTGCACTCCTACTTGGCTGATACCTTCAATGGCGCTGTTGGGGGAGGCCTTCGTCCTGCAGTGAACTGAAAATATTATTGCTGTCAATAATGTTGACAATGGCACACAAATATGTTATCTAAGGACAGCTATTTCACTCATACTGATCACGCCATCCTACTCATACTGAGTTTCCGTGTATGTGTGTTGCGGACTGTTTCATTGTGGAGAATGAAAAGAATGTATAACATCCACGAACATAGCTGTTCATGGAATGTATTCAACTGACCTTAAACCAAAAGAAAACAAAAATGTTATTTTCGTTTTTATTCAGAAAACATTCTAAATCTGAAAACAGGCTGAAGCCACAGCCAGGAGCAACTTTTTCAAGACATAGCTGAATTTAAGAGGATGTTGCAATTATGTGACTAATAGGAGAGTGCAGGACAAAAATGTAACGTTTCAGCATGAGTTTAGAATGCACAGTACAAGGGCCTTTCACACAGAAGAACTTTGGTCCTTCATGTCTGTGCTCTATGAACACCACATTTATTCAATTTGCAAATTTATCGACCTCGTTTCTCTGAGAGGAGGGTATGGGTGGGAGTGCGGTGGGGGAGATGGGGGGTTGGGTGGAGTGTGAAGGAGAGCAGTGGGTTAGGTATGGGGACATCCCTTCCACATATACACTCATATATGTGTTTGTGTGTGTATGTATATATATATACACACACCCATAAGAATGTGGATACTTAGAGAGCTGGGAAGAGTCCATTCCACCTTCTGAAACCCACATATGGCCATAACAACGACCCCCCCCCCCCCCCCCACACACACACACACACACACTACATTTTGGCAGGGGTGAATGGGTCTTTTAGTTGAGGAATGAACCAAGACTGACTGCTCATTTACTTTTTGATGAGACCCTCTCGTAGACGTCACAATTACCCATCCATACCCAAATGCCACCCTACCAGCATCCATTTACTGCTCTATCCCCAATGCTTCTCGGTTCCTATCTAATTTTTGTTTAAATCTATCTACCTTTTCTGCTCCCACTACCTCTCCAGGGAGGATACTCCATGCATTTACTATTCTGTGAGTCAAAGGCCCTTGCCTTACTACCGGCTTAACTCTCCCCTTCTTTTCTTTAATGCTATGGCTCCTCGCAATGGCTTTGCGGGTGCAAACCACACCAAGGCCCAACCATTCCAACTTGTGACCACTGTAAGGCCAGCACAAAGAACATCACTACATATCATAAGGACAGTGCAGAGATATTGCTCAATGAAGTTAAATGAGATGACAAATTCGTTCTTCCTCAGGAATCTTAATCATCCCTTTCGTCCAGTTAAACAAAGTGATTTCGCATCACGCATAGTAATTCTTCTTTTCGTGGGTTTTATGTATCATTTTTGTGTGTGCATTGAAGAGCATGACGTCACAAAATATGGTTACACTGTCTTATTTGTCTCGCATTCCTAATCTTCTTCCAAGACTTCTGTTCTAAAGTCGAAAGCATAATATTTAAGTACTAGCAAGGATACCCGTCTACGACGGGTGCAAATTGAAAGGATTCTTAAAATTCATTAATTAAAGGTGAACGCTCTGACTATATCCGACAATGCCTAAGATTGGGGGTATTGATATCAGAAAATTTTCAGCCAAACAGACCTAAAACATAAAAACAACTTTTGTACATACATTTTGTATTGAATATATTCTATAATTTGTATAAAATATAAACACAACATCATTATTCTCTTTTGACTGGATGGGAAGATAGTCGGCCTAGAAGCACCAATTCTGGAGATTCGCCTGTTTTGATTAAAAAGTTTTTCCAAAATAACGTTTTTTACAAACTATGAAAGAGCATCTAGTCCAATATGTGCCTTATACAAAAAAATATAGTCACAACTTACAGCGTGCGTCATCTGTGCCCTAGAGTGCCTCGGGGTAAACCACATTGCGTGTCTGATTGTTGGGTGCCAGGATGGTGAGTTTTACTGCACTGCCGGTCCGAGAGGCAGCCACATACAGCTGACCGTGTGAGAAGCAGGGGACAGAGAGGTCGACCCCTATTGTCATGTACGTCTGATCTTGAGCCTTATTGATGGTCATCGCAAAGCATGGCTTGCAGGGAAACTGGAGTCTCCGAAACTGGAACGGCAGCTTAGAGTCTGACGGAATGAGCGGGATCCTCGGCAGAAGGACGACTTCTCCTTTGTATGGTCCACAGGAGATGGTGGCCTCGATGACATTGGCATGTAGGCGAGTTATGATGCAGCGTGTACCATTGGTGGTCTTGGGTGGTTCCATGTTTCGCAGGATCATGATGGGCACAACACCGAGTTTCAACTTGAGGAGGTGTGGTGGCATTCCTGACAGCTCGAGAGAATTGAGAAGCTCAACAGGGTAAGTGACTGCCTCCTCATCACAGATGGCACTATCCACAGACTTGTAGATCCTCTCATCACCGGGAAACTCTCCCATGATCCAGTTGTTGAGCTGGTTGATATGGGTGTTCAGCGGAGAAAGAATTGCACGCTCATCCAGCCATTCGGACCGGACTCCATTTGTGGTCAAGCAAGGGTGGACTTCAGCCTTCAGCTCCTCCATTGTGGAGACGACCTTGCCTATTTCAGGAGGAATCTCGATCGTGTCTGGTTCGGCCGAAAATGGTATCAGTCCATTGCCAATTTCCAGGAGCAGCTTAGAAAAGTCAGTGGCCCCTTCATCGCCAGACAGGTGAGCTCGCATGTTGGTGGTCAGGTGCTTGACAGTCACATGGCACCACAGGTGGGACGTCTTCAGGCTGGCGTTGACAATGTTGGATCTGGTACCACTCTTGACCACTGGGAGGATCTGTCCGAAGTCTCCGCAGAGCAGTGTGGGAATTTCTCCCATAGGTTTCTTTACTCCTGTGATGTCCTGTAGTGTGCGGTCTACAGCTTCATAGGCTGACTTGTGAGTCATCGGGGCCTCATCCACAATGATGACAGCAGCATCATTAATGACCTTGGCCAATGCTGTTCCACGCTTGATGCTGCATGTTGGCTGCTCTTTGAACTGCGTGTCAAGTGGGATCTTGAAGGTGCTGTGCAGCGTTCGTCCTCCCTGGAGCAGTGTTGCGGCAATTCCACTGGACGCAGTAGCAAGAGCAATCTTGCCTCGTGAGCGAATTTTCTTCAGAATCGTGTTGATGACGAAACTCTTTCCTGTGCCTCCTGGTGCATCTAGAAAGATGATGTTGCTGCTCTTGTTGCCATTGTTGATGTTACCTTGCTGCACCAGTTCAAGGACTGCATTGTAGACCTGACGCTGGTCATCTGTCATTTGCTGTTGGAGATCATCAGCTTGGACAGCCAACTGCTCTTGGTTGTAGTCGACTTCCCTGAAGTATTCTCTCTCAAACCTATATTCTGTGCCCCTCTCTGGCGTAGGTAGGTCATACGAACTGAGATGCCGGCCGCCCATTATGATCACCTTGTCTTCGAGAGAGCAAAGCACAAGGTTGTAGATGTGCTCATTGTAGTCAGCAGCGGGATTGTCAACATTGCGACGGTGCTGAAATAGGTAGTCTTCAGAAAGGATTTCACGGAACTTATCCCATAGCGTGCGTGGAATGCAAGGAAAACATGCGGTAAGGATGACGGCCATGAGACTCCGGAGGTTTGGTGCAGACTGGCTGATGCTTGCCTCATCCATAGCAAGGTGGAGGTGCTGGTCGTTTTCCAAGAGTCCCAATGCGAGACAGGCTTCACGGAAGGACAACTCTTGACCATCCACTGTCCTTAAAGCAGCGAAAGAGGATGGGCCACATACTTTAGTCAGAAGAAGTCGAACGTAGTAACAGTCTCCCTGTCTCGGACTGATGCTGTAGATGCAGCCAATTGCCGGAGTCTTCCGTATTGCATGTGGTCCTTCGACCACCACTTCTCCCCGCTTGCGGCGGGTCCACTTATTGTGCGTCTTGTCCCACGTGTAGTACTCGGGCACCTCGTGGTATTTCAGCGTCTTGGCAAAATCGTCATGATTGCAGAGGTCGAAGAAGGCAGTCAGCGTAATGGCTGGTGGTGGTCACTCTGCCCTCTGTATGGCATTGTCCATATTGAAGTAGACTCGCTGGCCATTCTCGAGGTGGACAGCTAGGCCAATGACTGGAGGTAAATGCTCGGAAATTGGGTGCTCTAGGATCCTCCAGACTGCCTCGCTGCTCCCAACATAACGTGCATTCTGGAACTTAGCTACCTCATCCACTTGACGATTTCCAGCCTCCTCATTGGCTCGCTGCAGTTCAAACACTGCCTGATCGGTCCCCTTAGTGACATTCTTTGTGATATACTTGATGCTCTTGATGCTGGAGCATATCTCAACGTTGATGTGGCAGTTGAATTGGCGGAGGAGGAACGGGTTGTAGGGTACCACCCACTGATTGGTGACTACCTGCACCACTCGTTTTCCCTGCTGGCGCATCTTGATCTCCCCAGTGTAACCACCATCTTCTGGCTTCAGATGTCGGTATTTGGGGTAGCTGTCATTTCCTTGCTCAGTGCTCTGGCTTTGGGAAATCTTTTGAACACTTCTGGTCCTTCATGCAAGGGCTGTTCTGGTTGAGGTTTCCGCATGGACCATGGATCATATGTGCCATAACCATCATGTGCAGCTCAGGATCTTGTTCCTTGTCGGGAATCTCAGCACTGATGACCATATCAATTTTTTCGGGCTTGACTTTGTCCTCTGGAGCGACACATATGAGGATGTGGGCATGAGGAAGACCATGCTTCTGGTACTCAATGGTGTACAGGAAGGCTCTCATCGTCCCAAAAGCTCTCTTCTTTAGTAGCTCCATGAGCTTCTTGTGCTTTTGTCGAAAGACACGGGCAATGAGGTCTGGCCGATCATGGGCTTCTTGTCCTGGCAAGAGGTTTTGCTGGACCTCGACCCATTTGGGATTTGTTGTCATTGTTATAAAGAAGTCCGGCCTCCCCATGCAACGCACATAGCCATGGCATCACTCTGCCTCTCGTGCATCCACCTCGGCCCACCTGTGTACGTCGCTGGAAGGACCACCCGTTGCCCAACATTGCGAGGGTCACCATCGCTGGCCATGAGACTGTCACGGAGGTTGCCGTAGTTATCAGCGAGTAAGGTCTTTTGCTCCCGGCGGATAAAGCCCAGTCGCTCTGCCTCGATTTTAGAATATACATCTACCAGAAACTGCTGAAAGAGTCGTCGCATCTGCAGTATGTGATTTCCCTCTCTCACCATGATGTGGTAGCTGTAGTACTGCAGCTGTGTGAGTTTTTGTCCATCTTTTCCAGTAGCAGTCCTGGCCACCAGGTGGATAGTGTAGCCATCCGTTCCATATGGGAACACTATGGGGTACTGTAGTGCATCATAAGATGCATGCAGCTCACTTATCCTTTTGAGTGCCCCATCGCGAAGTTTAAGGACAATATTTCCGGGTTCTGTTGGCTCATTTTCCATTAAGATGGCGACTTCTGGTGCAGACTGGGCGTTGTAGCGGCGTGCATGCTCACCACGTGGTCGCTTGTTTTCGCGGATGATTATCTCTCGCTCTTCCGAGTTATCTCCTTCTGCAAGCATATCTCTTGCAGTCTTCAGCTCACGGACCAGATGGTTATTCTCGTGGAACCACTTTGTGAGCATTTCAATGATGTTTGGTTTGAGGCCGCTGTGGTTCCTGGCAGTCAGCTCTTTTATTTGGCATGCGAGTCCAGGAAGTAGACCTGTATGAACTTTGGCTGACCTTCTTCAGGTGGGAGCAAGCTGCCAATGCGGTGAAACACTTGACCTTGGATACGGAAGCTCGGGTTCCAGCCCAGTACTTCAGCTTCTTTATGCCCGAAGCTCGTCATCAAAAAACTGCCATTATAAGTTCGAATGTTGTCAAGGAAATGCTTGCTGAGGAGACCTTCGCCAGAGAGAAGTTCCTTCAGGAAGGGAGGAAGGGCAGGGAAAGGCTCAAGGACGACTTTCCCATTGTTGCAGCACACACCTTTGGTCTCTCCTTCGAACTTGTAAGCAGAGCAGTGAGTGCAGACTTGGTCCATTCGGCCGATGTCTGCGTGAGTTGTTGGCTCAGCCGGGTCATACGTGAATGCCTCCCTTTTGTTACTTGGTGTCCGGGCCCGAGCTCGTGCTTCTGCAGTGCGGTGACGGTTTGCCTCGTGTCTTGCATCACACTCTTCCTCAGTCTCATTTACTCGCAGTTGTTGTTGCCTTTTCATTAAGCCTGGTCGATCGCTCATCTTGTGTCTCATTTACTTGCTGTTGTTGTTTCCGATGAGCCTGTTCATGAAGCCTGGTTGATCGCCTATCTTGTGTCTCATTTACTCGCTGTTGTTGTTGCCGATGAGCCTGTTCATTAAGCCTGGTTGATCGCTCATCTTGTGTCTCATTTACTCACTGTTGTTGTTGTCGATGAGCCTGTTCATTAAGCCTGGTCGATCACTCATCTTGTGTCTCATTTACTCGCTGTTGTTGTTGCCGATGAGCCTGTTCATTAAGCCTGGTCGATCGCCTATCTTGTGTCTCATTTACTCGCTGTTGTTGTTTCCGATGAGCCTGTTCATTAAGCCTCGTCGATCGCTCATCTTGTGTCTCATTTACTCGCTGTTGTCGATGAGCCTGTTCATTAAGCCTGGTTGATCGCTCATCTTGTGTCTCATTTACTCGCAGTTGTTGTTGCCGATGAGCCTGTTCATTAAGCCTGGTTGATCGCTCATCTTGTGTCTCATTTACTCGCAGTTGTTGTTGCCGATGAGCCTGTTCATTAAGCCTGGTTGATCGCTCATCTTGTGTCTTATTTACTCGCTGTTGTCGATGAGCCTGTTCATTAAGCCTGGTCGATCGCTCATCTTGTGTCTCATTTACTCGCTGTTGTTGTTGTCGATGAGCCTGTTCATTAAGCCTGGTCGATCGCTCATCTTGTGTCTCATTCACTCGCTGTTGTTGTTGTCGATGAGCCTGTTCATTAAGCCTCGTCGATCGCTCATCTTGTGTCTCATTTACTCGCTGTTGTCGATGAGCCTGTTCATTAAGCCTGGTTGATCGCTCATCTTGTGTCTCATTTACTCGCTGTTGTTGTTGCCGATGAGCCTGTTCATTAAGCCTGGTTGATCGCTCATCTTGTGTCTCATTTACTCGCAGTTGTTGTTGAGCCTGTTCATTAAGCCTGGTTGATCGCTCATCTTGTGTCTTATTTACTCGCTGTTGTCGATGAGCCTGTTCATTAAGCCTGGTCGATCGCTCATCTTGTGTCTCATTTACTCGCTGTTGTTGTCGATGAGCCTGTTCATTAAGCCTGGTCGATCGCTCATCTTGTGTCTCATTCACTCGCTGTTGTTGTTGTCGATGAGCCTGTTCATTAAGCCTGGTCGATCGCTTATCTTGTGTCTCATTCACTCGCTGTTGTTGTTGTCGATGAGCCTGTTCATTAAGCCTGGTCGATCGCTCATCTTGTGTCTCATTCACTCGCTGTTGTTGTCGATGAGCCTGTTCATTAAGCCTGGTCGATCGCTCATCTTGTGTCTCATTTATTCGCTGTTGTTGCCGATGAGCCTGTTCATTGAGCCTGGTTGATCGCTCCTCTCCGATCTCCTGTTGTCTCTCAGTCGGTTTTCGCTTAGCTGAAGCTGTCTTCGGACAAATGCAGCTCTTCCTTTTTCGGGGCATTTCGGAGATTTTGATCAGAAACTGCGTGGAATTAGGCCTGGGTCATCTAAAAGCAGAAAATCGAAAATCCTCATGAAAAAGAAGAAAATAGAAAATCATGAAGTGAAATTTCATTGAGAAACTGCAGCATGTAAAATCAGAGAATCGAGAATCAGAAAAATCGATCAGAAACTGCGTGGAAGTCGGAAGTCATTGTCGTCAATTGAATGTAGCATTTATTTTTTATTCCCTGTCAAATGGCATTGGTCCCATGTCAATCGGATGAAGTTGAATAATTAACGTTACGCCTTTATGACGTCATAATTCCGAACCCGGAAGTCGGAAGTCATTGTCGTCAAATAAATGTAGCATGTATTTTTCACTCTGTCAAATGCCGTTGATCCCATGTCAATCGGATGAAGTTGAAAAATTAACGTTACGAAATATGCTGATGACGTCATAATTTTAAAACCCGAAGTTTTTTTAAACAATTAAGGTGTGCTGTAGTTTCTCTGAGACGTACTGATTCCGAATATGCCTTTGGTTTTGCTCTGCGATGATTAGTTCTCGAGTTATAAGAGGACAAACAAACATACTTTACTGCTTTATATATATAGATAGATACTTACATAAAACATGGTTAGAATTTCAAAATAAAAAGTAATGTATTTTCCAAAATGTATTCCAGATCTCTGATAATGACATTGCACAGGAATATTGGCTTGAATATGGAACACTGAAGTCGAAAAGAAATGATGAATATTCAGTAACGAGAAACTGAACGGAGAATACACAGGCGAAGAAAATATTGTCACGTGCTCGGGGTTTTTCGACCACCCACAGGGTGCAATCAAATGACTTCATCCCAAAAGACAGGCAACCTCACCCTGAATGAGGGAGCAGGTTGTGGTCAGGATAACGGGTGGGCGGTTGGAGAAAATAGGCCGTTGAAAACGAAATGGTGTAATAAACATGAATAATACTGCAAAGTTGATGATAGAAAACTAACTCTTTAATTATGTATTACACACTGTTGAAATGTACCTTTTAATTCTTTAGACTGCTGAGACCCATTCGACCTTTGAAGACCCTTTAAGAACCCTAAGATCCTTAAGACCCCGAAGAACCAAAGGACCCCGAAGACCCAGAAGTTCCCGAGGACACAAACGCCCCAGAAAACCCAAAAGACCCCGAAGACCCAAAAGTTGCCGAGGACCCAAATGCCACAGGTGACCCAAAAGTTCCTGAGGACCCAAAAGACCTAGAAGACCCAAAATTTCCGAATGACCCAAAGACCCAAAAATCCCTAAGGACCCAAAAGAACCAGATGGCCCAAAGGTTCCTGAGCACCTAAAAGACCCAGATGACCCAAAAGTCCCCATCGACATAAAAGACCCAGAGGACCCAAAATACTCTGAAGACCCAAAATACCCCAAAGTCCCCAAGCACCAAAAAGACTCAGAGGACCCCAAAAAAAACCCGAGTCCGGCAGGTAGGTATGCTACAAGGTGGTGAAGACCAATGAAAATTTGGTCCAATGGACCAACGGGCCCCCTAGTTCCTCCAAATTACTCCCCCCCAAAAAACACTGGACTTGACTTCATGTATACACACAAGCATCAGTTCACAAAGTCCATCAGCACAATCTCTAAATTCTGAAAGCAGGGCAGCAGTCACAGTACGTGGGTGCATTGGGATGTATCAAACACGTGCTGATCAACTCGATAGTGGAGTGAACAGTGGAGGCAGTCACGACTAAAAATTACAATGAAGGCAAATGTGAAGCATAGGATGAAGCTGTACCAGAAGAAGGCATTATAAAATCAGTGCAGCGTAATGATGCTGAGAAACGGTGCTTTGTTTCGCATCTCTGTGCCAAGCCGGTTTGGATTTACAGCGCATGCCACAGCAGCGGTCAAGGTCTGTCACGTCCTCATGTGTCGCGCCATCTTACCATATAGATTGTCACTTAGCTTAACTCCACCTCACCATGTGGAATACCAGCGTGAAGAATGGTCCGAGAGGTCCATCCAAGACTTCCAGGAACTTCACACCCCAACCGAGGATGTTCTGAATAACTGAATCGGCTCACACTGAGACAAGTTCTGAGGAATGCTGAGCTCAAAAGGCCAACCAGAGAGAGCCTTGCATAGAAGGGGAAACCTTCCCGAGCATTACAGCAAAGTGACCTCACATTCGTGTTTCT
Organism: Myxine glutinosa; assembly: GCF_964187855.1. NCBI lineage: Eukaryota > Metazoa > Chordata > Myxini > Myxiniformes > Myxinidae > Myxine > Myxine glutinosa. The sequence goes on from NC_136268.1 coordinate 58,593,142, forward strand.
TCTCTGGTGTGCTCCATTCCTTGATCTCACCGTCTGACTGTTTCCGTACCACATACTGGACCAGGTTTCCTCCGAGAACTCTAGCCTTTCAGAGGGAGTCATGAGACACCAAATACAACCACTGGATAGACAATCAGTGCATTGGATCCGCTCTGCACTTCCTGAGAAAGAATGCTCCAGTATAATAAAGAAGTAGGAACATTTCTTGCAACTTTCAATCCCACCAATAAAAAAAAGCAGCCATTGACGGTCAATCTTAATGCGAGGGTAAAGCTGCCAATTTGATACTCTGTCTTGTGCCATGACCGATGTCCCTCCATCATCCTTTTATCTTCCACTCTCAGCCAATCACATTCTACCATACTGCCTAAATCAAACACATTTGCATCTTTTTTAAAAAACCAGATTCGTTGTGCACACGCTCACATGCCAATCTTTCTTTTGTTGCTATGCCTCCTCTGTGTGTCTCCTTTGGCTGATTATTTTGTGTTGCATTTCAGGCCTGCCCTTGCCTTTCAAGAGCCAACCATATGATAAGCCCAAGGGCATGCCTTAACATGTCTGGGCATCTGCGTGCTTGGCCATTAGGGTTACCATACATTTGGTTTTTCACGGGCATTTCCTTCTTTTCGGTTCTTAAATCACCATACGGCCGAGTTTTTTTTAATATCTAAAAATGTCCATAATTTTGTCTTTTTTTTTTTTGGCATTTTCAAAGGGATACAATTTAACATTCGAGATACTTTTTTCTACCTTATACGGTTAAACCATTTTCGTACATTTTCTTACGGTGATAGAATTTGGTTATGTAATGTTTGGACCAGGACAATTTGGTGCCAGTCTACTACTACGTCATGGCATAATGGACGTGTTCGCACATTGACACTCACTCATCCACTTCCTATCCAGCCTCTCAGTGACAGATCCAGTGGCGTGCTCAGTCCATGATTCAGTGTCTTTTCCGAGGTCAGTACCATATATACGGTACTTGTTTTCATTTTCTTCAAGCGCTCTTTATTTGATTCTTTTTTACTAACCCCAAAATGAATGCGTAAATTCACTGCAGAAATAAAGACAAAACTTCCCGTTATTCTTGCTCTGTCCTTTTAAATTCTGAGTGTCAAGACAAGCAAGGAAGCAGCACATCCCACTTTTGAATTATTTGATGTGACTCAACTAGGAATTTGAACCACTGACCTCCTGGACTCAGAGCATATGCTCTCACCATTACGCCACCAAGTCTGCTTCAGAACGTGAATTAATTAGCATGTGTAGAAGAGATCAGGGATGTGCATGGATGAGGGCATGAGGTAATCCTGAGCTACGCATTTGAAAGACTGAAATGAGGATTAGACATTGGACACAGGGAGACAATTATACAATCAGAAGAAAAAATGGATGCAGGTGGAAAATCAGCCTGGACCTGGGGAGGTTCATCAGATGAGGGTTTCTTGAGGAGCATGTTCGGCAATCAGTGGTTAAGATGGCAGAGGTAGGAAATGGCAGGAGGAGCAAGGCCAGATGCAAGCTCGTATATATCTAGAGAGCCCCCCAACTTACCGCCAATGGTAGAGTCCGGTTCATGGGAATGTACCTGCTCGCCTCAAGAAGAGCATACGGTTGGATGGAGGAGCACCATCCCAGGGCAGGGCCTATTCTCCATGGAGCTCCATATAAAGCATAGGAATGGCGTAGCTCCATGCAGATTACACAGGTGATGTCTAGCCATTGATGCCAGTTTGGATTTATCATATTCCTATGCATGGTTATGCTAGATAATGAGGCCATGAGTATCCAGGAACCTGCTCCTCTTTCATTTGCTATCCAGAAACGTAGATTGGATAGTTTAATTGCCAATCCTTGTGGAGAGATGGTGGTAATACATCCTTGTGAAGAGACTCTGACCCACCATCTTAGATCGTCCCCAATGTAAAACCATGATCTTTTCCACCCTCCCCCATCCCACCCCACCCCAAACCCTTCTTCCAAATTTCCAGTTTTCTCTCCTGAGAGTATCCATTTGTATCCATCTTATTCAACCCTATTCCCCGCCCCATCCCCACACCCAATGTTTGTCCAATCTGCCTTTATCTTGAATTCAACTCTGCTGTTAGTGTTCATTCCCACCCCCCCCCCCCCTCTCCTCTCAACTATTCATTTTGTCCTGTTGTGTCCTGATAAGTTCAGTGTCGAAGTACTATCTCTTCCATGAGCCTCGACAAAGTATACAAAATAAGGCTGTTGACTTGCTTATATTGAACAATATATTCCAATGACCTGGTCGAGTTATCAGTAAGATGGTGAAGTTACTTTGCAAAGTAATGAGATGAATCATTGATATTGACCAATAATTACGTAGGTCCGAGGATTCTGCCTTCTGGAACCCCAACCTAAATGTAAAGGTAATGAGAAAGGCCATCATAAAGCGCCACCCACTGTTTCTAGTCACAGCGGAAATTGAACTACCACTTTCTCGAGGAACCTTGAGTTCAAAAATAAGACAACTTACTGAATGCCACATGTGTCAATGGCTCTTTAATTGCAGGAAAATCCCATGTTCTTACTCTATTCTGCCACAAGGGTAGGGTTTCATACCACTCCAGCCAACCCTTGAAGAGAGGGCAGTCTCTGGAGCTTGTAAGCCTCACAATCTGTCACAACCTGTGTCGGCCATACCACATTGCTAAACTGCTTTCTTAGGCAAGGTACCACCTCAGTGTTCTCTGCAGACATTAGTCCATTCTGAACCATTCAGAGCTCATTAATTTGTGTATGGCCTTCATCTGAAATGTCATTGAGAATGTTTCCCTACTCTCGGCTGGTAGGCAGCTACTTCCCATCTTACTCCCCTGTTGGCAAACGAGTCTATTGTGGCTCTCCATATTATAGACTCCCAGGATCTGCATCTTTCCCACCACATGGAGTGGGTAGTGAGATGTCAGTTTTCTATCACCTCACTTCTGAAGGCCTCCCTTTTGTCTGCCTCTCATCCCTCCATCCTCTCCCACACACCCAGGTTACATTCATTTTTCCAGGTTCCTGCAACTGGTTACCCTCCCAATTCTAAGCAGAATCTCATCTCCATTTCTTCATCCCTATCTCCCATGGGCCTCGAGCACTCACTTCTCCCTTAGCCGAGATTTTGTGTACAAACAAATCTCCTACTCTGTCATGTGGAACCGATGCCATCTGTCGCCTCATGCCTATTCCTATAGTCTTCATTTGGACGTCCTGTAGTGTTATAGTCAAGAGTACCGCCAATCAACACTCTTACTTTCACCCATACCCACGCCTGCTCTTTTCTACTCCTCCAGACCCCCAACTGCTCCCCCTCACCCCCCTTTCTCCCATCTCTTTCCTTTTGCCACTCATCGACTTATTGTCATGTATTTGTCTCCCTATTCCCCTTTGATCCTCTGCTAATAAGTGAACATACCGCCTCCTGTCGCATTGCTCCGTCATGAGCCTAAACTTTAATATAAACATTATATGTTTTCTCATCAGATTCAAAAGAGATAAATAAAAAACAGTGCAGTGTAATTATGAATAGTTATTTAATTCAATTTCTCGCTAAATCTTGAATTTTAAAGAGAAACCATAGGATAAGTTAATGGAAAATGACCTGTGCCACTTTATCTATCTATATAAATAAAACACAGTGTGTTTGTGTGTGTGTGTGTGTGTGTATGTGTGTGTGTGTGTGTGTGTGTGCGCGTGTGTGTGTGTTACCTCTAGACTTCTAAACGGAGAGGCTCACGTACTTGATTTTTGGCACAGACATGGCCATTGGGCCTGGGAAGGACATGGCCCACCTAAAAATGACCTCCGATGGCGAGATCCATATTTTTTATTCATATTTAACTTGGCTAACTCAAACTAATGCGCATTCAAGGTGTAAAACCCACTTGTGGTTAAACGAGACATTATAATGTTACAAGTGGGGTGGGAATCCCACGTGCATGGAGGTGTATCGTTGAGATCGGTGCAGCCGTTTTTGCGGTACCCTGGACAATAACGTTAGGCGGGAGTCCAAACCTGAAAATGCTGGAGACCAAAGCTGAAATTGGAAAAAAAATCTAACCTATTTTACTCCAGGGGTCCCAGGAATACCCACCCAAAATATCGTTGCGATCGGTTCAGCCGTTTTTGCGGTACCTGGGAACGGACGGACGGACAGACAGACAGACGGACGGACGGACATTTGGTGAATTATAGTAAGATGGATAAATTAGACAACTTTGTCAAACTATGCCTATGGCCATCCAAGGCCTCGAGTCAAACCTGTAGGCCTTGCAGCATGACCACGTGTTTCATTAGCCGGCTCCGATGTTTGCCAGACTCGGCGCCATAATGCTTCGAGTATTTGCTCTTGATTTTGGGAGGTTGGCAGGTCATTTCCAACCATGACCAAATCATACCAAGTATTATTTTTATTTTCCTTGCTGCTTCCATGCTTGACACTCAGCATTTAAAGGATAGAGGACAGACAAGCCCTGTAGGTCGGCATCGATGGAATAAGGAAATTCCTCCTTAATTGTCCTGCTTATAGTGGAGAGAAAAGAGACATCATAAAGGTTGTGTCTTTGGTAACCAGAATGCTCTGGAAAGTGAAGTCCCTACCCCAAGCTCAGTGGCTGTGTTTGTCTTTTGCTAATTCAGGTGTTGTCTCCTGTATTTGTCTTCGAGGGGGATCTGGTGTACAGGGGAGAAAAGAAAGTGCCTTGGCCAGAATGGGGAGAGTGCATTGTGTGAAGCTTGAGAGTTCATTTGAAAAATGTGACGACCTTGGCATCCTAGTCAAGCCTGGGGTCTGAGGCCTGAGACCTGATGTTTGTTATCACCGCAAGGCCTGAGAGCAAAGCTGCAAATGTTATCGTGAAACTCATTTCACTGTGGCTGCCGTTTCTGCACATAATATGTACATTGCTCACTTGTTATGGATAAATTAGGCAACTTTGTTTAAATTTCCTTCTTGAAGAAAAGTCTGCCCGTGTATGTAGATTATTACCTCCGCCACTGAAGGTGGATGGAGGTTATGTTTTCACCCCTGACTGTTGGTTTGTTTGTTTGTCCGTTTGTGAACGAAATATCTCAAAAGGTTGTGGACGGATTCGGACAAAATTTGGCAGAGATGTAGCGTATGTGACAAGGACGAAATGATTAGATTTTGGTGAAGATCCGGATTCGGATCCGGCTACTAGAATTTTTGTAGCGATTCTTCACCATTGGGAGATCGGGCCAAAAACTATACATAACGGGATATCTCATAAAGTTATGGACGGATTTGGCCGAAACTTGGTAGACAGGTTGGGTGTGTGACAAGGACAAATAGATTCGATTTTGGTGAAGATCTGAATTTGGATTCGGATACGAGAATTATTTAATATTTGAAGTGATTCTTCACCATTGAGAGATCGGGCGAAAAGCGATATAAAACATATTTTAAAAAGTTGTGGACGAGTTATGAATAAACTTGGTGGACGAGTTGGCTCGGTGACGAGAACAATTTCAGGTTGAAATATTAACGATTATGAAAGTATAATTACAATAGCAGATGCATATTAATATCTGACAGGATAGGCTCAAATTAACATGATGGTCTTCAGGTTGTTTAGTCTTGAGGTCAATCATGACATAATTCTATCTAAACTAAATTTTCCTATTTGTCAATCAAAATTAATATTAGGCTGTGTGTCCTGTCTGACATTACCAGCTTGTAAATGTTAAATATCCTGTGGCATATTTTGCAAATAATCGGCTATTAAACCTCTACCAAGGCTAAGTGTATGATTCCTGGTATGTATCTTCTTCTTCTTCCAATGAAATGTGCAGAAAACTCCAAGGAGTATTATGGCACTGAATATTTAAGCATATTTAACTCATCTTTAATAGACCTGCTACAGTGCTTTATTAACCACTGTAGCAGGTCTATCAAAAGTGACCTTCCAACTGAGATTCCATTTTATGGTAATGCGAGCTGTGAAATATTATACAAGGAAATGATTGATTGATTTCAATTTGGACAAAAGCAGCTGTCCAAGTCTCTCCAAACCCATGCGCATTTCTGCTTATTTTTCATTATATTCTTTATTTGTTTAATTTTGTATTTGCGAAATATTTCAATATAAATATTGTTTGTTTAACATGGCTCTTGTTTAAACATTCGGTTTTATTAAAATTTGAAACGCATTTAAATGTTGATGGTTGGATGTGACCGTCACTCTTTACATTTCTCTGTTTTTATAATGTTTGTTTTCTTTAAATCTACGTTTTCCATTACTCTCTATCTGATATATGAAGCGATCAGGCCCCATCACTGTAGTGGGTACCAGGACGCAAGTGCGATACGAGCTACTGCTGCATGCATCCTGACCAACAGGAAATGCCTGCCACACATTAACCTCTCTGTGGTACAGAAAACAGTTCTGGGAACAAGCAGGAAACAATTTAAATTTTAAAATGGCTCTTCCGGCTGAACAGTTCCATCTTTTCGACATGAGCTTAGCAGAGCTATCGCCCCCGACTTCCCAGTATAATTGTACTGCAGCCAGTATATACTGGGAAGATAATTTGATTCTCAATTTTATCGACCAGTCCAGTTTTTATGACTAGTTCCCTCTTCGGGGTGGACTGATATATAGAATTGAGAATCAATGCTGGATTTCTTTGATAGCTAATTGTGGGGTTGATTATTTTTTTTTGGACAATCTTGTGGCCATTTTGTTTTTTATTGACATCCATTTCCATAACTTAGACTTGATGTTCTTTGCAAAATGTTTGTCAGGCCCAGGATCCCACCTCTATGAAAACTTCCTGAATTATCTTTGCCACAGAAGGTGCACGGTGGTTATGTTTTCAACCCTGTCAGTTTGTCTGTTTGTTTAAATTTTGGTGAAGATCCGGATCCTGGTACTATTATTTTAATAATAATAATAAGAATTCATTTATTTTGTATAGCGCTTTTCAAGTAGCCCAAAGGCGCTTTGACAGAGTGGAAAACATAATGCATAACAATACATGAAAACCACAATTGCAAAAAGACAAGAATCAATAGGGAAATATTTAAAGCAAAAGGAGGGAGAAGGAGAAGAGATAGTCAGGGGTTAAATGCTGTGGGTTGAATGTTGAATGCAGTGTTGAACAGGTGGGTCTTTAGTGATGTTTTGAATGTGGTGAGTGAGGAGGAGTCTCTGATGGTGTGAGGTAGTGAGTTCCAGAGGGTGGGAGCAGCGATGGAGAAGGCCCTGTCCCCCCAGGATCTGAATTTGGTCCGGATGGAGGGGGTCAGGAGGTTGGTACCAGCAGAGCGGAGGTTGCGGGTGGGAGTGTGTCTGGAGAGGAGGTCAGCCAGGTAGGATGGGGCCAGGTTATGGAGGGCTTTGTATGTCAAGAAGAGGATTTTGTACTGGATTCTCTGGGGGATGGGGAGCCAGTGAAGCTTGTAAAGGACGGGGGTGATGTGGTCACGGGTCCGGGAATGGGTGAGTCCGGGAAATCCCGGGTCCGGGAATTTAAAATATATTTTAAAGTGATTCTTCACCATTGCGAGATAGGGACAAAAACTATGAACCACCTTCAGAGGCCATTTTCCCCGCAGAGCAGGGGTTGGCCTTTTTCGGGCACCGTGGTCCCCTTTTTGAAGCAATGTTTTATGGCCGGATGCCCTTCCTGCCGCCAACCCTGTTGGTCGCCTCTTGTGACACGCAGGGAATTACCAGTGAACTGGTGCTCAATTTGCCGACCTCGGAAGGATGACAGGCTGAGTCAACCTCCCTAGTGTTAATTCGGTGATCAACAGGGATTCGAACCCAGGATCCTAGGATCCCAAGCCAGCACCCTAACTGCTAAGCAAACACCAGGCTCTCGGGACAAAAACTATACCAACAGAAAACGATCCTGTTCATCATTTACACATATATGAAATGAGAAATGAAAACAAACACATCATGTTGTTTGGTCATATCAATATTTAGTGTTTGATAAACATGAAAATGTCAACACGTGTGCAAGACATGTCTCCAGAGGCTCAAAGAAGGGTGCGGTCAAAAGTCAGTAAAACAGCTCAGTTTCTGGTGTGACCACCATTTTTGTTGACACGCTTGGCAAAGGCACCTCATTGAGGAAACGAGGTGGTTGAAGTATAGTTGAGGGATGTCATTCGCAGATCTGTCAATAAAACGTGTAAATGTCAATAAAAATGCTTTTCACAGCTGGGATGGTTCACCGATTCGGTGAACATCATGTTGCGTTCAACATCGTGTTGCGTTGCAATTTGCTCAGTACCACATGTAGCTACCACTACTGTGAAGTCGTTGTTGTGACTCGGTACACATGCAATCATGCATGGCAATTTGTGTGTGCAGGGCACAGTATGCACGGGCAAATTCTGGGTACTCACAGTTAAACTGAGGTACATTTCAAAGCACGTGTTGGCTGAACATTATACATTATATTACTGTGGTACATTACAGTATCATGTTGTCGAATTTTTTTATAGTGTACAGGAACTTTTTCCAGTCGTGTGTGTGTGTATATATATATATATATATATATAAATATATATATACATATATATATATATATATATATATATATATATATATATATTTATATATATATGTGTATATATATATATGTGTATATATATGTATATATATGTGTGTATATACAGACTTGGCATTTAATATGGAATTTTTTTTTGTGGGGGTGAACGTACTTTTCAAGATGACTTGGAAGCAAACGTTCATTGGAATTATGTTGAAATTATTCGAGATTTTGTTAATGTGACCTTTAAAAGAAACAAAAACCACATTTGACATTTCGAAGAAAATAAATTGATCCTTGAAAGTGATGTAAACTGATATCGAACTCAATTCACGGACAGTACTGTGTTAAACTTCTGTACCTTTTCCAGAAGTATCTCTGTATTGTGCACATTAGCCAAAAATATTTTCAACAAAAACAAAAGCTAAATTATGACTGGGATTACGGACAGTAAAATTACAGTTCAGTACTTCGTGTAACCCCCACGAGCATTCAGGAGAGCACGTACACGTCGAGGCATGCTGTTCACGAGATTTGCCAAGGTTTGGACAGGAATCGCTTGCCATGCAGTGACAATAGTCTGCTGCAATTCACGCACAGTGGTAGGCTGCTGGTCCAAGTTGTCGATTTGACGCGTTAATTCTGCCCACAAGTTCTCTATTGGATTCATATCCGGGGACATGGCAGGCCACTCCATATGCTCAACACCACGGTCAGCAAGAAAATGTTGGATCATGCGAGCACGATGAGGCCGTGCATTGTCATCTTGGAAGACAAAGTTTCCTCGAAAGGCTGCACGAGCAAATGGAAGCAATGTTTCTTAAAGAATGACCCTGTACTTGAATTGGTTCAGGTTTCCATTCAGAACAACCAGGTCAGTTTTGCCCCCTGCATGAAAAGCAGCCCAAACGGTCACCCCACCACCTCCAGCTTGGACTCTTGGCACTATAAATCTTCGTTGTGGGCTTCATGCACTTGTCTGCGCACTCGGACGTGGCCATCTTGACGATAGACCAGAAATCTAGACTCGTCACTGAAGGTCACGTGATTCCAGTGTCCTGGCTGCCATTGACGGCGCTCTCTGGCCCACTGCAATCAGCGCTGTCTATGTTGTCTGGTCAGGCGTGGCTTTCTCAGGGGATGCCTGGCACGATAGCCTGCTTGAACCAGTCGTTGGTTGACTAGCCTTCTGGATACAGGCACATTTGTCAGTTGCTGCCACTCAGCCCTAAGCGGATTAGCTGCCTTGGGACGGCCATTGCAGACTAACCGGTGCAGCTGGCGATCATCTCTCCTTATGGTTCTGCGTGGACGTCCTGGCCTCGGTATTGGAGTAGGGACACCCCTCTGAGCATTTCGTTTCAGGATCTTTG
>NC_136268.1:58608058-58720452 GCF_964187855.1 Myxine glutinosa
ACAACTTTTCCTCAAAGGGCATGGAAACTTTCCCCAAGTAATTTGCCTCAAATTAAATAAACATTTTAATTCAAGTTTTAAAAAAATTTAATACGTTTTTTATTCTAATGCTTTGAGCTTTTCTTATGTTTGAGACTTGTTTTAATTCACCATCTGTATTATTGAGATCATACTGTAAATATCCGAGTGTGACTAAATATGTTCATCGGTGTTGTTAGGTTGTTGTTGTTTTTAACGCATACACTGCCTTGTATTTTCATATGAAACTATGATGACCTATCTCTGCCACCACTCACATAAACATTTACTTCACTTGAAGTAAGCAAGCAAACTTAGCGTTGCCCTAAAAAGGAAGTGTTTTGTGGGACCACTGAATTGCCTATAAATACACCCTTAAACTTCACATCTCCATATCTTTGTCATCGTAAATATTTTAGAACATCAGACTTGATGATTAAAAATGTTGATGCAAAGCCTTTGACCTTGGCTGAGCTTTTTGCAACTTTTGTTTTTGCATTGCTGTGGATAAAGCAATCTCGGGCATGATTATGGAAGGATGCTGTTACTAAAATGAATAACCAAAGTGAATGATGTCCAACATTGAGCCTTGCATTATGCTTGTACCCTATACACGTGGAATGTCTGAAAGCAATTGGGAAACTATGTGAAGGAGTTCTGGCTTTCATGATGCATTTTGCTGATACCGCAGTTATGCCGGTGTGTCTTCTCCAGAGACCCACTCCGACTGCAACAGCTTCACAACCAAGTTCTTCTCGAGCAGCAAGAAGCCAACATTTTGCAACTACAGAGTCAGCAGCCTTGGGTTACTTCACCGCCCCCGATACCTATCCGACAAACAGCAGCAAGTAACACTTGTGCCCCACCGGCATTCACCGTGACGCAAACCAGCAACAACATGAGCCAAAGTTTCAGCTACACAAGACCTAAGCAGTTCATTGTGTCACAGAGCCTCTCAACTACGTCGGCATCTCTTAACAACTCTCCGGTACTCTCGGGTCAAGTGTCTCCGCCTTACCAAACCAAAGCCGCTTCACAAGCATCTGCAGCCAATTCCTGTTTGGTGCCAACGCAACCATCAACAGTTTCACATCAAGGTTCGACACCCTCGAGCTCATTATGGCTCAACACGAACATTGTTGCATCGACAGCCTCATCTGTCTACGCAGCTGCTGGTCAACCACTCACGTCGTTCAGCCAATCTGGCACATCTTCACCTTCTCAACATCCCGGAAGATCACTCACCCAGTCTAACTCTCCACCACCGTTTGTGCAGTCACCGGCAGCCTTCCTCAGCTCCGTTCTACCATCTTTGCCCAGTTTACCTCCGACTAATGCCATGGGTCTGCCAAAGTATGCTCCGGCGACGTAAGTCTACAGCACAATATCACACATGCTTGAAATTGAAGAACAGTTTGACTTTGATTACAAATGTTCTTTTTTAAAATGAAGTGCTATATGTAATCTACAATAATAACTAGTAACTGATAGTTTCCCACTGCACCCATTAGGTACGAGTAGGCTTCAAAGATGTAAGAACAACAGCTGAGAGCATGTCCAAACGATGATAGATTTTGCAGCGCAGATTTGTATTTCTCCTGAATTAAATTAAAAAATAACCATGAATTAGAGATGCTCAATTTGGGTGGAAATGGGGAGTGTACTTGTTGGTTTATTGGTAAGTAGCCAAGATGGGCGTGCTGGAACAAAGCTTACATTGAATGAATGGACATCTTCGCATAGAGGCGATTGCTCTACCAGCACTACATCTACACTGCCTCAGTGGACAGGCCCTGCACAGGACGAACAGCACGCTCCACGGAACCAAAATTTTTACCACGCCAGGTAAGACGAAACTGCTCTCATGGCCATTGCTTTGAAGCTTTTCTGGGAAATGAGAGGTTTCACTAATCTCTTGGTTGGAAATGAAGTGCCGCATTTGGTAGCAAAGGAATGGACTTTTCCACTGGGGCTCAGAAAGGCATTCTGGATCTAAACATCCCAGGTAATGATTAGAATTCCTGCTATTTCGTCGATCCATTTTGTCGAAAACCATTCGTGTAAATAATTGTTTATGGCGAGTACTGTATTCGATTCGCTGACTTTGTACGAGTTTCGTTTCTGGTGTGTTGTTCCAGAGAATTTTGTGTTTCTATGCCGAAACATCAAGCTGTATTTTTTTTTTTTTACCTCTGCCACCGAAGGTGGATGGAGGTAATATTATAACCCCTGTCTGTTTGTCTGTCTGTCTGTTTGTCTGTGAACAAGATATCTCAAAAAGTTGTGGACGGATTGGGACGAAATTTGGCAGAGAGGTAGCAAGGACGAAATTATTGGATTTGATCCGGCTAGTGTAATTTTTTAAGTGATTCTTTGCCATTGGGAGATGGGACCAAAACTATATGTAGCAGGATATCTCAAAAGGTTGTGGACGGATTGGGGTGAAATTTGGCAGAGAGGATGTGTGTGTGACAAGGACGAAATTATTAGATTTGATCCACCTAGTAGAATTTTTAAAGTGATTCTTTGTCATTGGGAGATCTGACCAAAACGATATGAATGAATGAATGAATGATCGTTTTTGAGACCATTTTCCTCCGCTAAAGTGGGGGTTAGCCTTGCGGGCCCCATGACCTCATGGTTCCCTTTTTGAGGCAGTTTTTTTTATGGCCGGGTGCCCTTCCTGACACCAACCCTTTGTCGCCTCTTACGATGCGCAGGGATACGGTGTACCTATTCTAAACCGGGGTACACACCGGGATCATTCATCCCAGCAAGCTGGTACTCAATTTCCCGACCTCGGAAGGATGACAGGCTGAGTCAACCCCCCTGGTGTTAATTTAGCGATCGACCGGGATTCGAACCCAGTATCCTAGGATCCCAAGCCCACACCCTAACCGCTAAGCCAACACCAGGACGGATTGGGATGAAATTGATTGGACGGACGATTGGACGGATTGGGATGAAATTTGGCGCAGAAGTAGCGTATGTGACAAGGGCGAACTTATTCGATATGATCCGACTAGTCGAATTTTTTAAGTGATTCTTTGCCATTGGGAGATGGGACCAAAAACTATCTAGCAGGATATCTCAAAAAGTTGTGGACGGATTGGGACGAAATTTGGTGGAGAAGTTGGATTTGTGACAAGGAAGAATAGATTCAGCTTTGATGAAGATTCTAATCTGGATCCGGATCAGTGAATTTTTAAAGTGTTTCTTCACCATTGAGTGATCGGGCTAAAACCGACATATAACACGATATCTCAAAAAGTTGTGGACGGATTGGGACAAAATTTGGCGGAGAGGTAGCATATGTGACAAGGACGAACTTATTAGATTTGATCCGGCTAGTCGAATTTTTAAAGTAATTCTTTGCCATTGGGAGATAGGACCAAAACTATACATATCAGGATATCTCAAAAAGTTGTGGACTGATTGGGACAAAATTTGGCGGAGAGGTAGCGTATGTGACAAGGACGAACTTATTAGATTTGATCTGGCTAGTCGAATTTTTAAAGTGATTCTTTGCCATTGGGAGATGGGACCAAAAACTATATATAGCAGGATATCTCAAAAAGTTATGGATGGATTCAGACAAAATTTGGTGGGGAGGTTGGGTGTGTGACAAGGAAGAAGTGATTCAACTTTGATGAAGATCCGAATCTGGATCAGGATCAGATAATTTTTAAAGATCTTCTTCACCATTGAGTGATCGGGCTAAAACCGACATATAACACGATATCTCAAAAAGTTTTTAATGGATTTGGACGAAAGTTGGTGGACAGGTTGGGTGTGTGTGTAACAAGACAGAATTGATTCGATTTTGGTGAAGATCTCAATATGGATTCTTATACGATAATTTTTTAAAAGTGATTCTTCACCATTGAGAGATCGGGTGGAAAACGATATATAACATGATATTTTAAAACGTTATGGACGAGTTACGACTAAACTTTGGGGATGAGTTGCTCAGGTGACGAGAACAAGCCGGTAAGATTTTAGTTCAGGTCCGAATCCAGATCCGGCCTATCAGTGGGCTAAAAAACGTAAACTGTTCAGCTTGGCAGAAGTATCTGCTCCACCGCATGCCGTTCTAGTTTGTTTTTTTTTCACTTTTAAAACCGAACCTTTAAAAAGGCAAATCAATTTGAAATCTGCACCAACTATAATATTTTACTGCATTTTCATGCTTGTCCAAGTCTCCTTACACCTGGGAGTAATCATAGGATTCTGTGAGATTTATGAAGCTGCGGAGCTCCTAATGCAGATTATTGATGGGATGAAGCACATTTGACCTAGGCATTCGTCCTGGGGATGCATTTGCTTTCCCTGAGCGTTTTCTTGAAGCCTTAACAGATGTAATTACCTGCAAATGGTGAGCTAAGACCTCGGGCATTCCAAAAAGGCCCACTGTTCAATGTTTATTTTCTGCTCTGCTTGCGACATGGCATTTGGCAGTGTGCGATGATAAACATCCCGATTACACTCCATTCGTGACCGCTCTAAGAAACCGAGATCTTATAGATTACCTGTGATGTTTTTAGTACCAGGATGCATTCTTTCATTTTTGTTCAGTACTGACGATGTCATTAATTCATGTCCTTTCAACAATGTAACCACAACAGAAAAAATATTAATTTACCAAAAGATCATCATAACAGTTATCTGCAGTATTTGTCATCAGTTTCACATTGAATACGACTTATTTGTTTTATTAATTACATGTAAAGATTTATTTCATGGAAATAATAACGGTCTTCGCATGGTGTGTTGCCATTACATTTAATTGTTTCTTCCTTTGTACAGACTAATTTTCATTTTTTGGTTTGTTCAATGAATCTCTCATCAGACTGAGGTGTTCCACCAGCTGATGAGAAGTGACTGGCTTGCTGGAGTGGGTGTTTGTTTTGTCCTCGTACCTTACTCAATAAATCCTGCAAATACCATATTTCTGCATGTCGTTCCAATTGCTTCTCACCTGTTTGTAGTCATAACTACAAACGAACTGTTAAAATGCATGTGGCAGTCAGTTTTGTTAAACATGTAATTGCTGTAGATGTTTTCATGCGTTTGGGTATTATGACATTTACCGCACTTCAAACTCGTACTTTACATTGTCAAACATATTTATGGCATTGTGCGGAATGAATGTCTTGTTAACAAGTCACATAAAAAGTATATAAATGGAGAGTGCAGAACATGCTCAATGCTCATATATGGCGCTCCTAAAGCTGAATAAATTCCTGGAGAATATTGTGTCCGAAATAGAAATGGAAACATTTTTGGCAATAAAACATTTGTATTCAGCTATAACTGTAAAAAAAACATAGTAAGCTCTAATGTAACATTTATGATTTATTGTAGCACCCAGGGACTCCTCGTAATTGCTAGTTGACGCCAATAGTGCTTGAGGTTTGTACTTTTAAATTGTGATGAAAGCTCTTGATAGTTGTTGAATGAACAATGGAATCTCAAGCGTTTGCTCTTGTGTTTACATCATCATGATGAATGCTTGCGGTCTGCAAACTCGGTTTGTTTACACACGTGGAAAGTCACCAGAGCGAGCCGTGTTGCGTTTCCATTACACCTGAGTTTTCAAATATGGCCATGCAGAGTCCGTGTGCTTCAGGGAAATAAGCCTTTGATAAAATGGACCGTAAGAGTAAGGTATAACAGCAAAGCTTGATTGTCCTTTGTTTCTGCAGTCCAGCGCAAAATTACATGAAGAAACAGGCAAAAGCGACTACAAAGATCTGCAGCGACGACGAGATTCGGGACAGCAAAGACGCACTCATGCAAGACCTGGAGAAGAAGCTACGCTTGAAGGATGAAATCTTACACAATGGGCAGTCGGTAAGAGGAGACCAGCAAGCATGCGTTGGTATGTTTAAGCTATTCTCAATGCGACCATGAAAGGAATGTTTCTGCCTCGACCAAGACAATCTTCAATCCTGTAAAGCATCCCATTCAAACGATGTGCTCCTTTATTATTAACAGTTTGCCTGCACATGGGCTCCCAAGCATGTGACGGGATCTTATTTTTCATTTTATCTCGTGCGCAAATGATAAACGGAGAGTGGAGCACGCCAAGTTCCTGAGACAATGCTGCCACAGCCCGGTTTTAAGTAATCCTCACCGCCTTTGATGCATGGCATAAAAGACACATGCCGTGGTTCAGAAAAGTGGTTCAGAAAAATTAACATCAATCGAGTGCACTTTGTTCATCCGATGAAAGCTAAATGCCAGAACATTGCGCTCGGTAAGATTTACCGCAGCTTGTTCACTTTCTTTCCTTTCCAGGTTTGGCCGATCTCACGTATTCCGTTATATTTTATTAGCTTCTCATTTTTCTCGACGCCTCATTCAAAATCTCCTGCTGCCTTTTCTTTTTAAAGGCCGGTTTCCATGCGACGGAACACTCGGTTTTTGGACATTGGTTTGTTCAGCTATGCAACATTTGGCACCACCAGAGCCTCATTTGCCTTATGCAATAATGATGCAGAAGTTGTGGGCAGGCACGTCGCTACATCATACTATTGTATTAACTGTTGAACCACCTTTAGAGGCCATTTTTCCCCGCAGAGCAGGGGTTGGCCTTTTTTTGGCACCGTGGTCCCCTTTTTGAAGCAATGTTTTACAGTCGGATGCCCTTCCTGCCACCAACCCTGTTAGTCACCTCTTGTGACACACAGGGAATTACCAGTGAACTGGTACTCAATTTGCCGACCTCGGAAGGATGACAGGCTGAGTCAACCCCCCCTGGCGCTAATTCAGCGATCGACCGGGATTCAAACCCAGGATCCTAGGATCCCAAGCTGGCACCCTAACCGCTACGCCAACACCAGGCTTACTATTGTATTAACTGTTCTTGCTTTTAATTAATTTTAGCTCTTGCATGAGCCTCAACTTATTATACAAGTTTTTATTTATTTAATTAAATAAAACAGTCACACCAGCACCTACTTAGATATCTATTTTTTACCCTGCAAAATCTTACCTATTATGGCAATGTGCTATTTCTCCAGTCATTTCGTTTTTATTTTTCCATCCTTCTGCTTTCTTTGGCCAATGTTGAGCCACAGCAATTTGTCTGATCTGGACATTTAGCAAATGACATGAGGTTGCAACTGCACAGAAGTAACGTGAACAACATTGTTTGCTCGATCGTCTTTGTTTAAAAATTTTTATATGGGTTGTTCTTAAAGTTCTTGCAAACCTGACCTTCGCAATAGTCTCAGACAGTCCAAAAAGTATCGCAAGGCATGTATACAAAAAAAAAAAATTCGTGCTAATTATACATCTCTAAATATTAAACGGTGAAAAAAAGTTTTCAAGTGTTGTACTATTGTACCTTGTTCCTTGTAAATAAACAAGCTTAGTAATTTTTAGAACTTTTGAACAAAGCAAACTGTAAAGCAAAGCAATTCTTTGAACTTTTGAACAAAGCAAATTCAAAAACAAAGCAATTCTTAGAACTTTAAACAAAGCAAATAAAAAAACAAAGCAATTCTTAGAACTTTTGAACAAAACAAAGCAATTCTTAGAACTTTTGAACAAAGCAAATTAAAAAACAAAGCAATTCTTAGAACTTTTAAACAAAACAAAGCAATTCTTTGAACTTTTGAACAAAGCAAATTAAAAAACAAAGCAATTCTTAGAACTTTTGAACAAAACAAAGCAATTCTTTGAACTTTTGAACAAAGCAAATTAAAAAACAAAGCAATTCTTAGAACTTTTGAACAAAACAAAGCAATTCTTAGAACTTTTGAATGCCCCTCTTTTGAAATTTGCCTCTGTTAATATTTCCGGACTACTTGTCGATTCTGATGGAGATCATCTTTCAGTGCTAGGATTGAAACCTTGTTGGGAAATAGATTAATTGTAATAAGATGAGACACATAACCTATACTTGATGTCATTAAATAAATGAGCATTGTTTTAACAAAAACACAAATTAGTTTGGTATGGATAAAAACACAAACTAGCAGGCAATTTGTGCAGAATTTTTTTGTGTTTATAGGTCACTCGTGAAAGACTATATCTGGGAATGCGCGCATGGCTTTTTTCTTCTTTTCTTTTTTTTTCTTTTAGGTTTTCTGCTTTATTTCCACATGGCTTGCTTTGTGCTTTGAAACACTCGGTATGTACTGTCACACCAATCTCTATTGCATTGGTGGTCCAGCTTTCGAAGGAGGCTTCTAAATTTGAGGCATGCCAGTTGTTCCATTGACATGACCACTTTTGATAAATGCCAGCATTTTCACGGTTTGCTTTCTCCCACCCCCCCCCCCCCCCCCCTCCATTTCTGTGATTGTCACAATTTTGACCGAGTATGTAGGGAATACAGAATTTGTTTATCCTGCATATCATGAGGGTGGTTCAAGATTAATCTGCACTTTTTGTTTGATAAAATTTCAAAGTAAAGTGGAGTTAACGAAACCCTCATTTCCAAGGTATTTCCCCAAATACACCACATCAGTGTAGCAATGGCTGAAAGCCAGAATTATTTAACTTTTTAAATGATTGGTATGCTGCAATTGCAAGACATTTACTTTCACATCTTCGTCTTTTTTGGAACCTGATGCCAGTCAGATGCTCATTGGGGTATCTGAATCGCTGGAAATCACAAGTGACGTATCTGGACCATAAGCGGTGGGATGTTTAGCACTTCTCATCTTAATTGCTTTATGATCGAAATGAGAAAGTGAGAAATGAAAAATTGCTCTTGGTGCCTCCTTTATTGAATTTCGAATGCGAATGAACTCCATACTTCCAATACCGGTACTCCATTCTGCTGCAATGCCATGCACGTAGATGTGGTGATTGCCCAAAATGAACCGTCCAATATTGGTAATCTTTGGAGGAGCATGTTCATCACCCATTATCAATTCACACTGATTAAGAAAAACCAAAAAAATTGCACCGCTCAAGTATACTTCTGTGCAAACAACAGATGATATGACCAAATAGCACATTTGAGATTTTCAATCACCAGAAACTGTGTTCCATGATATTGCAGTTTTGAACACTGTTCGCTAGCTGCTGCCGTCATAAAAAAAAATACCCAAAATACTTAGTACAGCTGTGATGTCACTTTAAACCGGACTTGCCAAATGTTGCCATGACAACTTTACAAACTTTCACCAAATCTAAGCTTGAAACACCCTCGTGAATTTGGAAATTTATACCTTAGAAAGAAATATGCATTTCATGCACTGACTTGTCAAGCTCTTGTAATAATTTACCATATAAAATATAATAAAGACAGATACAATGCCGGCTTGGGATCCTAGGATCCTGGGTTCGAATCCCGGTCGATCGCTGAATTAACGCCAGGGGGGTTGACTCAGCCTGTCATCCTTCCGAGGTCGGCAAATTGAGTACCAGCTTGCTGGGATGAATGATCACGGTGTGTACCCCGCTTTAGAATAGGTACACTGTATCCCTGCGCATCATAAGAGGCGACAAAGGGTTGGCGTCAGGAATGGCATCCGGCCATAAAAACATTGCCTCAAACAGGGAACCATGATTGTCATGGGGCCCGCAAGGCTAACCCCCGCTCTAGCGGGGAAAATGGCCTTAAAACGATCATTCATTCATTCATTCATTCATATACAATTGTCACCCCATCATTGTGGATTAACGATAATTGATTGTGCAACGCCAATGTGGAGTAAAACTGATATAATTTCACTCCAAAGGAATTTCAGTCTCATACGATTCACACGCGATTTTAATGTTTAAATTCCTTGACTATAAAAACTTCCACGTACTTACACATAAATACTGCAAAATAAATCCCCTTTCACATCCGCAGTAAGTAATGCAGTGCTACTTCTTTCCAACAAAAATGGATTCAATTGCAATGCTAAAATAAAGGAATGCACGACTTCCTCGCCTTCTTTGAAATCTGGAAATATGACACTGCTTGCCAGTAGCCACAGCTGCTCGTTGGCTATTGGAGCTGTAAGAGGTCACCCAGACGTTCCCTTTCCATTCGTCAGAGGCTGACCTATGAGGAAAAGATGGCACGCAGGCTGCTTGGACCGCTCAGCGCTGCCTCTGTCTTTCAGCACGACGAGGTCGGAGAGACTGAGACTGAGGCTCAGGTATCCAACCTTGTCCCTTCCTTCGCTCTCCGTTACATGCTAGGAAGCTCAATGCTTTGTTTGCACATTAGCTTTTGTTTTGTTTTGTTATGAGTATTTTCCCTTTATGTTTATATCGTCTCTATTTCAGGCTCGTGGAGGGATTTGCACAGACTCATCACACACACACACACGCATGCAGCAATGATGTTGTTCCCCTATATTGGAACAACAGTTTGCTTTAGTGAACTACTGTTGTTATTGTCGCATTGGGTCCTAATCACAGACCATTGGCAGACTTGATTCCATCTTCACCGAGTCCTTGTTTTTTATCAGTAATTATGTTCTCCACAAATAATTCCATTCTCCGCGCCTTCAGCACCGTTGATAACTCGAGGCGGGAGCCGGATTATCAAGGACCGTCACTCTTTCACAGGTGGCAAGTTGTTCGGCTCTATTTTATGCAAGCTTAAGTCTGGCCTTCTTTCTCCTTCCCTCTTCTACCTCTGCTTTCCACAAGCCATGTTTACCAGAAATGCTCATTTGCTCACACTCCCAAAATCCAGACTGGTTGCCCTCTTGCATTTGCTTCAATCGTCTCCTTATTCTCCCAATTTATGGAATTGTCTGCCTGTGTCCATTGTCTTGTCCTCCTTACTTCATTCTTTAAAATGGGTTGCCCATCACTATCTCATATACTCCAACCCGTGGACATCCACGATCTCTTCTACACACACTGATTATTTCCACGGCTGCTCCTCTCTGGGCCATTGTTCCTCGTTTTGTGTTATTCCTCCTCTCCTTGGTGTATATGCCCATAATCCCCTTCCCATTTGCCTTGGTAGGTTTTGAACCTGCCCGTTGCCATTCAGCTCCTCCATCATGAGCATCACGGCAGAATCTCCCACCTTGCATAAAATGAAATACTTTGTAATAATGACAACTGGCTCCCTGGAGCATATCTGGCTCTGCATGACCTCTCCACAAACATTTTTTGTTCCAGAGTGAAGTGTATTATCCCACTAATGATGATAACGTCATATACACCACATTCTCTGATAAAATCGACTTAATGCTAATAATCCACTCTACTCTCTTTTTCATCTGAAATGATTTTGGCATGATTTTCACCATGGCATTTGGTCCTGGAATAATTAACCATGGCAATGCTTCCAGGCCCTTATTCCAGGACAGCAGACATCCTGACTCGGTCCAGAAGACAGCTATGTCGGGTCAACATTGAAAGCCAATGTTGGGCCAACGTTGATTTGATCGTCCGGGGACCGCTGCTCTGTCATTGGCAGTTACAGCTGACGAACATCAGCCATTGGCTAAACGTCTTCAGTATCTACGAGGCCAATTGTCTCCATCACCTGAAATCCAATGTTGAACCAATTAACCAACCTTAAACGTGCCATTTTGAGGAAATTGGAGCAAGGTGTAAGCATCTGATATGTAATAGGAAATCCATAGTGTATGTTGTTAAATATCCCAAGGCGAAGCTCCAAAAATGTCAACAAGATCGTTCCAAGGTTAGGAAAGCCTTGCATGTGGTGTAGTTTTTTTTGACGAAACTCAAGTGGGCAGACTTTTCCTATATAATTTGGTTTTAAGGTTTTACTGTACTGTATATATAATTTTACTGTACAGGTTTTACTGTACTGTATATATAATTGGGCTCCCAAGGATAGTGCAGATATAGCATTTTTATGGCAGAGCCCATAGGGCAAAGCCTTTTTGAACAATCTTTGTCCATCCGTATGTATGTATGTATGAATGTATGAATGTATGAATGTATGTATGTCCCTTCAAACGTATACCAATCAGAACTGAGGATCTCGTCACATGACAGGGTGATGTGAATACGTCTGATGTCATTACGGCGGTGCTGCGGCTGACGCTCCACACACCGCCATTTTGATTCCAATTTCGTTCATGCCGAACATATCACAATCGCCATGCTCTACCTTTATGTTTTTCATTAAGTGTGAAACACAAACAAAACGATTGTTAAAATGACCATCAAATATCAAAAACTTTGGGGTTACGTCTCTTCCAACAATACAGTACGTATAGGCCTTAGGCGTTATGCCTCGCCTTCGGACCGCTTCGGACAAATTAAGCCCAGGTTTTTTAATACAGTAGTGTAGCGTTTGAGTAGTATCGTTTTCGTAATAATAATAATATAGTAAATATAACCATAACACTTTAATCCCAATGTCATGAATACAAAGTTAATGGATAGAAGCGGTGTATGGTTCATGATTCAATGATAAGCGGTGTACGGTACTAACAACCGCGGAAGTAAGGAATTGTCCTCGGTTTTTTGATAGCATGTTGTTAACCCAACCATTGTGGGGTATATAGATTACAGTAGATCTTCCCTCAGTTCTGTAAGTAAAACTTACCTCATGGATGTCAGGATTCCTCCAAAATTATTTGTTTAATTTAATGGTATAAACAGAATTAGTGACTGTTTTTAAAAGCTAATCATATGTGTTTGTGGTTTATAATATTTTACAAACCCGGCTATGCCGCTGTTAGACTTTTGGTCTTGTTTTTAGTTGTCTATTGTTAAGTTAAATTCTCAACCCAACTTAAACTGTCACCCTGGTGCTTCGCTGGCAGACCATACCATCAATGAGTGCACCATCTTTGGGAGGGACGTCAATCTGTGTCCTATACGGCATAATTTACCAGACCCCATACGGCGTCTTTCACACGAGTAGGCCATGCTGTGTCAGCACTCTGGCCAAATTCCAAAATTCCTACCCTTACCTACAGCACTCCTGCAACAAAGGGGAAACCTGCCTTGGGTTTGTTTTCAGCAACGATTCGCAACTTTGCACACGGGCGAGCTTTGGGTTTTTGTATATTTTTGGGCAAATCAAGTTGATATTTTGTGCCGAATGAATGGATCAATGCTATTGGCAAACTGAGTGTCGATGTGGGTATTCTTTTGAAAGAGGAAGTGTTATGGCATTTTATCATGGCAAGTAGTACATTAGACACAGCATTGGATTTACGACTGAATGATTCATCGTCTCCTCAGCATATTGCCCATAAACAGTCTTCAACAGGGGTGTTCTACAAAACTGATTCCACCAGCCAAATAGCCTGATTTATAAACCATTTTACATCTGTGGGATGAAATTTACAGAAAAATAGGTGAAAAGATGTCACAATGTAATACGGTCACAGGAATGCCAAGATGTATCTTCTATTCAGTTGCAAAAGACAATTTTGAAAAAGCAAGACTGCCGCCTATACCGTATTATGTAAATATTTTAAGGATAGCTACTTTGAATCACGTGGATTGCATACAAATATGTTGCATATGTTCAATTTCCGGGTTATTGTCCTTGGAAGTTATTACCCCTGCAACCAAAGGCTGTCTGTGCGTCTGTTTGTCTGTCTGTCTGTTTGTGTGTCTGCCTGGTTGTCTGTCTGTGTGTGTCTGTCTGTTTGTCTGGCTGTCTGTTTGTGTGCAGGACATCTCAAAAAGTAGTGGATGGATTCAGACGAAATTTGGTGGACAAGTTAAGTGTGACCAGGGCGAATTGATTAGATTTTAGTGAAGGTCCGGATCCAGATACGAGAATTTTTTTAAACGTGATTCTCCACCATTGAGAGATGGGGCCAAAACGATACATAGCACAATATCTCAAAAAGTTATGGACGAGTTATGACAAAACTAGGTGGATTAATTGGTTAGGCGACAAGAACAAGCCGGTTCGATTTTGGTTCAGCCTGGCGGAGGTCTGTGCTCTACCGAGTGCTGTTCTGGTTCTTAAATATAATCCAATTGATATATATATATATATATATATATATATATATATATATATATATATATATATATATATATATATATATGGTCAGCCTAAAGGTATTCACACTTGTCCCTGAGCTGTAACTGTCATCCTGGCGTTCCGCAGGTAGGTCGAGGCATCAATGTATGCGCCGTTCCATGTTAAACTGGGTGTCTCATCTACCTGCATTAGTTGGTGAATGTTAAAGTATCCTACAGTGTCCTTCACAGAGAGTAGGTGAGACATTGCCAGCGCACCATGGCCAAATTTCAAATTCCTGCCCTGACCACCACTGAGAAGGCAAAGACAAACCACTGAGGCTTCTCATGATTTACGTGACTATAACATGTCTCTCCCTTAGCAAAATGCATCCAGTGTGTTGAATATCCCAGTATGTGGTGCTTTTTTTAGACCTCCTGTATGGTTTTGTTTGGTTGTAGATATTTTTCGTCCATATGTAGTGGGTAGACAAAAGCACTGTCTAACTTGATGGACACTTATTGTGTGCACTTAATGGCTGCCATTTTTGGATGGATAGTAGAGCTGCATTAGCTTCCACTGTATTATCCTTACTCTGAAGTTATTTATAGAGCCTCGTGTTCACCCATAATTTGATGGAACTTTCATTCACTGCCTGTGAGACTTTACTTACTTACTGCACTTCACATTCAGAAGCGAAGGTTAACACAAATCGATAGGAACCGAGTCATGTGCTGCTGTGCAAACCATCTAAGTCATTTCAGCTGAATCCTCTGGTGTTGGCAAACCTGAACTCTTATCCACCTACAAGGCCTTCATCAGCAGCTTGAGAGAGTACTGCTCTCCCCTCTGGGCTGACACATCTGCCTCATACCTTGCTCAGCTTTACTCCGTGGAAACCAAGGCCTTCAAAATCATTTGAATCTCCCAGCAATGAAGCTGAGTCTATGGAACTGTCACCGTAACATGTCAGGCAGGATGATGGCAGGCACCATACCCCTTCACAGGTACAGTCGCGGCCAGAAATATTGTAACCCTTTCACTTTTTTCAAATAACTCACACTTTTCTCCAAAAATAAGTTGAAATTCACAAAATCATTTTGTTTCCACAATTCTTTATTTCACTGTTAATATTACAGAACCTTTACTTTTGATTCAGAACTTAATATATCCTTTTAAATCAGAAAATAAAAAGAAATGGCATTGACAAAATTATTGACACCCTAGACTTAATATGTTGCAGCACGGCCTTTGGACAAAATAACTGCAGCCAAGCACTTCCTATAGCCATGAATGAACTTCCTACACATCTCTCCTGGCAGTTTGGCCCACTCTTCTTGTGCAAACTCCTCCAGTTCTCTCAGATTTGAAGGGTACCTTCTCCCAACTGCTGTTTTCAGATCTCCCACAGGTGTTCAATGGGATTTAGAACTGGACTCATTGCTGGCCACTTCAGAACAGTCCAGCATTTTGTCTTGAACCTTCCTGGGTGCTTTTTGAAGTGTGTTTGGGGTCATTGTCCTGCTGCAAGACCCATGACCTTCAACAGAGACCCAGCTTTCTGACACTGGGTTGAACATTGCACTCCAAAATGTGTTGGTAATCTCATGATTTCATGATGCCATGCACACATTCAAGGTACCCAGTGCCAGAGGCAGCACAGCAACCCCAATACATCACTGAACCTCCTCCATGTTTGACTGTAGGGAAGGTGTTCTTTTATTTGAAGGCTTCATTTTGTTTTCTGTAAACATAGAGATGATGTGCTTCACCAAAAGCTCTAATTTGGTGTCATCTGTCCACAGGACATTCTCACAGAAGGATTTTGGCTTGTTCAGGTGTGTTTTGGAAAACTCCATTTGGGATTTCTTATGTCTCTCTCTGAGCAGTGAGGTCTTGCTGGGTCTTCTACCATAAAACCACCTTTCATTGAGTTGGCAACGGATGTTGCGAGTTGAAACTGTCGTACCTTATGTCTGAAGGTCAGCTTGAATCTGTTTGGCTGTTGATCGAGGTGCTTTCTTCACCATTCGAACAATCCTTTGCTACAATCTTCGATCAAGGTTTCTCTTGCGGCCATGTCCAGGGAGGTTGGCTACAGTGCCATGGGCCTTAAAGTTCCTGATAACATTGCGTACGGTGGACACAGGAACATAAAGGCCTCTGGAGATGGACTTGTAGCCTTGAGATTGTCCATACAATCTTGTGTCTGACCTCCTCAAACAATTCTCTGGTTTTCTTTCTTTTCTCCATGCTCATTGCGGTACACAGTGATACAAAACAGCAGAATGACTCATTTTCTCTATTCAAACTGGCTGAATAAGTGATTTTTATATTGCAGGCACCTGCAACTCACCCTCGGTGAGTTCAATTCCAAAGTAAAGGCGAATCACCTGCTTGAAGTCTAATTATTTGTAACAACTTCGAAAAGGTGCCAATAATATTATCCGGGCCATTAAAGGGTTTCTGTGTGGAATAAGCTGAGATTTAGTAATTTTTTCAGCGTTTTTTTGTTTTGTTCCACTGCAAACCAAAGAAATACGTATATGGATACCAAAATATTTTTAAAATTCAACAATTTTCTGGAAGAAATGGTGCATTATTTGAAAAAAAATGCAAGGGTGCCAATATTTTTGACCAAGACTGTACATAGTGTGTTCAAAAAGTATCCGACCTTTATTTTTCGTGCGTAAAAAAAAAGAAGCTAGGGAGGCGTTGATTGGTGCACATATGTAGGCGATCCTAATGCGCACGCGTGAATTTTTTCCCACCTGCAGAAGCTGTCATTCGACGGCAGACCGCCGATGAGTGAGGACATGTAAGTGAGCGCCGTCGGATTTTCTTTTTTGACAAAATGACGGAAAAACTTGAACAACGCTACTGCATCAAATTTTGTGTAACTTTGTGTAACAACTTTTTTTGGCCTCGGGGATGTTGGATGCTTCCATTGTGATGACTGCAACTTGGTTTCTGGGTCGTACCCATAAACCCAGGACTCATCGTCAGTGATCACTGTGTTGAGGAAGCTGGGATCGCTGTTCACAGTCTCCAGCATGTCCTGTGCGATCTCCAAACGGAGTTCCTTCTGCTCAATCGTTAGCAGCTTTGGTACGAACTTCGCTGAGATTCTCCTGAAGCCCAAATCCTCCTTCATAATGGAATGAACGGTGTTGAATCTTGCGGATCGTTTCCACTTGGGAATCGCCAAGCTTTACACAAAATTTGATGCAGTAGCGTTGTTCAAGTTTTTCCGTCATTTTGTCAAAAACGAAAATCCGACGGCGCTCACTTACATGTCCTCACTCATCGGCGGTCTGCCGTCGAATGACAGCTTCTGCAGGTGGGAAAAAATTCACGCGTGCGCATTAGGATCGCCTACATACGTGCACCAATCAACGCCTCCCTAGCTTCTTTTTTTTTTACGCACGTAAAATAAAGGTCGGATACTTTTTGAACACAGTAGTATATGTTCCACCATCCACCATATGATGGTGTGGTCCACCATCAACCCCCTTCTGGTGAAACTCCCGAAATCCAAAATCACTGCTCACCTCCAATCATTTGTTGCTCTTTTTCCCCATCTGTGGAACCAACTTCAACATTCTCTTCAATTGCATTCTTCCCTCCAGGTCTTCAAGACTGCTGTTCATCGCCATCTATGATCACGCACCCCTCTTCCTCTCCCCCAAATTTCCAGGTTTTCCTTCCTGAGAGTTTACTTCTGTATCCATCTTGTCCACCACAACATTGCCCCTTACCCCTCATTCTTACATGCATCCATTGTTTGTCCATCTCCATCTATGTTTTTTGGTGTTTCCTCCATATTTTTACTGTTCCTTTTGTTCTGATTCGTCCTAATCCGTTCTGTGTTCTATATCTTCCACAACCCTTGACTTTGTACACAAAAAAATTACACCATATGCAAGACTATCTCTCTCATCGACCTGAGGATGGTGAATGGTAGAATTCAGATGTAAGAAAGGCAGCAGAAGAAAATGTGAAATGATGACATGATGATGGAATGCGTGCTACCACCAACCCCCACCATCACTCCCACACATTCTCACCTCCCTACCTCACCAAAGGAATATAAAGTGTCCAGTTTTGAGCAAAGGCTGATGAACGAGATTGAATTTCGGCTTGAGCGTTCACCAGTCGATGAATCAGACGACGATGTGCAGCATGACGACATTCCAACGGGAAGGAGCATTGCACCGTATTTGGACCGCAAGTTGAAGCACTACAAAGTCTTCGAGGGGAGCCCTGTAACGTTTTCCTGTCGCCTGTCAGGAACACCCCTGCCAAAGGTTTTCCATCACTATATCATTGAATATTAAGCGATATGTGAAGTATGAATATGTGAAGCCAGCAGCCATTTACTGCAGGAATAGCCAATGTGAATATGACTTTAAAAAGGAATTTTTATAAAAAAGTAACTGCAATATTCGGCCATTCAATTTTACATTTATCCATTTAATATTTGTTGAAGGCAAATCCCAATGTGTCATCAACTGGAAGCAACTTTTGATACCTGCTTTTGTTTGCAGATCTACTGGTTTAAAGATGGCATTCAATTGTCAAAGAAGTTGGAGCATTATGTGATACAGCGAGAAGCAGATGGTGCTTGTTCACTTCATATTTCTGATACCACAGTAGATGATGATGGGAATTACACCATCATGGCAGCCAATCCTCAGGTGAAAGCTTGATTGTCAATCAGTAGAGGAGAGGAGGGTTAAGACATGTCATCGTCCCCTCTTTTTGGAAGAGGTGGCAGCATGTCGGTTGTTTCCTCCCCCCTTACTTTGTTGGTCGAAAAACAAAAGATGTGTATACTCACAAAGGATTACGAAGCAGTTTTCCTTGCAATTGATTTAATACATTTTATGGAAAAATTGAATGAGCAATTATTTACTTTGCAAGTGCAATTTTAATAGATTCCATGCTTTTTGGGAACATTGTTTACATGAATACTGCAACCGCTCCGTGTTGTGTACCACTCCATAGCACATGTGGACCGGCACTTGAGAAAGCTAGTTGACAGCTATTGAGGGCTTGTGCAGTTGCTTGCGTCATCATCATCATCTTAAAATACACAATTCGGTGTCTGTCTTTGGTCGATGCCTTTGGTTGTTAGTTGTCCAATCTCAACCAAATTGCCAGGGGACTAGGGTCCATCATAACTCATAAGACAAAGGTTGTCGCTACTTGGTTTCCCCCTGCCCCCTGGGAGGTTCTAAAGGCAAATATCTATGTGAATGTTTACCGTGTAGTGCTGCTCCCGGTGGGAGAGCATATTACGACAGTTGACAGGCCTTCCATCTCGATCACTTTCGCCTTCATTTTACATTTTCAGACATTCTTTTCAGTCGATTATGTTGCTTTAGACTCGACTGCAAAAGATCTGGAAGAATTCTGATGTTTTATTTGCTTTTTTCCATTTTGGAATTTTTTTAGCAGCTTGGAGCATCCAAGTTGCTGTTTTAACCAATTGGTCACTTAATTGGATTTTCAGGTCATTCGACTGTTGTTCATTTGACTGTTGTTCATTTGATTGTTGTTCATTTGACTGTTGTTCATTTGACTGTTGTTCATTTGACTGTTATTCATTTGACTGTTGTTCATTTGACTTGTTCATTTGATTGTTGTTCATTTGACTGTTGTTCATTTGATTGTTGTACATTTGACTGTTGTTCATTTGATTGTTGTACATTTGATTGTTGTATATTTGACTGTTCTTCATTTGACTGTTCTTCATTTGACTGTTCTTCATTTGACTGTTCTTCATTTGACTGTTGTTCATTTGACTGTTGTTCATTTGATTGTTGTTCATTTGATTGTTGTACATTTGACTGTTGTTCATTTGATTGTTGTTCATTTGATTGTTGTTCTTTGATTGTTGTTCATTTGATTGTTGTACATTTGACTGTTGTAGATTTCTTTGTTGTTCATTTGATTGTTGTACATTTGGCTGTTGTTCAATTGATTGTTGTACATTTGACTGTTCATTTCATTGTTGTACATATGACTGTTGTTCATTTGACTGTTGTTCATTTTATTGTTGTACATTTGACTGTTGTTCAATTGATTGTTGTACATTTGACTGTTGTTCATTTCATTGTTGTACATTTGATTGTTGTTCAATTGATTGTTGTTCATTTGACTGTTCTTCATTTGACTGTTGTCATTTGACTGTTCTTCATTTGATTGTTGTACATTTGACTGTTGTTCAATTGATTGTTGTACATTTGACTGTTCATTTGATTGTTGTACATTTGACTGTTGTTCTTTTCATTGTTCTACATTTGACTGTTGTTCAGTTGATTGTTGTTCATTTGATTGTTGTTCATTTGACTGTTGTTCATTTGATATTTGTACATTTGACTGTTGTTCATTTCATTGTTGTACATTTGACTGTTGTTCATTTTACTGTTGTTCATTTCATTGTTCTACATTTGACTGTTGTTCATTTGATTGTTGTTCATTTGATTGTTGTTCATTTGATTGTTGTTCATTTGATTGTTGTTCATTTGATTGTTGTTCATTTGACTGTTGTTCATTTGACTGTCGTTCCAATTCCTTTATTTTTTGGACTGCACACAAAATAAAGTTGACCCCCCTCCAAAAAAAATTCACAGAAAAGGTCGCACAATTGGCCATAAAGTGCTCGGAATTCTAAATTTTCCAGGGCCTTCCCCATGTCATATTGCCTTTACGCTATGCAATCGCATGTCCCCAACTTTTCAAAAGAGATCAACACCCTTGGAAAGCGATATATTTTGAAGCCGGTATGCCATCTCATTCTCAAGGAACCATGACCAATGTGCTTCACTTCCACAAATGTATTACTCGGAAAGCTTGCAATATAGTGTTCAAGGTAGGATGCTTCCAAAAGTAGAAAGTAAACAGTACGCTCCTGCGTCTACTGGTGGCAAGTGTGATGCATTGACTCCGTTGCTTCAAAACATATTTTATTAATTTTAATGTCTCTGGCCTTGGAGATGGTTATTGCGAGCCGGGTCTCAGCACGGTCCGAGACGTCCGCAATTGATTATCCTGAAAGAGTTAATGGGCTGGGGCCCAATGCCCAAAATGACCTTCTCACAGTGATTCGATCACACGGAATATAGCCTTTTGATGAACAATTGCAACAAAAAATGTACTTTACGTGAGCTCAACGATTTAATAAGGATGTATGCAGAATCGAGAACATATTGACAAAAAATACTCCTTTATTTTAACATTGAACACAAAAAAAAAACAAAAAACTTTCATTAAGTACAAAGGAATATGATTACACAAGCAAGCACACGTTGTATATCAACTCAATATAATGGTTAATCATATAGAGATTTTAAATCCTTCACTTCGATAAATAATCACCGTAAAAATATTTACTGTTTCTTTAAGCCTTTGTGCAAAGAAATATAAACATGAATCACAACTGGCATGAAACTATGAACAAACATATATGTTAATGTTGAGAGTTCCCTTTAAACATTTACTTTTTCTTCCACTTGCATCAAGCTGGCTGATGGAAGAATGAAGAACTAGTCTTGCCAGTGAAGGTTCGTGTAAACCTGCGCCAGAGGGCTGGTAAAACAATTGATGAAATCAATAGGACGTTGATTGAGATGTGATAACCGCCATAGGAAGCAAGGAGAAAAATCTGATATTTCGGGCATTAACCCTTCATCGGAGCCAAATAAAAGGTTTCCCTATACTGTGGTGGAAGATTATTTTCCTATATTTATTTTCCCAAAAACAGAATTCCGCATACCATACTGTAGTGGAAAAAATAATCAATGATTGACATTCACCACCGCAATAAGTTTACTCAAAGTGAATTAAACAATGTTCTTATTAGTCTTGAGTCTTGAAGCGTAGGGAATACCCATACTGATTATTATGATGATACTTTGTTACAGTGTCAGTACTGCGGAGGCAGTTTCTTGGCAAACCTGGTGGTTTTCTGTTGCCTTCTCAGCAGTAGTTAGAGTAATAATTTGGAATTTGACTATGGTGCCAGCGATATCTCGCTTTCTCTTTGCGAAGGACACCATTGGGTCTTTAACGTCCATCAAATAATGCCGGCCATCAGGAGACCAGTTTGACATCCATCCGGAGGATGGCATACACATTGATGAATCATTAAGGGTCTGGATGGGTCTAAATATCTAAGAGGCCTAAGGGTCAAGTGGCCTTACCGGTTTAAAGGGTCTGAGGAGTTCTAAAGAGTCTAAAATGGTCTACAAGCATGTGCTAATGGGGCAAAGTCATGTGCAAAAGTAGCTCTCGGACACAAACTTCCCACACTTTAGTCTTTTCTCAGAGTGAGGCAAAGTTGAAGAACATCCCATCTGATGTTGTTCGATTGTGATCTTCAGAAATTCGATGAATCAACATCGTTCTCAAAACATCTGCGAGGCAGAGAGCAAATTCAGTCAGCGCCAGAGTGCAGTCCTGCTTCACCCCATTGGAAACATCAAACGGGCTGGATTTGATACCTCCAACGAAAACTTCCTGTCATCTAAAACGGAATTCCCACATGATTTTCACAAAGATTTCCAGACAGCCATAGTCCTATAACAAATTCGAAACTTTTGGTCTGTCCATTGCATCAGATTATAAGTCTTGGAAAAGTGAAGAAGAAGAACATAAGAGTCCTTGACATCATCCATTGTTTCTTTCTGAAGCTGCAGTAAGATCAATTTCATCAGTAGTGTCTCTTGATGTCCTGAATCCGCAATGGCTCCGGTGCAAAATATTCTCCACAATTTTTTGTAATAGCTTGAGGGGAATCTTTTCCAGGATTTTGCCTTCAACTGGTAACAATGATATTTCACAATCGCTTTCATATTCGCTGTGATCTCCATTATTCTTGTTTATAAATCATTATAATGTTATCGCTGAATGAGTATAGAAGTTATTTAGCATCACAACAACACCATTAAAATTTCGCAAGTCGTTTCTTGAGTGCGACTCCTCTAAAATGATAGATTTCAGAAGGAACTCCATGAAGTTCGGGACCTTTCCTCACATTTGTCTTCATGACATCTTCAACTTCCTTGCTTGTTGGTAGGTCTCTCTTCCACCAGAAACATCCTCACTTACTGATGAACAAGAAGTTCACCGAAATGCGGTTTCCATCTTTGTACTTTTTTCCAATGCTCAGCTGCGTTCCATCTAGATGCTTTATACGAATAAAACTTGGAGACCTTCGCAGGCCGCAGATTTCCTTGACAGGAGCGAATAAACCCTTGGAATCATTGCAGTTGGATCGTCCTTTTCATTTGGCGAAACTGCAGTTGGTGTAGCCTGGATTTCGCTTGTAGAAATTGTTAATTTGCAAACCTTGTCTTTCTGGTGTTAAATGTAGCTTCATGTTTTGTACTTTTCATTACACCAATCACACTCACTTGCAATGAGTAACATTTGGAATCATTTGCTGCTGATGCGACACTCCATTGAAGTGAAGTAATAATTCCACAGAAGGAAGGAAGGAAGGAAGGAAGGTCAAGGGTTAGGTGAATGAGATTTTTGCACCCCCGCCTTTACTAAGGAATCTCTGGAATGAAGCAGGAAGTGCAACTTTAAGGGAGACTGCCTGATCACCTCGATATAGTTGCCTCTTGCTGCTAATCCCACTATCTTGCTTAGATTTTGATGATTTGCGTGTGATATGATTCAACGGATGTTTATATAAATCGTTTAAAATAAAAAAAGCCTTCAATTTCTGATATTTTGCCTTTTCATTTGGGCCTCCCAATTGAAGCCCCGCCCATAGGGCGGGTACCGTTGCTAGTTATAGTAAGATGCAATTGTGATTTTATTTAATGTTTTTAAACAGGGCCGCATCAGCTGTACAGGCCGCCTTATGGTACAGACTGTGACAGGGCGCTGCCGTTCATCGCAGGGCCTCACAAACCAATCTTCTGCACGAAGGTAAAGTGTTTCTCGAAGTATCTTGTTGCTTCACCTGGCCATCTCAGTGCTGTATTTCCACCAAACGTGTAAAATAATCCTGATGAGTGTCATAGAATGTTGTGTTGATATGAAGGAATGGTATTTGTCTTTGGGTTATGGAAGTAGATGGGAGGAAGCGTGCAGTATGTGTGTGCCCGCATACCTAGCAGGCCGAGATCTCGTTCTCGGGAGGCGGGGGAGGAAGGTGAAGCTGTGCAGCAAAAGACCTTTCGACCTCACTTCCTCCAAGCACCAGGAGACACTGTGGCTCATGAGGGAAAACTTTGCCGTCTTGACTGCAAGGTACGTACGATGATGGAATGCGGAAGGAAATAAATCCACAAAGCGTATGGAAAAATGAAAAGAATACCACTGAGGTTTCAACTATACCTCCTTATCTTCTTAATTTAAACATGCAATGATAGATCATGTTATAATGCTGTAATGACAACAATCCCACAAACGAAATCTCAGTAAATGATTTAAAATATATATTTCATACTTTCTGCTGACAGCGTCACCGTTGCTTAAACCTTAAAATGTCATTTTAAGGGAAAATTCAAAACGCATGCATGATGCGGATAAACCCTAATTTAATCGGTCTTGTGCACAATCCCAACAAACCTCTCAGCTAAAAAAATAATGTAATGACGCAAAAATTATGTGTCATTCAGATTTTGCGAGAACGGTGAGTGTACACAAAATGGCGGTCATCATGAAATGACGAGGGAAGATAATAAAAGATGGACTGTGTTCTCCCTCCCGGCATCACCAGAATCAATTCTCAATGATGGAATGCAATCGCCATTTCATTCTTTCTTGTACTGTATTTCCATTATTTGTGTAACGTTGTGTGCGTTATACTGGAAGTTGGAGAGCCAGGGGCATCACTGCAACAAACTTGTTCGGTAGTGTCGAGACCCATCAAAAATGGAATAAAAATATAATTTATTCAAAATATTTTTATCAAAATTGTTCTAATTTTTGTTTGTCTTCACAAGATTATTATTCAGAATTTTCACGGCAATTTGTCGAATGAAGGTTGAGAACTTTCCACCAATCGGTGACATTTCAGAAATGGTTTGTGCTTTTCATTAACTACTAGCCGAAACCCGTGGAACATCCACAGAAGGAAGGATGTGGTGTATGGATAGAGTGTACCATTATGGATGGCATAGGGGATTTGCTTGTCCGAGTAAGAGTTAGGAAGAAAGATGAGAATGAAGAGTGCGTATATGAACAACGATCGCCGACACCGGCACAAATGCATGCTCTGGATTGTCCACTCAGTGGACGGCTTGCTTTTGCCTTCGCCTGTCCAATCAGCGGACGGCTTGCTTCGCCTTCACCCAGCAGACGCCAATACGATGGCGTCGTAAGATGGCGTCGTATCGGCAGTTAATCGGATGCTTTTGGGCCCCAACGTCGGCTAATTCAGATTTTTCGAGTATGGCTGTACGTGATAAACAAAGAGCGCGGTTCGTAGATCGTAAATCCATTAGTGCCGTGGGCATCGGGTCACTGGGTGCGGCGTAAAAGGGATAACAAAGTCGAGTCTTTACGCTATTATTATATAGATTACCATCATCGTCATCATGTAAATATTTTCTTTAAATCTCAATATATAAACACTTATTCATAGTTATTTTTATTTGAGAAATAAATAAATTTGTAAACCCCCTAACAATTTTTTTTTTTACATATCGCTCGGAAAAGGTAGAATGCAACTCACCTCAGCATAATTTGTGTTCTTGTTATTTTTCATTAATGGGGGAAAAGGACTTGGAAATCCCAACGTTTGAATCACCTTTTGACAGTTTCATCACACCACGTGGATGGAATTCACACTTTCCATGCAATATTTACCTCCGCCACCAAAGGTAGATGGAGGTTATATTTTCACCCCTGTGTGTGTGTTTGTTTCTCTGTCTGTGAACAAGATATCTCAAAAGGTTGTGGACGGATTCGGACGAAATTTGGCAGAGAGGGTAGTGTATGTGACACGGACGAAGTTATTAGATTTTGGTGAAGATACAGATCCGGATCCGGCTAGTAGATTTTTTAGAATCTTTTAGAAATAGATTTTTTAGAAATAGAGTGATGGGGCCAAAAACTTGGTGGACAGGTAGTGTGTGTGATGAGGACTAATCAATTCGATTTTGGTGAAGATCTGAATATGGATTCGGATACGATAATTATTTAATTTTTAAGTGATTCTTCACCATTGAGAGATCGTGCGAAAAGTGATATATAACATGATATTTTAAAAAGTTATGGATGACTTATGACTGAACTAGTTGAGGATGGATTTACTTTAGCAAACCAAGTGTAATTACCTCCACATTCCTGTATGTCTGCATGGACGTGTCCACTTCTCAGATCATTAATTTGATCTCCTTCATCATGTGTGTGGATGCAAAGCAGTGGGGGGGGGAAATGTTTTCATGACACGCTACATACTCTACCTTAAAATCCATCCTCAAAGACACCGCCTCTTAGCATTGCTTAGCAACCAATTCAAAACTACATGTGCACTCAAAGCTATGTACTCTAACTCGAAGTCTAGATGATGAATGAGATGTTATTTCTCACCTTCTTAGAAAAGAGTTTTGTCATTTCACACCCTGGTGTGATTTCAAAAGATGGCAGCGAAGACATATGCGCTCTCATTTTTTAGCTGTCTAGCCTGAGCTCGAATGCAGGGCAATCCAACAATGTTTAGGCCATCCATTGGG
Organism: Myxine glutinosa; assembly: GCF_964187855.1. Taxonomy (NCBI): domain Eukaryota; kingdom Metazoa; phylum Chordata; class Myxini; order Myxiniformes; family Myxinidae; genus Myxine; species Myxine glutinosa. Next base: position 58,634,657 of record NC_136268.1, read on the forward strand.
AGGATGCTGAGCTGGAACACCTGTCTGCCGGAACTGGTCACGGCGAGTGGGCGTGTTATCACTGGTATCATGAAAAAATTCCAGGTTCCCGCTCATAGACTTCTGGGAAATCAACTGAAAATCACCCAGCATAACCATTGCCAAATAACTACTTCAGCAGTATGCTCTGTCAAGATGATAAATGATGATGAGAACGATGATGATGATATGTGAAACCTCATTATTTGTCAAATACAATTTAATACCAGTCTCTGTGAAGGATGACTTTCTGCATTTCCAACCCCAAAAAACGGTGCATCTATTATCAAAACTAGAAATTGATAAACGTGTGTTAATGTAAAATGAGGCACAGTTAATGTTTTGAGTGTCAGCCTCTTTACTCTGATAAAGGGATAATGTTTGAAACATCAGCATCATATTACTTTGCATCATATTACTTCCCATTGTGGGAAACATATTCTCTTCTAAACCTTAATTTATTAAATCCATTCCATATTTGTGCATTGTTTGTAGATATTCATTCATTGACATATAACGTACATTATTTATGTGCTCTGGTGTTAAACATGCATAAGAGTGTGTGTGTGTGTGTGTGTGTGTGTGTGTGTGTGTGTGTGTGTCTGTGAATAAAAGAGAGAGATAGAATTGTGAGGAACAGAAATGACAAAACGAGGTGTGTGTGTGTGTGTGTGTGTGTGTGTGTGTGTGTGTGTGTGTGTGTGTGTGTGTGTGTGTGTGTGTCTGTGAATAAAAGAGAGAGATAGAATTGTGAGGAACAGAAATGACAAAACGAGGTGTGTGTGTGTGTGTGTGTGTGTGTGTGTGTGTGTGTGTGTGTGTGTGTGTGTGTGTGTGTGTGTGTCTGTGAATAAAAGAGAGAGATAGAATTGTGAGGAACAGAAATGACAAAACGAGGTGTGTGTGTGTGTGTGTGTGTGTGTGTGTGTGTGTGTGTGTGTGTGTGTGTGTGTCTGTGAATAAAAGAGAGAGATAGAATTGTGAGGAACAGAAATGACAAAACGAGGTGTGTGTGTGTGTGTGTGTGTGTGTGTGTGTGTGTGTGTGTGTGTGTGTGTGTGTGTGTGTGTGTGTGTGTATGTATAACAATACCGACATTTTTTACTCAACTTTCATGAGTCTCTCCACAGTTCCACTTACATAGACTCCTTGGACTCATGAAAATCCACAAAACCAAAGATCTGTTCAGTAAAACCCTCTGTGCTTAGTCTCACGTGTTGTGGTTTTGAGTCATGTATATTCCAAGACAATTACATACTTTTATTAATTTTATTTTGAAAAAGTTGATCATTCAGCTTCATAAATCTTTTTCTTCTTTAATGGGCACAATCATTTAATTCCCATGTTCTTGTGGGGCTGAAAGCTTGGCACAAGTCTTTCATGAACTATCTGGCCAGGCCTGATGTTTGACTAAGGTCAGGGAAGGCATTTGTAATTTGTTCATGGTGCTGGCAATAGCTCGCCTACCCTTCGTGACGGACACCGTGGGATCTTTAACGTCCACCAACGAATGCCGGCAGACAGGCCACCAGGTTCAACATCCATCCGAGGGACAAAAAACACATTGATGCCTGTGAAACACCAGGATGACAGTTTATAGCTGGGTCAGGATTCAAACCCAGGATAAACAACTTAGAGGTGAGTGTATGTACCTCCAGGCCATCCTGCCATCCCATTTATCTTCATAAATGTAATGTTGAAATTTTCCAAGCAATGCCATTTTGACACATTTAAATATTCACCTTGTGAAAATGGTAATACAGACAGAGCAAGGGGGTGACTAGGTGACTATGGCCTTTGTGATTTTTCACTTTTATCTGATTTAGTATTTTAACGATGCCACAGGTAATGATGCCAAGTTTATCATGTGTTCTCCTATCTTATATTGTTTCAATATCTCCATTGGTCTTTGCAATTGTGTATGAAGAGATAAGAGTTACTGCCCAGTTCTCACAACAGGGGTGTGTTATTAAATCTATACCTTCAGTAAAATATATTTAAACCTTTGTAAGGCTGAATATGACACCCCAAAAGGACAAAAATGTAACCAACTCAAAATTAATTTCTGGATGAACTAGAGGGATGTGATCGGAGATCGCTCATGGTTTTTTTTTTCTTTTTTGTCCAAAAAGCGGGACATCACGGCAGTTGGCAGACAGGCCACCCTCACACCTCCCCACCCTCCCCCCCTCCACCGCCCCCCCACCCCCACCAAGACTAAACACTTATTGCCTCCCTCCGGGAACGAACATACTCTAATTCACCAAATGTCCGTCCGTCCGTTCGAAGGTACCGCAAAAACGGCTCAACCGATCGCAGCGATATTTTGGGTGGGTATTACTGGGACTCCTGGGAGTAAAATAGGCTATTTTAGGAGTCGTGGACGGCGAGAGAACGAGGCCATTTGGTTGAGTTCAAAGCATGTTTATTCGTACAGAACCCGGCACACTCTGTAAAGCCCGTTTATCGGGCAGCAATATATATATACATCATGCCGGAGCGTTTGCCCGGGAAAGGCGAGACCGGGCGTCCTGGGCGAGCCCTGGAAAGGCGAGGCTGGGCATGCCTGGGGTCCTGGGTGAGCCCTGGAAAGGCGAGTCTGGACATGCCCGGGCGTCCTGGGCGAGCCCTGGAAAAGCGAGTCTGGACATGCCCGGGCGTCCTAGGTGAGCCCTGGAAAGGCGAGTCTGGACATGCCCGGGCGTCCTGGGCGAGCCCTGGAAAGGCGAGTCTGGACATGCCCGGGCGTCCTGGGCGAGCCCTGGAAAGGCGAGTCTGGGCGTGCCCGGGCGTGCCCGGGCGTCCTGGGCGAGCCCTGGAAAGGCGAGACCGGGCGTGCCCGGGCATCCTGGGCGAGCCCTGGAAAGGCGAGACCGGGCGTGCCCGGGCGTCCTGGGAGAGCCCTGGAAAGGCGAGACCAGGCGTCCTGGGCGAGCCCTGGAAAGGCGAGGCTGGGCGAGCCCTGGAAAGGCGAGTCTGGACGTGCCCGGGCGTCCTGGGCGAGCCCTGGAAAGGCGAGGCTGGGCATGCCCGGGCGTCCTGGGCGAGCCCTGGAAAGGCGAGGCTGGGCATGCCCAGGCGTCCTGGGCGAGCCCTGGAAATGCGAGGCTGGGCATGCCCGGGTGTCCTGGGCGAGCCCTGGAACGGCGAGTCTGGGCATGCCCGGGAAAGACGAGACCGGGCGTGCCCGGGCGGCTCGGGTGAGCCTGGGAACGGCGAGTCTGGGCATGCCCGGGAGAGGCGCGTCTGGGCCTGTCCGGGCGGCCTGGACGAGCCCGGCATGGTGATCGCTCCCTGGCCGGGTCCTCGGTCGGTGCAAGGCGATTGTGTATACCCAGCGGTAACCGCTACACTATATTGTTTTTCCAAGTTTTCCAGTTTTTCCAAACACGTTGAAATAATATTTACCGATGTGAACAGTGATGTGGCTTTTGTTGAAATTCTACGTACGAGGAGAGAGTAGATCGACTCCTGACGAACTCTTCCTATAGAAACGTGCGGCTCCGAAGTAACATGGCAGCGTGTGCAAAGCGACTGAGAAACAGGTGTAGCGGCCGCTGCCGTGTTACAGATTCGGCGCGCACTCTTCACACATAAACGTGCGACTGAGAAAGACGTGTAGCAGCCGCTTCCGTTTTGCAGAATTCAATCTCTTTTCAAAATTGGCGCCATGTACTGTTTACATTTTGATGATTTGCGTGTGATATGATTCAACGGATGTTTATATGAATCGTTTAAAATTTTAAAAAGCCTTCAATTTCTGATATTTTTTCCTTTTCAATTGGGCTTCCCAATTGAAGCCCCGCCCATAGGGCAGGTTCCGTTGCTAGTAATAATAATATCAAGAGCAAGAATTGCTTTGCAATACATGACCCCAATGAATGTTCTTGGTCCAACCAAAATGGGCATAACTCTGAAAAATTGGCAAAATCCCCCGAAACTCAAACTTTTCCTCCACCTTATCATAATAAAGCCATGTACCAAGTTTTGATTGAATATGTTAATGTCTTTGGGAAAAACGTCCAGAAAACCACAGGTGGGATGGACAGACAGATGGACGGACAGACAGACGGAGAGCAAACCTATTGCCCTCTTCGGGTAGGGAACTGATAATAACCATAATGTTGTTGTTTTTGTTGATGCTGTGATAGGTGAGTGGCTTGCCAACACCAGACCTCAGTTGGCAACTGAACGGTAGACCACTGCACCCTGATCCGACGCACAAAATGCTTGTGAGGGAAAATGGTGTCCATTCCCTCATCATCGAGTCACTCGCTGTCTCAGACTCTGGCACATACACCTGCATGGCATCTAATCAAGCTGGCCAGACCTCCTTCTCACTGCAGCTCAATGTCGTAGGTATGGAAACACAATATTTGTTTTGCCAGTCTTGGGAAATTAGGACTTGCACTCTGACGTGATATCTTGTCGGTAGCAATTCTGTCAAAGAGCTCAGTTGAGTTCACAGTCGATGTTAATTATGTGTCAACATGGTATGTTTAAAAAAAATATTCACACGATATGAGATTTTTCACCATTCAAAAATACTTACTTATGAGGTACAGTATCTGCTCCTCAATGTTCAAATATAATGGCTTGTTTATGTCGAACAGAATCCACCACATTCCATAACTAGAACAACACTCGGTAGAGCGCATTCCTCCGCCAGGCGGAACAGTTTATGTTTTGTATTCCTCTGATAGGAAGAATCTGGATTCTGACCTGAACCAAAATCTAATCGGCTTGTTCTTGTTATCTAACCAACTCATCCACCTAGGTTTTGTCATAACTCATCCACAACTTTTTGAAATATCATTCTATATGTCGTTTTTAGCCCGAAGACCCAAAAGACCCAAAACACCCTGAAGACCCAAAACACCCTGAAGACCACAAAGACCCTTAAATACCCTGTTGACCCCAAAACACCCCAAAGACCCAAAATACCCTTAAAGGCCAAGAGGATCCAAAAGACCCAGAAGATCAAAATGGCCCTGAAGACCCAAAACACCATGAAGACTCAAAAGACCCAAAAGACACCGAAATGGTCAAAGATGCCTATCCCTCTGAAACGAGGTGTGGTGAGGCGCGCGGAGGGCACCGAGTCACGCTAGATTGTATAATAATAATGATTATAATTTTATTTGATATCTCAGCTCACAGAGGAATGAAGCGACTGAGGGCAAAAGCAATGTACTGACAGTAGTGAGGTGGATCAATAGGTGGGCATAACAAGCAAGGGAATGAACGAACACGAAAAGAGAGAAAGAGAGACAGACAGACACAGACAGACAGACACAGACAGACACAGACAGACAGACACAGACAGCACAGGAACCTGCAGGTGAGAGCTTTGGGTTAGGTAAGTATAAAAGGTCGCAGGTAGGGAAGGTGGATGACATGAGATACTGAGATAGTGACATCCTGCCAGCTTGAAGACCTTGAGGGAAGAGTGTGATTGTTCCATTTTTGGAAGGCAGTTTCACAAACGGGAGAAAAGAGGAGTGAAAGAGTGGAGATGGGCAGAAATCTCGTTTTTGGGAGTTTAACCAGGATTGGATGAGTAGAATAACTTGTGTATTCTAGAGGAAATGGAGAGGGTCAGAAGAAAATCCAGACCGGAGGAGAGGTAATAAAAAACATAGGCTACTGACCTATCTCCAATATGAGAGCTTCAGCCTAATTACCCCGTGCACGTGAAGTGAAAAGCGGTGTTAAGCAATTATTGGTTCACTTCGGTCTGTCCATTTGTCCAATCCATGCACAAAACGTGTATATGGTCGAGCAACAACTTAATTTCAATTGGATGTTATATTTAGAACACGAATCAGAACATGAATCGGAAAACGAACCTAGAGTTGAACAGGACTTTGGCTCTGAATTCATCCTGATCGCACATTCGCAGAGAGGACCGAGATCATATTTTTACTTCCTCCGCCTGTCTGGCAGTCAAACAAAATTGAAAATCATTCCAAACACCAAACTCACTGTTTTTAAGGATGTAATAAAAGACACAAACAACAAGCATGAAGAACTAATGTAACATATATTGGATGAGGTCGTGCAATAAAAACTGTGTCAACGGCGGTAAACTGCCGGTGTCACGAAACAGATCCGCCGCCGAAACAGATCCGCCCCCCGGCGATTCAGTACCGGTACAGATTCGCCCCCCTCGAAATAGATTCGCCCCCCTGCCACGAAATAGACTCTCCCCCGTGACAAAATCGCCCCCTCATAATATATATGTCCATGTTTCAGCAGATATTCAAACTTGGAAAAAAGTGTAACAATTGTATGGCTCTTGGTGATTGTGGAAGAGTTCTTTTACAATTAATCTACAACAAGAGCAACTGAATATTGGTGTAAACTTGTACAACTAAGCAATACTAGACTACCTTATGAATGTTATAACATGTTAAAAATATCTTGATGATGCTGGTGGAGTTGCGTGTGCGACTCATATAGAAACTATATTATATCAGTATGGATTTGGCTTTGTGTGGTTGTCACAAGAAGTTGGAGATGTCAATGTTTGTAGCAACTTTTAGACAAAGACTTATGATAATCGTTTTCGAATGTGGTCAGCATCTGTTGATAACATATATCAGAGTTTTACTTATAAGCACCATGTCATTATTAAATGTTGAATCTCATTTATCTATCACTGTTCCTACTTATTTTAGAAAGCATATTGCTCGTTTCAGATGTAGTAATTTTAAAGTACATGTCACATAAGTACATTCGATATGAAGCTAGAGTGTCTCAGTATTACCATACCATACATGATGTATTTAATACTGAACAAGAGTTCCATGTCCTTTTCAAGTGTAAGTTTCATTCTGATATCCATGTTAAATATATAGGTGTACATGTATACAACTGTAACTAATTTGAAAATGCTTTCTGTATATTGTATCTGTATATATTTTGCTTTCTGTATATTATATCAATTGTAAGAATACGATAAATAATGGGCGTATTGAAACGCCAAGACCTTATTTGTTGAGAAAATGCTCAGCAAATATGTTTTATTTAATGGAAATGTAAACGAGAATGGGGGGCGATTCTATTCTGATGGGGGCGAGAAACGTATCCGCCGGGGGGGCGAGTTTATACCGGTACAGGTTCGCCGGCGGGAGAGTTTATACGGGAGCGGATTTATTTCGCGACACCGGTATTAATTTTTTTATGCGACCTTTACGATCTTTATTTTCTTTCAATTTCTTACATACTTAAAGACTGTATAGCACAAATCACTTTTTAACGCTTCCAAATACCTCCAGTTTTGCAGTACTTCGACATGTTATACAAGGTGGTGTATAAGTCTGCATTAATCGCACTAATCTCCCAGATTTTTATGCTTCCGCCACGGAAGTCACCGGAGGCATTATGTTTTCAGGTTGTCCGTCCGGCTGTCCGTCCGTCCGTCCATCCATGATATATTTTCGTTACCGCGATAACGTGGGAACGGCTAAAGGGATCTCAGTCAAACTTGGTGCAGCTATGTATAATGAGGTAACGATGAACTGATTAGATTTTGGGGTCAATATGTCAATGGTTAGAGGTCATGTTAAGTAAAAATTATGTTCCCGTGCCAACTCATGAACCAGTGATGGGATTTTGAACAAATTTGGTATAAGTAGGCCTATATATGATGCAAAGATGAACTAATAGGATTATGCCATCAAAAGGTCAAAGGTCAGAGGTCATGTGAGGTAAAAATGTGATAACCTGTGAACAGCTGAAGGGATTTAAATTAAAACTTGGTACAGGTATGTATAATGATTTAAACTTGAACTGATTAAATTTTGGGGTCAAGAGGTCAAAGGTCAGAGGTCATGTCAGATAAAAAATGTGATAACTTAAGAACAGCTGAATGGATTTAAATCAAACTTTGTACAAGTACTATAACGATGTAATAATGTGGACGGAGGCATATCGGTCGACGTCGTGACGTCGTAGAGTGTTTTTCTAGTTTATACGACCTTTGAAATCATTATTTTATTTCATTTGAATTATATACTTGAACAATGAATGGGGTAAGGTGTTCTCTGAACTCCCTAGTTGTAGGAGATGCAATACTGTTGAAAATTTTAGATATAGGTGAGGGGGCTTGACCAGACACCACCAAGAGTTTCAGGAAGACGGCTGGTTTTGAGCATTCAGCCTCGTGATTTGCATTGTTTTTTGGCATTTTTATGGATTGGCACACACTTGTGTGTTGGTTTGCAAAAATATTAATCTAATATTTTAACGTCACTTTATTCCTTATAACCCACATTACACTGTTTAATCGCCAGCAAGGTCAATACATTTTGTTATCAATGATTTTACAATACAACAACAACAAACAACATGCATGTTAAAGGCCATTTTCCCTACTAGAGCGGGGGTTAGCCTTGCGGTCCCCATGACAATCTTCTCCATTTTGCCCTATTTTCTGCATCTCTCCTTGTTAACCCCCTTGCCCGCATTTCTTCTTCCACCATCTTTAGCCAAGTCTTTCTCGGTCTTCCCCGTCTTCTACTTCATTCTACATTAATTTCCATCACTCTTCTCAACCAGTCACTTTCATCCTTCCTCAACACATGACCGAACCATCTCAACCTGTTCCTCTTCACAGCATCAATCACAGGCTCTATTCCCATCATCTTTCGCAATTCATCATTTGTCTTCCTCTCTCTCAACGATACTCCGCACATCCGTCGAACCATTCGCATTTCCACCCTTTCCAACCTTCGTTGCTGCTCTACGTTCATTACCCATGTCTCGCTCCCATAAATCATAACACTTCTCACACATGCAGCATACACCTTTCCCTTCAGGTTCAACGACACTCCCCTCATCATCAGCACGCCACTCAATTCCCGAAACTTCTTCCATGCACATCTCACTCGAGCAACCGTTGCCGAGTCTGATCCACCTTCTCCATTCAGCATGTCTCCGAGGTAACAAAATGTTTTCACACCTTCCAGCTTCACGCCGTCTCCAAGATCCAACTCAACATTTCCTCCATCTGCAGCTCCCTCTGTGCACACCTTACATTTCAATGTAGCTGCCACACTGGTTAATGACCCTCTCAGACCACTACATTTTTGATGAACCCACTCAGCGCATATTGTACACTGAATGGAGTTCACTCCGACACCCTTCCTACACACAGCACAGGGCCACTTCCCAGTTCTTTCCACCTCACCACATGCTTTACCACTTGCCATCACCTTCGTCTTTCTGATATTCACTTTCAGACCTTTTATCTCCATACATTCCTTCCACGTGTTCATCTTTTCCTTCAGTCCATCCATACTTTCCGCAATCAACACCAGATCATCTGCATACAACAACTCCCACGGTAAACCCTCCTTTACGTTCTGAGCCAGCACCTCCATCACAGCTACAAATAGTAGTGGACTTAGTACCGACCCCTGATGCACTCCCACCTTCACCTCAAACTCACCACTGTTCCCGTCCTTCGTCCTTACAGCTGTGCACGCTCTTTTGTACATTGCCATCACTACTCTGATCAACCATTCCTCCACTCCTAACTTCCTCAATGCCCATGTCAATACTTTGCGTGGAACCCGATCGAATGCTTTCTCCAGATCAACAAACCCAAGAAACAACTTCTTCCTCTTCTCCATGTACTTCTCCTGCAACTGCCTCACAATGAAAAGCACGTCTGTCGTTTCTCTTCCTGGCATGAATCAAAACTGCATTTCGTCGATCTTCACTTTCTTCCTTATCCTCCTCTCCAACACCCTTTCCAATACCTTCATTCCATGCTCCAATAACTTTATCGCTCGGTACGAGCCACACTCCAGAGGGTCACCTTTCCCCTTGTATAGAGGGACGAGGGTACTCAGTTCCCAATCCACTGGAATGCGGCCTTCTTTCACCACCAGATTACAGATCTCTGTCATTCTCTTCACACCCCAACTTCCTGCTGCCTTCAACATATCTCCCACAACTCCCGTCAGCCCTCCCGCTTTTCTACCCTTCATTGCTTTTATCGCTTCCTCAACTTCCTTCTCAGTTATCTTCTCTGCCGGTCCTAAAACTGGGTTACTCTCTATGTTGCCATCCCATTCATTCTCTGTATTCAACAGCACTTCCATATATCTTTTCCATCTTCCTTTAATTCCATCTGGGTCCACAACGATTTGTCCCACTTCATCCTTCAAGCAACTCACCCCCATCACATCACACCTCTCTTTCGCTATCTGCTTTGCAATCCTGAATACTGCTTTCTGACCCTCTTCCGAATCCAAGCGTTCTCCGAACATTTTCCTCCATGCCTCCTGCGCCTTTGCTACCTCTTTCTTTGCAGCCTTCCTGGCTGCCTTATAACTTTCATGCTCTGCTGTTTCTGCTCCCGTACCCTTCGCCTTCTGCCACTCCTTGAACTTCTTCCTCTTCTCGTCAATCCTCTTTCCAACTTCATCATCCCACCACCATGTTTCCGAGTGCCTCGGTGGTCCTTTTGTCCATCCACATACCTCACCAACGGCTCCCAACAGACTAGCTTTCATTGACATCCAACCACTTTCAAGCTCAACCACATCATCCTCGACCCTACTCAGCCTCTCTTTTAATGCCTCCCTTACTGTCACCTCTTTCAACCTCCACACCTTCATTCTCGGTTGGTACTTCACCTGCCGAGCTCTCCTCGCACCTTTCACCCTTACGTCGCAGACAACCAAGTGGTGCTGTGAAACAGCCTCCTCCCCAGGGATCACCTTTGTGTCCCGGAGGTGCCCCCTATCTCGCCTACGCACCATCAGGTAGTCAACGGTTGTCGTCGACCCACCTGACGTGTATGTAACAAGCTTATTATCCTCTTTCTGGAACTGAGTATTACAAATCAACAAATCAGCTCCATCAGCAAACTCCAAAATCCTTTCACCTTCTCCATTTCTCACACCATATCCGTAACCCCCATGAACTCAGTCAAAACCATCCATACTCCTTCCCACATGTCCATTTAGGTCTCCTCCTACCACAACAACTTCCTCATCTTTCACGTTTTCCATCAGCTTCTCTATCGCACACCAGAACTTGTCCTTCTCTTCATCGCTTCGACCAACCTGCAGAGCATATCCAGAGATGACGTTCACCAAGAGCTTTCCAATCATCATTTTCACCATCATCAACCTATCACTCACTCTAGTCACACTCACCACACTGTCTACAAACTCCTCAGAAAACAGGACACCAACACCATTCACGCCCTCCAGGCACCCTTGCCACACAAACTTGTATTTCTGTCCCTGCCTACCCTTCACCATTCTCACACCACTTCCCTTCCATCTCGTCTCTTGCACACAACATATGTCCACTCTTCTTCTGACCAATACTTCCACCACTTCTCCTGATCTCCCTGTCATTGTCCCTACATTCCATGTCCCAAACCTCAGAAACCGATCTCCACTTCGGGCTGTACCCTGCCCACATGTAGTTGTAATTGTCATGGTTCTCTTTTTGAGGCAATGTTTTTATGGCCGGATGCCCTTCCTGATGCCAACCCTCTTCGTCGCCTCTTACGACACGCAGGGATACGGCGTACCTATTCTTATCCAGGGTATACACTGGGAAACGTTTAAAACATGGAAATTCTGGGGGGTGGGGGGCGTCAGCATCACGGCTGCGGTTTAAACATATTTAAATAAATATTTAAACAAAACCATGAAAAACAATCTGGGAAAAGTGTCTAAGTGTGAACGTGGATTTGACAAAGCAGAAGCAGAGGTGAAAGAAAAACGAGATATAGGGGGCGGGGCACAAGTCGAGACGAGGAGGCCGCACGAGACACCAGGCCTCACGAGGCGCACGAGGCGCGAACAAAGAAACGACTAATTACACACAAATTTGCAACAACTACAAAACCAAAACCAAATAGAAACACACAATAACACATACACAACAAAATACGCAGCGGAAATTTGACAAAGAAACGAACGGGAAAACACTCAAACTTTGATGCCGTGGAGAGATCGAAGCAAGCCCCGTCGCTCGAGGGACCAGAAGACATTCCTGACCGGAAGTCATTTTACAATAGCTAGAATAAAATGAATAAATTCTGATGACGGTTAATTATCGATTCGTGTCGACTCCATTTCTGTATAAATAAATCGGGTTTTTTGCAGAAGTCAGTGAACTGAGGTTAATTAAACCTAACATTTCATTTATATATGAGACTAGCAGGAAACGTTGCCCGATGATGTTCTAATCCTCTTGGCATTTTGAAGAAATCAATTTGTTGTTTTTTTCTATTTTTTGTGGATGCCTAAACACTTCCCTACACCCACGAAGGAAAATCTATATTTAATATTATGATATTACACACACAATAATGGGGAATAATTTAATATTACCTTTCACATAGCTACAAAGGCTTCGGCACCATGGAGCGATTTTTTTTAAATCAAACAAAAATCAAATTTTAATTAATATATATATTCGCAATCTTTTTGTCTAAAACACTCCCAGGCACTCACTGATGAACCTCTGAAAATTTGACGAAGATCCGTTCAGCCATCTGAGAAAAATGACGACACAGACAGACAAACTGCTCTCTTATAATATAGATTGCTAATTTGATCTAAAGCCTGAGTTTCATCTTGATTCAGCCAGCCTGGATTGAAGGTTCATCAATGCGCAAAATTCCAAAACTATTGCGTTAGATAAAAAACATCATCATAATTTTATTAAGCTAGTCAATTTTGCCGTGTTCCCTACAGCAAAGCAGCTTACACGGGCTCCGGTATTTGTGGAGAAGCTACAAAACACAGGTGTGGCCGAGGGGTATCCAGTGAGGCTGGAATGTCGTATTCTTGCTGTTCCTGCACCCTCCATCTTCTGGAAAAAAGAAAATGAAATGCTACAACTGCCCCGTGAACGTTTCGGGTAATTCTTTCCCGACACCTGTTCAGTTGTGCATGGCAATCGATGTTTCTTTCCAAACAACATGATGTATGGTGGTGTTCAACTTTCATATAACTGTAAATACTCGACTGATGAAATGAAACATCTTCCTCATTCAGCTGTCAATCCATTTAATCATTCGGCTGTCTGTGTCACTTTTCTTTAACTGGCCCTGTGATTAGGCTTGGTATAGACTGTCTTGGCACGGGATTTTGTTTTGCTATGCCCTTAAGTGTTTGGATTGACCTATGACATGCCTCGCGAGTGGTCCTGACCCCTGACCCCCTGTTAAGTGACATTTCAGGAGTGGGGCAGTACCCCCTAGTGGTCGATTTTGGCAGGCTGTTCTACTTTGGCCTCTCGTGGTAAATGATGTTTTTCATTGGGGGATGGGATTAAATGTAGACTATTAAAATGTACTCCATTACAATGTCCGAGCCAGTGTATAAGGGGAAGAGATTGCATTAGCAGGTCACATCTGAGGCTGTTTCAGCAAGCAACCTTTTGGTGCCACCTCATGATGAACCTTCAATCATGGCCATAGCCATGATTAATCATGTGTTTCAGGAAGTAATAGGTGATTATGAAAGCTGATTTGAAATTAATCATGGATGCAAACATTGCAGTTTGAATGCTCACATGGATTCTCAGGATACTCAGATGGATATGTTTTTGGCAAAAGTGACAGGCTGATTAACCGTGCAGGAGGAGGTAAATGTTTGTGATGGGCAGGCCGAAAAACCTAAGGTGAAGCTTCTGCAAATGGTGCTGTTGGAATTAATATGGAAAAATTTTCAGTAATGCATATTGTAGGCAGTTCGGCACAAGTAACCTGGAATTACGACTGAAGTGGGATATGTTATCATGAGGGACGATGATAGATGTGATGAAAATAATCGTTGGCCTCATATGAGGTTGGTATAAGCATGTGCCTGTGTGTAATTGACCAGGGTTTTGCACCCAGTGTTGTGGTGTTAAATATGGCAATGCAGGTTCAACAACCCAGGGAAAATGACGGTGCAGGAAGAGGCATTGTCTGAAAATTCAAATGCACGTAAGATGCAACAGAACTACAGGCTTGTCCATCGAGCATGGCAATTACTTCCAAGAGGGAACTGAAATGTGTTAAGCATCGGATGACCAACATGATGTGCTGATTGAGAAAATGGTTAGAGGCGATGGTTGTGTGGTGGCAAAGGAACGGGTGGTTAAAGACACCACATACAGTCACGTGAAAAAGTAAGTACACCCCATGTAAAGTTTTGACTTTTTCAACATATTTCAACATACAGCTATTTGATCTTCATTTCAACAATATTGATAGATAAAGGTGATATAATATAACAAATATCATGAAACATTTACATTTTGTAGTCCATTGTATAATTTAAATAAACATAAATGCAAATTTAGTATGTGGAAAAAGTAAGTACACCCTACATTTATCACGACTTCAAATACCTAAAATTAGAATCAGGTGCACCAGCTCAGGTGCAAATGATTAGAACATCGTTAGAGAGGATCTTGGAGGAACCTGTCTTATTTAAACCTCAGACATTTCGTTTGCTTCCTCTTTGTTGTTGAAGTGTGCGGCGTCACCATGCCTAGATCAAAAGAGCTCTCTGAGGCCTTCAGAAAGAAGGTTATAGATGCCTACGAGTCTGGGAAGGGATTTAAAAAGATCTCCAAACAATTTGAAATCAATCATTCGACTGTCCGCAAGATTATCTACAAGTGGAGAAGATTCCAAACAACTGCCAAATTGTTCAGGCCAGGCCGCCCCAGCAAGTTCAGCCCGAGAGCAGTCCGCAAGATGCTGAAAGAAGTCTCCAAGCACCCCAGAATGTCATCACGGGACCTACAGGTAGCTCTTGCCACTGTTGATGTCAAAGTGCACAAGCCTACCATTAGAAAGAGGCTGCACAAATTTGATCTACAAGGGAGGTGTGCCAGGAGGAAACCTTTGCTGTCCAGAAAGAACATCAGGGAAAGACTAAAGTTTGCCAATGAACACCGAGGCAAAGACCAGCACTTCTGGAATAATGTGCTCTGGACAGATGAGTCATAAGGTAGAGCTATTTGGCCACAGTACCAGAAGACATGTTTGGCGAAAACCAAAGACAGCATTTGACCACAAGAACCTGATACCAACTGTAAAGCATGGTGGTGGAAATATTGTTTGTGGCAGCTTTGCTGCATCAGGGCCTGTGCAGCTCACCATCATAGAATCCACAATGCATTCTTCATTGTACCAGAGGGTGCTTGAGGATAATGTGAGGCCATCTGTTGGAAAGTTGAAGCTCAGCCGAAGGTGGACCTTGCAACATGACAATGACCCTAAACATACCAGTAAATCAAACAAGGAATGGCTGAAAAGAAAGAAATGGAGGGTTCTGGAATGGCCAAGTCAAAGCCGGGATCTAAATCCCATCGAGATGTTGTGGGGGGATTTGAAACGAGCTGTGCATGCAAGAAACCCCTCAAACATCGCACAGCTGAAAGAATTCTGCATGGAGGAGTGGGCAAAATTTCTCCCAGTCCATGTCAGAGACTGGTAGACAGTTATAAAAAACGCCTACTTGAGGTTGTTTCTGCCAAAGGGGGCAATACCACCTATTAGAGCCAAGGGTGTACTTACTTTTTCCACATGCGAAATTTGCATTTATGTTTATTTAAATTATACAATGGACTACAAAATGTAAATGTTTCATGATATTTGTTATATTATATTACCTTTATCCATCAATATTGTTGAAATGAAGATCAAATAGTTGTATGTTGAAATATGTTGAAAAAGTCAAAACTTTACATGGGGTGTACTTACTTTTTCACGTGACTGTATTTTATTTGGAAATCCAGGAACATGTGGAGGAATTGTTTGCAGATGAGGAGTGTGTTGGGTCTTTGAATCAGGCATGGATCCAACATTGGGTCTTTCTGAGTAGTGGGTGAACTATATATAACCTGTCTCCTTTTATTAAAAATAGATAATGTATTAAATTAGCTTCCTCCTTGACCCCATTCCCTCCCACCCCAAACTTTCCTCACTTTATTGAGAAAGGTCAATGATCCATGCATCCAGTTATTACATTTACAGAATTCCATAAGGCTGAACTCTTATTCAGAAAAATAAAAACATTCATAAGATGCAAATGAACATTTATTGCAGTACTTAACCAGATATACTGGAGTTCAGTCTAACTACAGCTTCCTTTCTCAATTCTACTGTGTCTTCAATATGCAGTTTATATTCAAAATCATGAGAAAGTATTTTTAATGGAAAGATGAGTTGAGTCAGAGTGGAGTCCCCCCTCTACCCTTTATTGTTTGCCAAGAGCTATACAGATGCCATACGTGCCGATAATGTGACAAAATGCACAAAGTGTTCGTCACATCAATAACTTTTATTTTATTGTAATTGGTCATCGGTCTCAAAAGCAGTAATTACTTGGATTAGAGACGATGCGTAAACAGATTTTCAAAGCCGGCATGTAACTCATACTACTTTATAGGTGCTGCCTATCACTTAGAGGTACAGTCGTGGCCAAAAATATCGGCACCCTTGCACTTTTTTCAAATAACTCACAATTTTCTCAAAAATAAGTTGAAATTGACAAAAGTATTTGGTTTCCACAATTCTTTATTTCACTGCTAATATTACAGAACTTTTGTTTTTGATTCAGAACTAAATATATCCTTTTAAATCAGAAAATAAAAAGAAATGACATTGATAATATTATTGACGCCCGAGACTTAATATGTTGTAGCACACACAGCCTTTGGACAAAATAAGTGCAGTCAAGCGCTTCCTATAGCCATGAATGAGCTTCCTACACCTCTCTACTGGCAGTTTGGCCCACACTTCTTGTGCAAACTCCTCCAGTTCTTCCAGATTTGAAGGGTGCCTTCTCCCAACTGCTGTTTCCAGATCTCCCCACAGGTGTTCAATGGGATATAGATCTGGACTCATTGCTGGCCACTTCAGAACAGTCCAGCGTTTTGTCTTGAACCGTTCCTGGGTGCTTTTTAAAGTGTGTTTGGGATCATTGTCATGCTGCAAGACCCATGACCTTCTACGGAGACCCAGCTTTCTGAAACTGGGTTGAACATTGCGCTCCAAAACGCCTTGGTGATCTGATTTCATGATGTCGTGCACACATTCAAGGCATCCAGTGCCAGAGGCAGCACAGCAACCCCAAAACATCACTGAACCTCCTCCAAGTTTGACTGTAGGAAAGGTGTTCTTTTCTTTGAAGGCTTCATTTTGTTTTCTGTAAACATAGAGATGATGTGCTTTACCTAAAAGCTATAACTTGGTCTCATCTGTCTACAGGGCATTCTCCCAGAAGGATTTTGGCTTGTTCAGGTCTGTTTTGGAAAACTTCAGTCGGGCTTTCTTCCATTTATTTCTCAGCAGTGGGGTCCTACCATAGAACCCCCTTTCATTGAGTTGGCGACGGATGGTGCGAGTTGAATCTGTCGTACTTTGTGGCTGAAGTTCAGCTTGAATCTGTTTGGCAGTTGATCGAGGTGCTTTCTCCACCATTCGAACAATCCCACTCTCCCTCCAGGTCTTTAAAACAGCTGTTCACCACCATCTCTTGTCTTCCCCCATCCAAAACCTTGATATTTTCTACGCCTGTTAATTTCACCCCAGATCCACTTTTTTGAAATACCAACTTCTTTCCTGGAAGTCCCAGCAGTGTCCATGTGTTTTATACCTCCCCCCCCCCACCCCTTTACCTTCCGATGCCTCCTCCCCCCAAGCCCTCTCCCTCCCACAGATCTCCCGATGTCACTGTTCTCTAAAGTTGTACTTGTGTGCTTCCCTCTATCTCCATAGACAAAGGAAATGAATTAAATCAAAGAAACCGTCGTATTGTGCGTTTGTGGGTGCGAGCTTATCTTTCTGTATGTAGTCTGCAGTCGGCAGGAAATCGTCCAGGCTCCGATATTCGGGACCCAAGCGTGCAGTCTGGGCACGGCTCCAGTTGGCGTGAAGCAGCCCTCCATCCGCCTCGTTCACGCCCTGCTAGGCCCCGAGCGACGCGCTCAGCGGCACGCCTCACTCGCCCCTCGTCGGTCACACACGAGGTCCCATCCGCTCGCAGCACCACGCCTCACTCCAAGCACCGAGCACTGCTCCAAGCACCACGACAAGAACACCACGAAGATGACGAACCACCAGGGAAGAACCAGGTAAGAACGCAGGGAACAAGCACCAGCGAAGCTGATCACCGAACACACAGAAGCACCAGCGAAGCCGCGCAGAACCCAGCACGAAGAGTGAAGAGCCTCGAACGAAGAACCAGCACGAACTCAAAATACCCGCGAACCACCCGTTTTGTCTCCCGTGGTCTGACGTCAATTCTGGCGCGTTACCAATCCGCTCTGCCCTTCTTTCTGATCTTTCCCGCCTTGCGACGTCACCGGCGCTCTTTCTCCAACTAGCGACCTGTTTCTAAATGGTCATTTGGCGCCTTCCGCCCTGATTGGCCGAATGTTCATGCCTTCCGCCTCAACCAATCACACGTTCTCTGGACGTGGCTGTAGCCTGCCTTGCACGATGCTTGACGCCCACGCCGGCGTTGTACGCGGCCGCTTCCTGCTTGTCGTTCCTGTAAGTCTTTATGTAAGGGAGGGGATTTAATTAATGTGTGCACTAAGGGACCTGTCTAAGTGTCTATATGAGTGCGTTGCCATAATGGACACTGGACTGCTCACAGAGGGAACAAACAAAGGAATTTTACCCATAATCCCTGTACTAATTAGCATGTCCCGCCCCCTCGTGGCGGGGACACAAATACAACTTATACCGACATCCGGGCTAAACATAGAACTCATTACAGGTAGATTCCCTATCATGACAGTCGAGCACCTACCTATGCAGATCTACCTGGCCCTAGATATTCCTTTACCTCCCCCCCGACATAACAATACGTTTTATGTGTCCGTTTGTTTTTTTGTGATTAATGTCAGCTCTTACACGAGCCTCGGTCTTGTATACAAAAAAAAATAAAAAATTATTCGCTGCCATCTTCGACCAAGTTTTCTATTGCGGCTACGTCCAGGGAGAATGGCTACAGTGCCATGGGCCGTAAACTTTATGATAACATTGCGTACGGTGGACACAGGAGCATCAAAGTCTCTGGAGATGGATTTCTAGCCTTGAGATTGTCCATGCTTGACTACAATCTTGTGTCTGACCTCCTCAACAATTCTCTGGTTTTCTTTCCTTTCTCCATGCTCATTGTGGTACACACAGTGACACAAAACAGCAGAATCACTCCTTTTCTCGATTCAAACTGGTTGAATGAGTGATTTTTATATTGTAGGCACCTGCAACTCACCATAGGTGAGTTCAATTTCAAAGTAAAAGTGAATCACCTGCTTGAAATCTAATTATTTCTAAAAACTTCTAAAAGGTGCCAATTATATTATCCGGGCCATTTTAGGATTTCTGTGTGGAATAAGCTAAGATTTCGTGATTTTTTTTTTTCTGATTTTTTGTTTTGTTCCACTGCAAACCAAAGAAATACATATGTGGATACCAAAAAAAAAAAAAATTTCAACAATGTTTTTGGGGAAAATGGTGCATTATTTGAAAAAAGTGCAAAGGTGCCAATATTTTTGGCCACGACTGTATCGTGTACCTTTGGGCTACCTAGTCTTGGTTAGATTCCCAATCCACCTATCAACTGTCACCTTTTAGTTTTGCAGGTAGTGTGTTACATCAACAAGTGTGCCATCCATAGGTGAGATATTAAATTAGGTCTACCCTATACTAGTATACACTGGTGGGCTTTAAAGATCCCACAGTGTATTTTGCAAGACCAATATGTGCCAGCTGTCAACAAGAGATGCTTGGCGAAATGCCAGCATAGGACTGAAAAAAAGGATGCCGCACTACTTGGATAATTGGCCACCAAAGATGGGCTTGGCCAGCCCAGTGAGTAGCCTGGAAAAAAAGAGAGAGCTGTCACCCACCTCCCCCCACCATTTGAAAATGCAATAAAAAATTCCATAACTTGTGCTTCTGTACCACAAGCACAAGCAGTGTGTGCAATTCATCATTGTGTGTGTCGTCCCTCGGATGGATGTTAAATCGGCCTCACATCTGTCAGCATTCGTTTGTGGACGTTATAGATCCCACTGTGTCCTTTGCGAAGAGTAGCCCAGGTATCGCTGCCATCATAGCCAAGTTCCAAATTCCTGCCCCAACTACTTAGTCGAATGTATCAGACTACTATCCAGTTCATAAAATATTTGGGTCAAAGACTTCCCCTGGCCTAGGAATGATTGTGGCTAATAAAGAAAGAAGAGGAAGAATTGTGGCCAAGAGTTGCTCTGCTGCCCTGCTCCGTCAGTTCATGGCCTACGTCACATATTCGATGAGCCTCGATGTTGTAGAGAAAGAGGGAGATAAATTTACATAAAAAGGTTTCCAGCCCTGACGTATGACAAGTGCAAAATATTCGTTAGACTCCATACGCTCTCAGGAGCTGATTGTGGTGAGAAATTACCAGAGTTTCAAAGAAGAAATGGATAACCTATTCCCTCACCTTGGAAGCTGAGTTGGAGTGGCGACACATCCAGGATTGTGCCCACTAGCATCGGAAACTGCTTCGGCAGCCTTGTGCATCCATATGTGCAAAAGGATTGGTCTTCTTCTTCTTCACCATGGAAACAGGTAACAATGGTATTGGTGGTGCATTTGCATTTGAAAGACTGAAGTGATTGGGGCAAGACAACGGACAAAGCGAGACTATTCCACAATCGAGAGAATAATGAGACGAATGGGAAACCCACCTGGACTTTGGGAGCGTGAGCAGGTGAGTTGTTCAAAATCAAAAATTTAGAGGTAGAGGAGATGTGCCATCATCACGCGCTTCCTTTGAGCACGTCAAAAGTTATTGTGGTGGCAATCCGTAAAAGGATTGTGATGTTTTGTTGTGTTGTCATTCCTATCGTGTCATTCCTTCCTACCTTGTTTGGTTGTTTTTTGGGAATCCTGTCCTTACTTGTTTTGTTGTTTTAAAAAAATGTTTCTTTCTGACTTGTTTGACTCTATTTTTTCCGATCTGGATGCCAATAACATGAGCATCCACTAAATTATTTTTAGGGTCATTATCTTGATGTCGGATGAACCCCTGACTGACTAGGCATGTACCAGAGGGTGTTGCATGGCGCTGCAAAATGCTGTGGTAGCCCTTTTGGTTCAGGTTGTCAGTCACTCTGTGCAAGTCGCCGACTCTGGATCCAGCAAAAGAGCCCCAGACCATCACGCTTCCTCCTCCATGTTTGACAGTTGGTGTCACACACTGAGGAACCATCCTTTCGCCGACTCGACGGCGTACAAAAACCCTGTGTGATGAACCAAAGATTTCAAATTTGGATTCATCAGTCCATAAGACCTTCTTCCAGTCTTCAGTAGTCCACTGGCGGTGCTTCATGGCCCAGGCAAGCCTCTTTTTCTTATTTTGCCATCTTAGCAATGGCTTTCTTACTGCCACTCGACCTGTCAAAACTGCAGCTCGAAGTCTTCTCTTCACAGTTGAAACTGAGACTTGCTTACTTCGACCAGTGTTAAGCTGTGCTTGAAGCTGTTGTCCTGTGAGCCACCTATCACGCAAGCTGTTGACTCTTAGAAACTTGTCTTCTGATTCTGTTGTGGCTTTGGGTCTGCCAGACCTCTTCCTGTCAGAGTTTCCTCCAGTTTCCAATATACTACTTCCAGCAGTGCAATATTGTCCAAATAATGCTTCAGAGGGTGTAATAATAGTCTGTTCCAATACTGCTTTTATACAGACAGGGGATTTGTAATCAAGTATTCAGCAGAGGTTGGGACACCTGTAGGAATTGTTTGCATCAACTTTCAAGGCTTAATTTACTTACATTGCTGCAGAACAGCTGTAAGTTGTTAACCCATTACTTGTTCCCTGAAGAAGGCCTTTTTTTACAATATAACTGTGCAATTTACATTGTTTTCCCGTTTTTGTGGACCTAAACTTTTTTTTAAACCTCCAGCAGTTTACTGTACCTTTGTACCATTTCAGGTTATTTACTGGACTTGAAATGCTTAAATTTCAATAAAAACTGGAAAAATTGAGGTGTTCTAAAACTTTTGAGCGGTAGTGTATCGAAAGGTGAATTTAGAATGCTCTTTTCAATAATTGTCATGACCACCTGTGAACCTCAATAAAAGCATCAGCAGACCGTTCTGGGCCCTTTTCTTTTGTAAATCCCGCACCTTATAGTACCTTACAATCCATGACAGGCACTTTATGGCAGACAGTGAGTTTTACGGGAGAGTTTCTCAATCTGTACATGCATAAATGACATTCAACAGGTTGTGTTATATTGGGTTGTATTTTTTTTTAGTACCAATTTTTAAAAATTGCTATGTGCGGGTACAATAGCCGAGAGAAAATGTCATGTCTTTCCATTGGAATCATTGTAATTGCATCAGCCATTATTGTGCTAAGCTGGATGACATTTATCAACAATTTGATGGATATACTGTATTCTGGCATCTTTTTCATTCTTGTAATTTATGAAAACGTTTGAGAATAAAATTTATGGCTTTTACAGGCTTATGACTTCAATTCACTCTATAGTATATTTTAAGTGTCTAATTTTTCGAATTTTTTTTAGCGAATAATGATGATGCATGAAGAGGCATTGTCTGAAAATTCAAATGCACATAAGATGCAACAGAACTACAGGCTTGTCCATCGAGCATGGCAATAACTTCCAAGAGGGAACTGAAATGTGTTAAGCAGCAGATGACCAACATGATGCGCTGATTGAGAAAATGGTTAGAGGCGATGGTTGTGTGGTAGCAAAGGAATGGGTGGTTAAAGACACCACATATTTTATTTGGAAATCCAGGAACATGTGGAGGAATTGTTCGCATTGTAATTGTAATTGCATCAGCCATTATGGTGCTAAGCTGGATGAAATTTATCAACAATTTGATGGATATACCGTATTCTGGCATCTTTTTCATTCTTGCAAGTTATGAAAACGTTTGAGAATAAAATTTATGGCTTTTACAGGCTTATGACTTCAATTCACTCTATAGTAGATTTTAAGCGTCTAATTTTTACCATCATCTCTACATTTTTCCCTGTGCTATCCCTACATATGGAATACTACCATACTCCATGGTACATATCTGCCTGTTCGAAGCCATGGAGTAGGCCAGAGAGAATAGGATTTTTGTTTTAAATACTGATGGTGCTCAAACTATCAAACGAGACACATTTTTAGTCTCCCAAAATTTGTTTACCTCTGTTGAATATATTGCACAGTTAGCTGCATCCTGGAGTATGAAGTTGCCTCATATTAAATCATCAGAAAGACATTTTGCTGTTCCTTCAGCATCCATCAAGATGGTTCAGGCTACGTGTGCCTGCTGATTCAGCCAGCACTGAAAGAGGATGGTGGTTGGTACACTGTGTCAGCCAAGAATGAAGTGGGAATAAGCTCTTGTACTGCACGTCTTGACATTTACGGTATGCTTTCCCCACTTTTTCCCACTCGGGGTGGAAGAATCCTACCTCAACACAAAGTCAATATGTCATTGGCTTTGACTTATTACCAGTTTGTTACCTCCGCTACCAAAGGTGGATGGAGGTTGTGTTTTCACTCCTGTCTGTTTGTTTGTGAACAAAATATCTCAAAAAGTTGTGGATGGATTCGGACGAAATTTGGCAGAGATGTAGCGTATGTGACACAGACAAAATTATTAGATTTTGGTAAAGATCCGGCTCCGGCTACTAGAATGTTTTAAGTGATTCTTCACCATTGGGAGATCGGGCTAAAAACGATACATAGCGGGATACCTCAAAAGGTTATGGACGGATTTGGGCGAAACTTGGTGGACAGCTTGCGTGTCTGACAAGGACGATTCGATTCGATTCTGGTGAAGATACAGATCTGGCTAGTAGAATGTTTGATTAAATGTGATTCTGTATTGTGATTTTCTGGTCTACCCTGGGATACTAAACGTAAGCTGTTCACCTGGCGGAGGTATGCTCTCTACTGAGCGCCATTCTAGTTTCATGTTGTTACAAATGCTCTCAAATTGATGTCATTGCTTTCAATGTATGCTATATTTGTAATCTCAAAACAATACAATGATGGAGTTGGATTAACATGAAGTTTACTGCTTCATCTGAAAGCACTCCTTTAATCAATACTAGCAGGAGTACCCGGCGTTGCCGGCGATGTTCTAATCCTGTTGGCATTTTGAAGAAATCAATTTTTTTTTCTATTTTTTTTTGTGGATGCCGACAACACTTCCCTACACCCACTAAGTACATGTTCAATTTAATATTCTAATATTACAAACACACACACACACACTAATCGGAGATGAACTTATAAAATGGGTCATGATGTCCAGATGTTTATCCGTCCGTTAACTTTTTGCTATTTTTGCTACTCCTGTTTCACCCGGCTGATTGTTTTGAAACTTGACATATGAATAGAAGACAGTTGCCCGCAGAATCGCTCATGCTTTGATTTTTCGATTTTGGATCATGGAGGCTCCCGGGAGAGGGGGTGGGGGTTGGGGGGTGGAGGGGGGTCACCCCCTGAAACTACGGATCCCTACTTGTTCCTTATTTACCAAATGATTGCTCTGAAACCCGACGCAGCCCTTATACTTGATGGTCCACAGGATTACAATGTCTTAGATTTTTCTAGGGGAGTGGGGGGGTTTGGGGGGGGAACCCCCAAATTAGCAGATGTCCACACTAGAACCTAAAGAGATGACCACCAGCCTACTTGGGGGACTATTTTTATTATTTTGAAATATCAAAGCTATTGAAGGGCAAGTGGCAAGATTTCGATTTTATTTTCTGTTTATGGTAATCAAATCTATGTAGACGGCACGTTCAAAATATTCTCAGAAGATACAAAAGTCTATGAATGACCAACATTATTCATATTGTATCTTTCAAGATACAAGTATAGATAATAAGTAAGAAAAGATATGTGCTGGTAGCAAAAAGAATATGGGCTCAAACCCAGCTGCCTCCACCAGGCGGAACAGTTTACATTTTGTATCCACAAATAGGCCAGATCTGGATCCGGACCTGAACCAAAATATAATCGACTTGTTCTTGTCACCTCACCAACCTATCCACCTTGTTTTGTCATTAACTCATCCACAACTTTTTGAAATATGCTATTTATCGTTTCTCAGTGGTGAAGAATCACTTTAAAAATTATCCAGATCTTCCAGATCTAAATCCAGATCTTCACCAACATTGAACCAATTCTTGACTCAATTCTATCTACCTTTTATTTTCTTTTTTTTAGCTCTTGTCACTCGATGGTGAAGAATCACTTGAAACATTCTAGTGTCCGGATCTTCACCAAAATCTAATCATTTTGTCCTTGTCCCACATGCAACCTCTCCATCAAATTTCTTCCGAATCCGTCCACAACCTTTTGAGATATCCTGTTTACAAACAGACAAACAGAGGTGAAAATAACCTCCAATCCACATTGCAGTTGCGGAAGTAATCATGGACTGTTTTCTACCCACTCTCCTCAGGTCTTGCTTCCTCTGCTATTTAATTCCCATGTTCTCATCCACCCCCACCCTCCATTGAACTCTTTTTTGCACTAATTTTGCAGAATAAACCTCCTTATGAAACTCCTAAAATTGAGGCCCTCCACTCACCTCCACTCCTTTGTTTTTCATCTCCCTTCCTCCATCTGCTCAAACCACTCTTCCCTCCAGTGCTTCCAAGTTGGCATTGCACCATCGTCTCAGGTTATCCTCCATCCCTATCTGTGATCACTTCTATCCTCATTAAGCACACCACCAACACCCCCACCTGACCTTTTTACCTCTTCCCATAAGATTTCAAGTTGCTATGCTGTATTTCTCTTCTCACTCCTGTTCATTCATCGCCTTGTTGTCCCAATGCCCCACTCTCGGTCCATTGCCTTCTACCCTCCATCACATTGCTCTTGCTTGGGCCGACACTTCAGCTTATATCATCTGACTAGGGTGATACTGGAGATGTATTTCCTGCCTTAACATGTTATCTCACTTCTCCATTTCCCATGATATACTGGCAAGTGTTTTACACCGTGGAAGTGTCGACCTGTCATTTATTTCCCATCGCTGGTGTAAGTCATGGACACATATTGGGTTTGTGTCTTACTGAAAATGTGACGGTATGTTGATCTGTCATATGCCTTCTTTTTCTTATTTTGTATCCAATGGCCTTTGTACCATCTACTCTTTAAATAAATTTTAATCTAATATTTTCACCAATGAGCAGTATAATTTCCAATACGGATACAATATTAATGGATGACATTAATTGCACAAGTATAGAACCGCCTTTAGAGGCCATTTTTCCCTGCAGAGCAGGGGTTGGCCTTTTTGGACACCGTGGTCCCCTTTTTGAAGCAATGTTTTATGGCCGGTTGCCCTTCCTGCCGCCAACCCTGTTAGTCGCCTCTTGCGACACACAGAGAATTCCCAGTGAACTGGTACTCAATTTGCTGACCTCGGAAGGATGACAGGCTGAGTCAACCCCCTCGCGTTAATTCAGCGATCGACCGGGATTTGAACCCGGGATCCTAGGATCCCAAGCCGGCACCCTAACCGCTAAGCCAACACCAGGCTAATTTCACAAGTATATTGTACTATAAAATTATGATAACAAACAAATCACATAATGAGTTGGGTAACACCAGTCTTTCCCAAACGTTTGATGTGTACGACTGTAAAGCATTTTATTGTTTGGGTACCAGGGTAGCTGTTTTTCAGATACCACAGGGAGTGACGTCCCTGCCCTGTGTGATTCCCGGGCTCAGCTGGCCCTGGCTGGTATGGGCCCCTTGTCCACGGTAACGGATTCCCACTGCCTTATGGGGGAAACCTTTTTAGGCTAAGGCTATGAGAAGGAGTCTGGGATATCAAACCGCACCTATAGGTCAACCTTGGTAGCGCTACATCGTGGATAAATGTGTCCATGAAAGTAAGTGGTGGCACAAATTTAGGCATCACTGTGCAGCATCTGTAGACAGGTGTTTCCACTTTGGACGTCAAGGGGCAGCAGTCATCATACGGACGACCTGACCAGTCTGCCATGCCTATGTGCATCAGTCTTCACGTTGCATTTACTGCACCTGCAGCCAACGATGCTCATAGGAATAGAGAGTGGGAGAGGGATAGCACACACCTCTATCATGTTAATCATTTCTCTGTGCGAGTTTTTCCCTTCATTGGCACCTGCTCACCACCCATTTTTTTTACCGACACAACCATCACACAATGCACAATGCTCAGTGAGCATGCTAACGGAGGGAAAAACCTGCACAGAGATGTGATTTCCCATGACATACCCGGTATGTATTGCCTGCCTTAACATTCATTTTATTGTACCTGAAATGTAAAGTGTCCCTTGTTTGTGTGTTGGAATGAGGTTTGTGTGAATAGTGAGGGGTCTGTCTAGTTTGAATCAATGTATCCTTAGAGAAATATTTCTCAAAAGATTTTTTTTTGAGGTGAATAAAAAAAAAAGACCAAACAAACGAACATAAATAAATAAATAATTAGGTGAATTGTATGCTATTATTTCTGCAGGCTTGTTTGAAAGGGAAATCCATCTGAAATTCACCTTTTTACGAGACTCAACACAGCTCCACATCTTTTCGACTTCGTTTTATCGGCTAAATCTGTAGAATCTGAATGGAAAACAACACCCTGGCACCGTGTCGCTGATGCTACATCACCGTCTCGAGAAAATAGTGTTGTTCGAAAATACAAAGCAAATCGTCATATGATAAAATCGCATCAGCAAGCTACGACATTTAATGCTCAGTTTGACTTTGGCTTTACATTTTCGAGACGAGCAAACATTGGAACATTTCATTTCCTTTTTTTTGTTTTACTCGACCATCTGAATGCCAGCGAAGGAATTCTCAATCTTTCACAAAACATGTACTGATTTTGTTATTTTATTTTATATTGTAATCCATTTTTAGATTATATTTCTATGTACTGTGTATAAGTATTTGCCCAAAAGTGTGATTGTGTATCATTTGCATATACAGGGCCTTCAAAAAGTATTCACACCAATGACTTTTTTTTTTTTTTTTTTTTTTTTTGTATACAAGATCGAGGCTCGTGAAAGAGCTAACATTAATCACACAAAAAGACAAACCGACACACAAAACACAAAAAACAAACACAAAACACAAAAAACACAAAACAAACAACACACAAAAAACAAGGGGAGCGGCAGACAAGATGGGGAGAGAGGGGGAAGGACACAAAAGAGAGGGGGAAGAGGGGGAAGGACACAAAAGAGAGGGGGAAGAGGGGGAAGGACACAAACACAACATTTGAGAGCAGGGACATCGGGAGGACTTGGGGGGAGGTGGGAGAGGATTAAAACATATGAACACTGCAAGGACTCTGGGGTGAATTACCGGGGGTAGAAAAGATCAAGGTTTTCGATGGGGGACGATAAGAGATGGTGGTGAACAGCTGTTTTAAAGACCTGGAGGGAGGAGTGGGATTGAAGGGAGTGGGGGAGTTTGTTCCAGAGGCGGGAGAAAAGGGGAATGAAAGAGTGAAGGTGAGCAGAGAGCCTAGACTTTGGCAGTTTAACCATAAGAGGGATGCAGGCAGATCTTGTGCGACCTGAATGAATATTGGGGGGACAGAGCACAGAGAGAGCTGGGGGAGCAAGGCCGGAGATGAGTCGGTAGAAGACAGAAAGACCACCAACCTGCCTGCGGTGAGTGAGTGAAAGGCCCTCGGCGTTGACTACATCGCAGGAGATTCCAATGATTCTGAAAGCTTTGGCCTCAACAGCGTGAAGCCGAGCAAGGTGTGAGGCAGGAGCACCAGCCCAGAGGGGGGAAACATTGATGTTGTTTTGTTGTTTCACATTTGTTTCACATTTTGTTGTTACAGTCTGAATTTAAGATTAATTAAATTGAGATTTTTTTTTTGGCACTGATCTATACATAATACCCCATAATGACAAAGTAGAATTTTTTTTAGACATTTTAAACCAAATAATTAAAAATGAATATACAGAAATATCTTTCAATGGGAAATATAAAAAATGGGATTATGGGCAGTGGATTACTGAATGACCCCCGATATTTTGTTTAGAGATCACTTTTGGTGACAAATAAATATTTAATCCTGAAAAAAGGTTTGATTAATCAACCGAATGTTAAAATCAATGTTCACCCGTCAATGGGTCGCAGCACTGACCAATTGGGTGTGCCCGTTTTTCCCTTCACCCATCAATTGGTTGTGGCACTGACCAATTTGGTGTGCCCGTTTTTACCTTTACTCTTTGATTGGTTATGGCACTGACCAATTGGGTGTGCCCGTTTTTCCCTTTACTCTTCGATTGGTTATGGCACTGACCAATTGGGTGTGCCCGTTTTTCCCTTCACCCATCGATTGGTTGTGGCACTGACCAATTGGGTGTGCCCGTTTTTCCCTTTACTCTTCGATTGGTTGTGACAATGACCAATTGTGTGTGTCCGTTTTTCCCAGCATCATTCTTCGTGTCTTCAAAGGTGGGCCTACATAGACACTCCGGCCCAGAGACAAACCATTAAGAATTAAAATATTTAAATATGATGAAATATTTAATGAACATGGTTTTTTTTTCCATTAGTGTCATTTGTGTCAACAGATACATCATTATAATAGACGTCACAAGAGTGTGTTGCAATCTTCGATGTTGGTCGCATGGAGTACATGTTGTGATCAGTAAACTTTATTTCAAAAATGACAAAAATTCTAAAGTGCATTTTCAAGAATGTGCCAAATCACATTGCCAACCAAAGGTGGGCCGAGAAGTGTACTACCTCCCTTAGGGCGAGAGTGGCCGCAAGTCTGACAGAATGGTGCAGAGGTTGCGCACGTACCTTTTAGCTGTATACTCGAAGTTCAATTCTTGACCTTCCTATAAACTGTCAGATTGTGCTTCATTGGCTGGGCATTGCCTCACAAAGTGTGCCATCACTCAGATGGATGTTAAGCTGTGGATGCATCTTCCAGCATTAGCTGGTGGACGTTAAAGATTCCATGTTGTTTTTTTTATGAAGAGGAAGTATGTTCTTGGTAGTACCCTGGCTAAATTTGAAATTCTTGTCCTGACTAGCTTTCCAAAGTCTAAGCTCTGAGTTTGAGCTCTGGCAACCCATCGCTCAGCAGGAATCAATGGCCCATGACAAAGTCTGAAACATAGCCAGGATAAACAAGGACACATCGGTGAATATAGAAAAGATTTTGCACGTGGCCATGTTTTGTGATTTGCAGTGTTTCCACAAGCAGAGAAGTGGATTGGGCAACATTAAAATGGAGCTTTTACTATTACTTTAGACGAGCTTTATGTTTACAAAATGTAGGCTCATGCAAAACAGTATTGAAAGCGCATGTGGATACAACGACCAAGGGAATTCACAAATAGGAAAAGAGGAGAAAGAGAGGGAGAAGGGAAGAAAACACAGGGACCTGCAAATAAGAAGATTGAATGAGGTAGGGTCAATGGGGGTAGAAAGAATTAAGGGTAGAGATAGAGGATGACATGAGATATTGATACAATACCTCCTTGATTTCCTGCAAGAAAGGGAGATTGAATCACCTCTGGGAGGCCACTCTACAAATGGAAGAAAGAAAAAGGAACAAATTAGACATGCAGTAAGCCTGCATTTAGGAGTTTCCCAGAAGGAGGTTACTGGAAGAACTTGTGTGTCCTGGTGGAGCTGGAGATGGTCGAAAGACTGAGAGCAGCAAAAAACAAGGAGGGCGCCAACATGTCTGCGATGTCAGATCTTGTACTTCTTGTAAGCTTGTGTGCTTCAATGGGAAATTGAAGAAGCAAGGTGTATTCAGTCATTAATATACCCATTCTACACCACACAGCCAAATGCTAGTTACTTGATGAAGATTGTGAACCATTAACGGCCAGTTAATGAAAAACTTGCTTTAAGGCCTCACCATCAGCCATGATCTTTCTTGGGCAAACCACATATCGAATTTGCCCTACAAATCCATTTTCCGACTGGGCCTCCTCTTTCCCATCCAAAACCATGACCCTTTCTAACCCCATCGACCGCCACAAGCTCACCTCTTTCTGAGTTTCTAGTTTTTCCATCCACTTCAGTGGATGAGAGTTTGCGGCTGCACCCATGTTGTTCACCCCATGCTCTTCCATTACCTTAATTCTTCCCTACATCTCTTATTTGTCTAAGTCCACCTTTATTTTGTCCCAGCTCCATGCTGTTGGTGTGTATCTCCCCCTTCCCTCTATCTCTCCTTTTCTTTTCATTATATTACATCCTGGCCCATTCTGAGTTATCGCTCCTCCACACTTTATCCCAAAAAACTTTGTTTGGGAAAAAAAGAATTTGTGCAAATTGTTTTGCAAAAGATGACAAAAATACTTTCATCAATGTCATCAATTTGATTTTTCATGTCAGGAATTTTTCACGCTCTCCTCGTACATGGTCCGGCAAAGTCGCTTTATGAGATAACTGAACAGAACTGAGCATGCTAAATAGTGCAAAGGAAACATCCAATGAGATTTGTGAAGTGCCTGCACATTTAGTACAAAAGAGTACTTGGAGTGACTCTCGTCGGTGCGGAACGACTAAGGAACAGCCACGTTATAAGGACATGCCAACAATACCCCAGCAACAGAACAAAATGTAATTCTGCTAAATTAAAAAACCGTGGTAATTACATAGATTGGCATTGGAAGGCCAACATAGTAGTGGGCCTGCATGATTACATGCAAGCGGAGTAATTAAAACAGTTGTTTTAATGGAGCAGATGGATTCGATGGAATTAGATGCACAGCCTGATGTTGCCAAAAAATGGTGGTTGAGAATCCCCCATGTTAACGATAAAATACAGAAATGGTTCTGGCGCATGATCACCAGACATTAGAGAAACCCAGATGGGCAGAAGCAAATGAATAGGGTGAATATTGCTGAGCGCTATCCAAATGTGAATTGACTTCCTTCGGCTCATGAAGGTGTAATGACGGTTGAAGCTCGACGGTATAGCCCGACATACATTCGGTAGAAGGTGGTGTGTAGTGAAGTTGAAGGAAGTCTAATGGACAGAGCTAAATTATCTACAACAACATTGAGATGCACGATCACTTTATAAGCTGAAGGCAAGTCAAACATTATTAGGCCAAACACTGCAATATGCGATTTAACCATTTGCCAAATGCTATTTAGCCATTTACCAAATGCTGTTTAGCCATTTACCAAATGTTGTTTAGCCATTTACCAAATGCTGTTTAGCCATTTACCAAATGCTGTTTAGCCATTTACCAAATGCTGTTTAGCCATTTACCAAATGCTGTTTAGCCATTTACCAAATGCTATTTAGCCATTTACCAAATGCTATTTAGCCATTTACCAAATGCTGTTTAGCCATTTACATTTAGCCATTTACCAAATGCTATTTAGCCATTTACCAAATGCTGTTTAGCCATTTACCAAAAGCTGTTTAGCCATTTACCAATTGCTGTTTAGCCATTTACCAAATGCTATTTAGCCATTTACCAAATGCTGTTTAGCCATTTACCAAATGCTATTTAGCCATTTACCAAATGCTGTTTAGCCATTTACCAAATACTATTTAGCCATTTACCAATTGCTGTTTAGCCATTTACCAAATGCTATTTAGCCATTTACCAAATGCTATTTAGCCATTTACCAAATGCTATTTAGCCATTTGCCAAATGCTATTTCGCCATTGGCCAAATGCTATTTAGCCATTTACCAAATGCTATTTAGCCATTTACCAAATGCTATTTAGCCATTTACCAAATGCTATTTAGCCATTTACCAAATGCTATTTAGCCATTTACCAAATGCTATTTAGCCATTTACCAAATGCTATTTAGCCATTTACCAAATGCTATTTAGCCATTTGCCAAATGCTATTTAGCCATTTACCAAATGCTATTTAGCCATTTGCCAAATGCTATTTAGCCATTTGCCAAATGCTATTTAGCCATTTGCCAAATGCTATTTAGCCATTTGCCAAATGCTATTTAGCCATTTACCAAATGCTATTTAGCCATTTGCCAAATGCTATTCAGCCATTTACCAAATGCTATTTAGCCATTTGCCAAATGCTATTCAGCCATTTGCCAAATGCTATTTAGCCATTTGCCAAATGCTATTTAGCCATTTGCCAAATGCTATTTAGCCATTTGCCAAATGCTATTTAGCCATTTGTCAAATGCTATTTAGCCATTTGCCAAATGCTATTTAGCCATTTACCAAATGCTATTTAGCCATTTACCAAATGCTATTTAGCCATTTACCAAATGCTATATAGCCATTTGCAAAATGCTATTTAGCCATGTGCCAAATGCTATTCAGCCATTTACCAAATGCGATTTAGCCATTTACCAAATGCTATTTAGCCATTTGCCAAATGCTATTTAGCCATTTGCCAAATGCTATTTAGCCATTTGCCAAATGCTATTTAGCCATTTACCAAATGCTATTCAGCCATTTGCCAAATGCTATTCAGCCATTTACCAAATGCTATTTAGCCATTTACCAAATGCTATTTAGCCATTTACCAAATGCTATTTAGCCATTTACCAAATGCTATTTAGCCATTTGCCAAATGCTATTTAGCCATTTACCAAATGCTATTTAGCCATTTGCCAAATGCTATTTAGCCATTTGCCAAATGCTATTTATCCATGTGCCAAATGCTATTTAGCCATTTGCCAAATGCTATTTAGCCATTTACCAAATGCTATTTAGCCATTTACCAAATGCTATTTAGCCATTTACCAAATGCTATTTAGCCATTTACCAAATGCTATTTAGCCATTTACCAAATGCTGTTTAGCCATTTACCAAATGCTATTTAGCCATTTGCCAAATGCTATTTAGCCATTTACCAAATGCTATTTAACCATTTACCAAATGCTATTTAGCCATTTGCCAAATGCTATTTAGCCATTTACCAAATGCTGTTTACCCATTTACCAAATGCTATTTAGCCATTTGCCAAATGCTATTTAGCCATTTGCCAAATGCTATTTAACCATTTACCAAATGCTATTTAGCCATTTGCCAAATGCTATTTAGCCATTTACCAAATGCTATTTAGCCATTTGCCAAATGCAATTTAGCCATTTGCCAAATGCTATTTAGCCATTTACCAAATGCTGTTTAGCCATTTGCCAAATGCTATTTACCCATTTAACAAATGCTATTTAGCCATTTGCCAAATGCTATTTAGCCATTTGCCAAATGCTATTTAGCCATTTGCACAATGCTATTTAGCCATTTACCAAATGCTATTTAGCCATTTAACAAATGTTATTTAACCATTTACCAAATGCTGTTTAGCCATTTACCAAATGCTATTTAGCCATTTGCCAAATGCTATTTAGCCATTTACCAAATGCTATTTAACCATTTACCAAATGCTATTTAGCCATTTACCAAATGCTATTTAGCCATTTGCCAAATGCTATTTAGCCATTTGCCAAATGCTATTTCGCCATTTACCAAATGCTATTTAGCCATTTACCAAATGCTATTTAGCCATTTGCCAAATGCTATTTAGCCATTTACCAAATGCTATTTAGCCATTTACCAAATGCTATTTAGCCATTTGCCAAATGCTATTTAGCCATTTACCAAATGCTATTTAGCCATTTACCAAATGCTGTTTAGCCATTTGCCAAATGCTATTTACCCATTTCACAAATGCTATTTAGCAATTTACCAAATGCTGTTTAGCCATTTGCCAAATGCTATTTACCCATTTAACAAATGCTATTTAGCCATTTGCCAAATGCTATTGAGCCATTTGCCAAATGCTATTTAGCCATTTGCCCAATGCTATTTAGCCATTTGCCCAATGCTATTTAGCCATTTACCAAATGCTATTTAGCCATTTGCCAAATGCTATTTAGCCATTTACCCAATGCTATTAGCCATTTAACAAATGCTATTTAGCCATTTACCAAATGCTGTTTAGCCATTTGCCAAATGCTATTTAGCCATTTAACAAATGCTATTTAGCCGTTTACCAAATGCTATTTAGCCATTTGCCAAATGCTATTTAGCCATTTACCAAATGCTATTTAGCCATTTACCAAATGCTATTTAGCCATTTACCAAATGCCGTTTCGCCATTTACCAAATGCTATTTAGCCATTTACCAAATGCTATTTAGCCATTTACCAAATGCTGTTTAGCCATTTGCCAAATGCTGTTTAGCCATTTACCAAATGCAATTTAGCCATTTAACAAATGCTATTTAGCCATTTACCAAATGCTGTTTAGCCATTTGCCAAATGCTGTTTAGCCATTTGCCAAATGCTATTTAGCCATTTGCCAAATGCTATTTAGCCATTTACCAAATGCTATTTAGCCATTTACCAAATGCTATTTAGCCATTTACCAAATGCTATTTAGCCATTTGCCAAATGCTATTTAGCCATTTACCAAATGCTATTTAGCCATTTGCCAAATGCTATTTAGCCATTTGCCAAATGCTATTTAGCCATTTACCAAATGCTATTTAGCCATTTACCAAATGCTATTTAACCATTTGCCAAATGCTATTTAGCCATTTACCAAATGCTATTTAGCCATTTGCCAAATGATATTTAGCCATTTACCAAATGCTATTTAGCCATTTACCAAATGCTATTTAGCCATTTGCCAAATGCTGTTTAGCCATTTGCCAAATGCTGTTTAGCCATTTACCAAATGCTGTTTAGCCATTTACCAAATGCTATTTAGCCATTTACCAAATGCTGTTTAGCCATTTACCAAATGCTATTCAGCCATTTGCCAAATGCTATTCAGCCATTTGCCAAATGCTATTCAGCCATTTACCAAATGCTATTTAGCCATTTACCAAATGCTATTTAGCCATTTACCAAATGCTATTTAGCCATTTACCAAATGCTATTTAGCCATTTGCCAAATGCTATTTAGCCATTTGCCAAATGCTATTTAGCCATTTACCAAATGCTATTTAGCCATTTGCCAAATGCTATTTAGCCATTTACCAAATGCTATTTAGCCATTTACCAAATGCTATTTAGCCATTTGCCAAATGCTATTTAGCCATTTACCAAATGCTATTTAGCCATTTACCAAATGCTATTTAGCCATTTGTCAAATGATATTTAGCCATTTACCAAATGCTATTTAGCCATTTACCAAATGCTATTTAGCCATTTGCCAAATGCTGTTTAGCCATTTGCCAAATGCTGTTTAGCCATTTACCAAATGCTGTTTAGCCATTTACCAAATGCTGTTTAGCCATTTACCAAATGCTATTTAGCCATTTGCCAAATGCTATTTAGCCATTTACCAAATGCTATTTAGCCATTTGCCAAATGCTATTTAGCCATTTACCAAATGCTATTTAGCCATTTGCCATATGCTATTTAGCCATGTGCCAAATGCTATTTAGCCATTTGCCCAATGCTATTTAGCCATTTGCCAAATGCTATTTAGCCATTTACCAAATGCTATTTAGCCATTTACCAAATGCTATTTAGCCATTTACCAAATGCTATTTAGCCATTTACCAAATGCTGTTTAGCCATTTACCAAATGCTATTTAGCCATTTGCCAAATGCTATTTAGCCATTTACCAAATGCTATTTAACCATTTACCAAATGCTATTTAGCCATTTGCCAAATGCTATTTAGCCATTTACCAAATGCTGTTTACCCATTTACCAAATGCTATTTAGCCATTTGCCAAATGCTATTTAGCCATTTGCCAAATGCTATTTAACCATTTACCAAATGCTATTTCGCCATTAGCCAAATGCTATTTAGCCATTTACCAAATGCTATTTAGCCATTTGCCAAATGCTATTTAGCCATTTGCCAAATGCTATTTAGCCATTTACCAAATGCTGTTTAGCCATTTGCCAAATGCTATTTACCCATTTAACAAATGCTATTTAGCCATTTGCCAAATGCTATTTAGCCATTTGCCAAATGCTATTTAGCCATTTGCCCAATGCTATTTAGCCATTTACCAAATGCTATTTAGCCATTTACCAAATGTTATTTAACCATTTACCAAATGGTATTTAGCCATTTACCAAATGCTATTTAGCAATTTGCCAAATGCTATTTAGCCATTTACCAAATGCTATTTAACCATTTACCAAATGCTATTTAGCCATTTACCAAATGCTATTTAACCATTTACCAAATGCTATTTAGCCATTTGCCAAATGCTATTTAGCCATTTGCCAAATGCTATTTAGCCATTTACCAAATGCTATTTAGCCATTTGCCAAATGCTATTTAGCCATTTACCAAATGCTATTTAGCCATTTGCCAAATGCTATTTAGCCATTTACCAAATGCTATTTAGCCATTTACCAAATGCTATTTAGCCATTTACCAAATGCTGTTTAGCCATTTGCCAAATGCTATTTACCCATTTAACAAATGCTATTTAGCCATTTGCCAAATGCTATTGAGCCATTTGCCAAATGCTATTTAGCCATTTGCCAAATGCTATTTAGCCATTTGCCAAATGCTATTGAGCCATTTGCCAAAT
Organism: Myxine glutinosa; assembly: GCF_964187855.1. Lineage (NCBI taxonomy): Eukaryota > Metazoa > Chordata > Myxini > Myxiniformes > Myxinidae > Myxine > Myxine glutinosa. Next base: position 58,672,203 of record NC_136268.1, read on the forward strand.
GCTATTTAGCCATTTGCCAAATGCTATTTAGCCATTTACCAAATGCTATTAGCCATTTAACAAATGCTATTTAGCCATTTACCAAATGCTGTTTAGCCATTTGCCAAATGCTATTTAGCCATTTAACAAATGCTATTTAGCCGTTTACCAAATGCTATTAAGCCATTTGCCAAATGCTATTTAGCCATTTACCAAATGCTATTTAGCCATTTACCAAATGCTATTTAGCCATTTACCAAATGCCGTTTCGCCATTTACCAAATGCCATTTAGCCATTTACCAAATGCCGTTTCGCCATTTACCAAATGCCGTTTAGCCATTTACCAAATGCTATTTAGCCATTTACCAAATGCTGTTTAGCCATTTGCCAAATGCTATTTAGCCATTTGCCAAATGCTATTTAGCCATTTAACAAATGCTGTTTAGCCATTTGCCAAATGCTATTTAGCCATTTAACAAATGCTGTTTAGCCATTTGCCAAATGCTATTTAGCCATTTGCCAAATGCTATTTAGCCATTTACCAAATGCTATTTAGCCATTTGCCAAATGCTATTTAGCCATTTACCAAATGCTATTTAGCCATTTACCAAATGCTATTTAGCCATTTACCAAATGCTATTTAGCCATTTACCAAATGCTATTTCGCCATTTGCCAAATGCTATTTAGCCATTTACCAAATGCTATTTAGCCATTTGCCAAATGCTATTTAGCCATTTGCCAAATGCTATTTAGCCATTTGCCAAATGCTATTTAGCCATTTACCAAATGCTATTTAGCCATTTACCAAATGCTATTTAGCCATTTACCAAATGCTATTTAGCCATTTACCAAATGCTATTTAGCCATTTACCAAATGCTATTTTGCCATTTACCAAATGCTATTTCGCCATTGGCCAAATGCTATTTAGCCATTTACCAAATGCTATTTCGCCATTTACCAAATGCTGTTTAGCCATTTGCCAAATGCTATTCAGCCATTTAACAAATGCTATTCAGCCATTTAACAAATGCTATTTAGCCATTTACCAAATGCTGTTTAGCCATTTAACAAATGCTATTCAGCCATTTACTAAATGCTGCTTAGCCATTTACCAAATGCTATTCAGCCATTTAACAAATGCTATTTAGCCATTTACCAAATGCTATTTAGCCATTTGCCAAATGCTATTTAGCCATTTACCAAATGCTATTTAGCCATTTACCAAATGCTATTTAGCCATTTGCCAAATGCTATTTAACCATTTGCCAAATGCTATTTAGCCATTTACCAAATGCTATTTAGCTGCCAAATGCTATTTAGCCATTTGCCAAATGCTGTTTAGCCATTTGCCAAATGCTATTTAGCCATTTACCAAATGCTATTTAGCCATTTACCAAATGCTATTTAGCCATTTACCAAATGCTATTTAGCCATTTACCAAATGCTGTTTAGCCATTTATCAAATGCTATTTAGCCATGTGCCAAATGCTATTTAGCCATTTACCAAATGCTATTTAGCCATTTGCCAAATGCTATTTAGCCATTTACCAAATGCTATTTAGCCATTTGCCAAATGCTATTTAGCCATTTACCAAATGCTATTTAGCCATTTACCAAATGCTATTTAGCCATTTACCAAATGCTATTTAGCCATTTACCAAATGCTATTTAGCCATTTACCAAATGCTATTTAGCCATTTACCAAATGCTATTTAGCCATTTACCAAATGCTATTTAGCCATTTACCAAATGCTGTTTAGCCATTTATCAAATGCTATTTAGCCATGTGCCAAATGCTATTTAGCCATTTACCAAATGCTATTTAGCCATTTGCCAAATGCTATTTAGCCATTTACCAAATGCTATTTAGCCATTTGCCAAATGCTATTTAGCCATTTACCAAATGCTATTTAGCCATTTACCAAATGCTATTTAGCCATTTACCAAATGCTATTTAGCCATTTACCAAATGCTATTTAGCCATTTACCAAATGCTATTTAGCCATTTACCAAATGCTATTTAGCCATTTACCAAATGCTATTTAGCCATTTACCAAATGCTATTTAGCCATTTACCAAATGCTATTTAGCCATTTACCAAATGATATTTAGCCATTTACCAAATGCTATTTAGCCATTTGCCAAATGCTATTTAGCCATTTACCAAATGATATTTAGCCATTTACCAAATGCTATTTAGCCATTTGCCAAATGATATTTAGCCATTTACCAAATGCTATTTAGCCATTTACCAAATGCTATTTAGCCATTCGCCAAATGCTGTTTAGCCATTTCACAAATGCTATTTAGCAATTTACCAAATGCTGTTTAGCCATTTGCCAAATGCTATTTACCCATTTAACAAATGCTATTTAGCCATTTGCCAAATGCTATTGAGCCATTTGCCAAATGCTATTTAGCCATTTGCCCAATGCTATTTAGCCATTTGCCCAATGCTATTTAGCCATTTACCAAATGCTATTTAGCCATTTGCCAAATGCTATTTAGCCATTTACCCAATGCTATTAGCCATTTAACAAATGCTATTTAGCCATTTACCAAATGCTGTTTAGCCATTTGCCAAATGCTATTTAGCCATTTAACAAATGCTATTTAGCCGTTTACCAAATGCTATTTAGCCATTTGCCAAATGCTATTTAGCCATTTACCAAATGCTATTTAGCCATTTACCAAATGCTATTTAGCCATTTACCAAATGCCGTTTCGCCATTTACCAAATGCTATTTAGCCATTTACCAAATGCTATTTAGCCATTTACCAAATGCTGTTTAGCCATTTGCCAAATGCTGTTTAGCCATTTACCAAATGCAATTTAGCCATTTAACAAATGCTATTTAGCCATTTACCAAATGCTGTTTAGCCATTTGCCAAATGCTGTTTAGCCATTTGCCAAATGCTATTTAGCCATTTGCCAAATGCTATTTAGCCATTTACCAAATGCTATTTAGCCATTTACCAAATGCTATTTAGCCATTTACCAAATGCTATTTAGCCATTTGCCAAATGCTATTTAGCCATTTACCAAATGCTATTTAGCCATTTGCCAAATGCTATTTAGCCATTTGCCAAATGCTATTTAGCCATTTACCAAATGCTATTTAGCCATTTACCAAATGCTATTTAACCATTTGCCAAATGCTATTTAGCCATTTACCAAATGCTATTTAGCCATTTGCCAAATGATATTTAGCCATTTACCAAATGCTATTTAGCCATTTACCAAATGCTATTTAGCCATTTGCCAAATGCTGTTTAGCCATTTGCCAAATGCTGTTTAGCCATTTACCAAATGCTGTTTAGCCATTTACCAAATGCTATTTAGCCATTTACCAAATGCTGTTTAGCCATTTACCAAATGCTATTCAGCCATTTGCCAAATGCTATTCAGCCATTTGCCAAATGCTATTCAGCCATTTACCAAATGCTATTTAGCCATTTACCAAATGCTATTTAGCCATTTACCAAATGCTATTTAGCCATTTACCAAATGCTATTTAGCCATTTGCCAAATGCTATTTAGCCATTTGCCAAATGCTATTTAGCCATTTACCAAATGCTATTTAGCCATTTGCCAAATGCTATTTAGCCATTTACCAAATGCTATTTAGCCATTTACCAAATGCTATTTAGCCATTTGCCAAATGCTATTTAGCCATTTACCAAATGCTATTTAGCCATTTACCAAATGCTATTTAGCCATTTGTCAAATGATATTTAGCCATTTACCAAATGCTATTTAGCCATTTACCAAATGCTATTTAGCCATTTGCCAAATGCTGTTTAGCCATTTGCCAAATGCTGTTTAGCCATTTACCAAATGCTGTTTAGCCATTTACCAAATGCTGTTTAGCCATTTACCAAATGCTATTTAGCCATTTGCCAAATGCTATTTAGCCATTTACCAAATGCTATTTAGCCATTTGCCAAATGCTATTTAGCCATTTACCAAATGCTATTTAGCCATTTGCCATATGCTATTTAGCCATGTGCCAAATGCTATTTAGCCATTTGCCCAATGCTATTTAGCCATTTGCCAAATGCTATTTAGCCATTTACCAAATGCTATTTAGCCATTTACCAAATGCTATTTAGCCATTTACCAAATGCTATTTAGCCATTTACCAAATGCTGTTTAGCCATTTACCAAATGCTATTTAGCCATTTGCCAAATGCTATTTAGCCATTTACCAAATGCTATTTAACCATTTACCAAATGCTATTTAGCCATTTGCCAAATGCTATTTAGCCATTTACCAAATGCTGTTTACCCATTTACCAAATGCTATTTAGCCATTTGCCAAATGCTATTTAGCCATTTGCCAAATGCTATTTAACCATTTACCAAATGCTATTTCGCCATTAGCCAAATGCTATTTAGCCATTTACCAAATGCTATTTAGCCATTTGCCAAATGCTATTTAGCCATTTGCCAAATGCTATTTAGCCATTTACCAAATGCTGTTTAGCCATTTGCCAAATGCTATTTACCCATTTAACAAATGCTATTTAGCCATTTGCCAAATGCTATTTAGCCATTTGCCAAATGCTATTTAGCCATTTGCCCAATGCTATTTAGCCATTTACCAAATGCTATTTAGCCATTTACCAAATGTTATTTAACCATTTACCAAATGGTATTTAGCCATTTACCAAATGCTATTTAGCAATTTGCCAAATGCTATTTAGCCATTTACCAAATGCTATTTAACCATTTACCAAATGCTATTTAGCCATTTACCAAATGCTATTTAACCATTTACCAAATGCTATTTAGCCATTTGCCAAATGCTATTTAGCCATTTGCCAAATGCTATTTAGCCATTTACCAAATGCTATTTAGCCATTTGCCAAATGCTATTTAGCCATTTACCAAATGCTATTTAGCCATTTGCCAAATGCTATTTAGCCATTTACCAAATGCTATTTAGCCATTTACCAAATGCTATTTAGCCATTTACCAAATGCTGTTTAGCCATTTGCCAAATGCTATTTACCCATTTAACAAATGCTATTTAGCCATTTGCCAAATGCTATTGAGCCATTTGCCAAATGCTATTTAGCCATTTGCCAAATGCTATTTAGCCATTTGCCAAATGCTATTGAGCCATTTGCCAAATGCTATTTAGCCATTTGCCAAATGCTATTTAGCCATTTACCAAATGCTATTAGCCATTTAACAAATGCTATTTAGCCATTTACCAAATGCTGTTTAGCCATTTGCCAAATGCTATTTAGCCATTTAACAAATGCTATTTAGCCGTTTACCAAATGCTATTAAGCCATTTGCCAAATGCTATTTAGCCATTTACCAAATGCTATTTAGCCATTTACCAAATGCTATTTAGCCATTTACCAAATGCCGTTTCGCCATTTACCAAATGCCATTTAGCCATTTACCAAATGCCGTTTCGCCATTTACCAAATGCCGTTTAGCCATTTACCAAATGCTATTTAGCCATTTACCAAATGCTGTTTAGCCATTTGCCAAATGCTATTTAGCCATTTGCCAAATGCTATTTAGCCATTTAACAAATGCTGTTTAGCCATTTGCCAAATGCTATTTAGCCATTTAACAAATGCTGTTTAGCCATTTGCCAAATGCTATTTAGCCATTTGCCAAATGCTATTTAGCCATTTACCAAATGCTATTTAGCCATTTGCCAAATGCTATTTAGCCATTTACCAAATGCTATTTAGCCATTTACCAAATGCTATTTAGCCATTTACCAAATGCTATTTAGCCATTTACCAAATGCTATTTCGCCATTTGCCAAATGCTATTTAGCCATTTACCAAATGCTATTTAGCCATTTGCCAAATGCTATTTAGCCATTTGCCAAATGCTATTTAGCCATTTGCCAAATGCTATTTAGCCATTTACCAAATGCTATTTAGCCATTTACCAAATGCTATTTAGCCATTTACCAAATGCTATTTAGCCATTTACCAAATGCTATTTAGCCATTTACCAAATGCTATTTTGCCATTTACCAAATGCTATTTCGCCATTGGCCAAATGCTATTTAGCCATTTACCAAATGCTATTTCGCCATTTACCAAATGCTGTTTAGCCATTTGCCAAATGCTATTCAGCCATTTAACAAATGCTATTCAGCCATTTAACAAATGCTATTTAGCCATTTACCAAATGCTGTTTAGCCATTTAACAAATGCTATTCAGCCATTTACTAAATGCTGCTTAGCCATTTACCAAATGCTATTCAGCCATTTAACAAATGCTATTTAGCCATTTACCAAATGCTATTTAGCCATTTGCCAAATGCTATTTAGCCATTTACCAAATGCTATTTAGCCATTTACCAAATGCTATTTAGCCATTTGCCAAATGCTATTTAACCATTTGCCAAATGCTATTTAGCCATTTACCAAATGCTATTTAGCTGCCAAATGCTATTTAGCCATTTGCCAAATGCTGTTTAGCCATTTGCCAAATGCTATTTAGCCATTTACCAAATGCTATTTAGCCATTTACCAAATGCTATTTAGCCATTTACCAAATGCTATTTAGCCATTTACCAAATGCTGTTTAGCCATTTATCAAATGCTATTTAGCCATGTGCCAAATGCTATTTAGCCATTTACCAAATGCTATTTAGCCATTTGCCAAATGCTATTTAGCCATTTACCAAATGCTATTTAGCCATTTGCCAAATGCTATTTAGCCATTTACCAAATGCTATTTAGCCATTTACCAAATGCTATTTAGCCATTTACCAAATGCTATTTAGCCATTTACCAAATGCTATTTAGCCATTTACCAAATGCTATTTAGCCATTTACCAAATGCTATTTAGCCATTTACCAAATGCTATTTAGCCATTTACCAAATGCTATTTAGCCATTTACCAAATGCTATTTAGCCATTTACCAAATGATATTTAGCCATTTACCAAATGCTATTTAGCCATTTGCCAAATGATATTTAGCCATTTACCAAATGCTATTTAGCCATTTACCAAATGCTATTTAGCCATTCGCCAAATGCTGTTTAGCCATTTACCAAATGCTGTTTAGCCATTTACCAAATGCTATTTAGCCATTTACCAAATGCTATTTAGCCATTTACCAAATGCTATTTAGCCATTTGCCAAATGCTATTTAGCCATTTACCAAATGCTATTTAGCCATTTACCAAATGCTATTTAGCCATTTGCCAAATGCTATTTAGCCATTTACCAAATGCTATTTAGCCATTTACCAAATGCTATTTAGCCATTTACCAAATGCTATTTCGCCATTTGCCAAATGCTATTTAGCCATTTACCAAATGCTATTTAGCCATTTGCCAAATGCTATTTCGCCATTTGCCAAATGCTATTTAGCCATTTACCAAATGCTATTTAGCCATTTACCAAATGCTATTTAGCCATTTACCAAATGCTATTTAGCCATTTGCCAAATGCTATTTAGCCATTTACCAAATGCTATTTAGCCATTGACCAAATGCTATTTAGCCATTGACCAAATGCTATTTAGCCATTTACCAAATGCTATTTAGCCATTTACCAAATGCTATTTAGCCATTGACCAAATGCTATTTAGCCATTTGCCAAATGCTATTTAGCCATTGACCAAATGCTATTTAGCCATTGACCAAATGCTATTTAGCCATTTGCCAAATGCTATTTAGCCATTGACCAAATGCTATTTAGCCATTTACCAAATGCTATTTAGCCATTGACCAAATGCTATTTAGCCATTTGCCAAATGCTATTTAGCCATTTACCAAATGCTATTTAGCCATTGACCAAATGCTATTTAGCCATTTACCAAATGCTATTTAGCCATTGACCAAATGCTATTTAGCCATGTGCCAAATGCTATTTAGCCGTTTACCAAATGCTATTTAGCCATTTACCAAATGCTATTTAGCCATTTACCAAATGCTATTTAGCCATTTACCAAATGCTATTTAGCCATTTACCAAATGCTATTTAGCCATTTACCAAATGCTATTTAGCCATTTACCAAATGCTATTTAGCTATTTACCAAATGCTATTTAGCCATTTACCAAATGCTATTTAGCCATTTACCAAATGCTGTTTAGCCATTTGCCAAATGCTATTTAGCCATTTACCAAATGCTATTTAGCCATTTGCCAAATGCTATTTAGCCATGTGCCAAATGCTATTTAGCCGTTTACCAAATGCTATTTAGCCATTTACCAAATGCTATTTAGCCGTTTACCAAATGCTATTTAGCCATTTACCAAATGCTATTTAGCCGTTTACCAAATGCTATTTAGCCATTTACCAAATGCTATTTAGCCATTTACCAAATGCTGTTTAGCCATTTACCAAATGCTATTTAGCCATTTACCAAATGCTGTTTAGCCATTTACCAAATGCTATTTAGCCATTTACCAAATGCTGTTTAGCCATTTATCAAATGCTATTTAGCCATTTACCAAATGCTATTTAGCCATTTACCAAATGCTATTTAGCCATTTGCCATCTTGTTTCAGCCAAAGACAAGTGGAAATATATATTAAGCTGAACATGAAGTTTATGCTGTTGAGCCAAATGTGTCGTTTCACCAAACACCGGTTTGTTTTATTGCATTTGACAGAACTGAAGTGTTGTTTAGCTTCTTATTGGATGTTTGTTTTCATGCGGCTCTGCCTATTTATCATGTTGCTTGTGATATAACTTCATTTTAAATGTAGTCTACCCGTGAGACAGTCGCATGCAATTGGTTTAGGGTGTTGCCAGGTTGTTTGAGCAACAACTTGTCTGCATGCCGGTGATCCATGTCCGTGACGTTCCCTCCTGCAACGTGCATTGCAGTGGCTCAGTGGCACCACCAGCTTCCACAACCACGACGCGTCCGGCCATCTTCCGGCCGCTATGCCGTACTGACCGACCAGGGCCTGGACGTTCGCTCGGCCTTCATGACGGACCACACATCTCAAGCCGGTTTAGTGGAAAGTGATGAGCTGTGAACTCGATTCTGTCTCTCTTGGCACATCTGCTCCAACACCTGTTGCATCACCGCCACCGAAGCACTGTCGAAAGGGCCGTTCACACGATGCAATAAAAATACGAGCAAATAAATATGTACTAAAAGCCCGATCACGTCTCTCACCTGTAATTGTTGGAACGACCAATCAGCTCTCACGTAATCAATCATCCTACCTGGGACTACATTGTATTGGGTTAGCGTTCTTTGTTACTTTATGCATCCTTCTCTGACTAGACGGGCCGAGTGGTGTCTCAAATAAATATATTACAAAAGAATATGCCACGTGCACTCAGTCACCACGTACTGCATGTTTGTGGTTTTGTGGGATTCCGTTTGGCTTCACCATAGCAAAGAGTGTTTTTTTCCCATTATCTTTCTAAGCCTTTGATGTAATAATTTGCCGGAAGTAAGCATACTGCAGAGATTCCTTGCCTGTGTCTGGCCAAAAGGTTTCACAAAGTTTGGCAATCCGCAGCCTCAGCGTTGATTCAACGTGAACAGGCACGACACTCGGACAGATGGATCACAAGCAATGAACTGCGACCGAGAGTTTGTCAGAATCCAGAGCTGATGAAACGCTTGGAGTGAAGGGACTTGAGAAATGTTGGCACAACTTATAACCAAGCTACAGCAGCCATCACAACTATGTGACACTTCATCATGCCGTGCTGTCCACTGTAACACACTGCCTCCGGAGGCAACACCTCAAGCCTGGAAGAAGCTGTAGTTTGTTTTTTGGGTTTTTTTTCTTGATGTGCTGAATTTTTTGAAATATCTCTGTATGACAACATGGCCTTATTGTAACTCAACGAGCTTTATCTTCAATGTGAGCAACCATTAATAATTCATTATGTTCACAAGAGCAACTTCGAATAACCCGGTATCACATTGCAGCCGTTCACAGCACTTTTCCGAGCATAACTACCGAGACAAAAAAAAAAACAACTATCTGATGTATTTTCATACTGGTCTGTCTACATAACATGCATGCCATTTATGTTTAACACACCGCTAACTCATGAATGTACAGAAACACTTTCCGCTTGTATATGGAATGCGACAGATTATCCAGTACCATAGAAAACTGCCGAGGCTGTTAACTTGGCTTTGGCATGTACCACCTGGCTTATGCACAACACTCCCGACTGAAGAATATTGAGAGGGCGGATATTAACCGCACAGCCTTACCAATGTGCCACCACTCTTCAATCTGATAACTGTACAATTGACAGCAATAAGACTGCGAACTATTGGCGAATTTGGCAAATTTCACTATGGCCAAGTCCCAAATTCCTGCTATAACCTAAAGGGAGCACTGCATCAGCAGCGCAGCTGCACCCCTAGCATATCACCCTACCCGCAGCCATGTGCTGCATTCAAAATACAAGAATAAGACCAAGTTAAAAATTTGTTCATCCTTAACAGATAATTTATTCTGAAGAGTTCAACGAATCAGTCAAATTGACCGCACGATCATCTTAATCAGTCAATTATCATCACAAGTGACGAGTTGTGTCGAGACGGTCTCAGTGTCTTGCAATTAGTGTGAATATATTGCTGACAAACAAATTTTTATGCAAAGTCCATTAAATACCATGCGCAAGAAAGTGTGAAAAATTGTTAGAATTTAGTTGTTGTTAATAAAATTGTTAGAAAATCAATAAACCACAGGACAAAAAAATCCAACGGACTTGCGATATTTATATTATCATATAAAAGCCACGACGCAATTCACTGCCTTTAATGGATTATGATGCCTTTAATGCAATTCACTGCCTTTGAATTATGATGCAATATAACTGTTGTTTGATTAGACGTTCTGTATTAAAATAACATACTTAACGCGTTGTATTTTGTGTGAAATACATGCAACGGTATCCTGCAAGTCAGGTATTTTTTCACGTTTTTAATGTGAAAATGAATTGTGAATTGTGATGACATTGCAGTAGGTCTCTGGATACTGACGCAAAACATCAGGAGAAGGAAAAGAGACCCGACTTTAATGCTTCGTGGGTTTGATGGACACTCCGGTCAGTCTGACTTGATGCCCACATTTAACTGCTTGCCATAGCTGTGGCAATTTCGCGATGGAGATGTGAATGCTTTCTAATCTCAGTATGCGGACGAAGATCTCTGGTCGTTTTGTTGAGTTTTAGGAAATATTGATGAATTGTAGGACGCATGCTCTTATATGCATATCCTCCGAGAGCTTGTTCTATACTTGCCATTATAACAATTATCATTATCAGCATAACATGTACTTTGTTATATGAGGAATATGACAAGTTCCTTTGCAGCGTTTGTAAGCAATTTTAAATATTTGATAATGCAATAAATAGTGCAGAATTTTAGGATTATTTGCCCAATTATATTTTGCACCGTGTATTGTTTTCAGGAGGTGGAAGGGAGTTGTGACTGTAAAAAAATTCACATGTGTCACCCAATGGGGGTTTAGTTTGAGAAGCTCCATCCAAACACTACTTTACAAAAATTTTCACCCATAATCCCATTACACATTTATTTATAGTAAAGAACATGCACCATTTTTATCTGCGAAATGTCGCAGGTCAACAAGAGTTTTGCGTTGCTGTTGTTGTTGTTAGGGTTATTGTGGGTCGATTTTTAAAATGTGCAGCCATTGATCGGACAGCTGATGGACCACACCCACATCTATCGCATGAATCCACCCACCACAGTGCCAAGACTAAATGACATGGCCGCCATCTTGTTTCCTGGTGGGCCAAGCACATTAGGCCTAATTGACATCATACCTCTCCAGGTTAAATGTCCCATGACTTTTGGAATGAAATTTTGCTTCAATAATGGAACCACAAAGTACACAGGGTTGACAATGTTTTTTGACCTTGACCTAATTTTTAACGCCATGACCCAAATAAAGTCATTTTTCCATTTTCACCAAAACTCCATTAATGTTTGTCCGATCAGAAATTAATTTGCTGTCTCTAGATAGCCTAGAGCAAGGCGCATTTATGCTTTAATTTACATCGTACCCCTCCAGGTTTAAGGAATTAAAGACCATATATTTCATGAAAACCTAAATAGAGAAACAAGTAGCGATACATTCGATATACAGTGATGCACATTATAAGTACATGCCAAATAAATAAACATATCCTCCAGTGCGTGGCATTGCCAGGGCGCCATTGGCAATGTCGCCGTGCAGCACAAAGATGGTATTGGGAAGGAGAGGTGGTTTTTTTTTGTATACAAGATCGAGGCTCGTGTAAGAGCTAACATTAATCACCAAAAAAAAAACTGATACATAAAACATATATGATAAAGGGAGCGGAAGACAAGATGGGGAGAAAGAGGGAAGCACACAAGTACAACAGTATAGAACAGGGACATCGGGAGATGTGTGGGAGGGAGAGGACTTTGGGGGAGGAGGCATGGGAAGGGGAGGTGGTGGGAGAAGTATAAAACACTTGGACACTGCTAGGACATCCAGGAAAGAAGTCGGTATTTCAAAAAAGTGGATCTGGGGTGAATTAACGGGGGGTAGAAAAGATCAAGGTTTTGGATGGGGGAAGATAAGAGATGGTGGTGAACAGCTGTTTTAAAGACCTGGAGGGTGGAGTGGGATTGAAGAGAGTGAGGGAGTTTGTTCCAGAGGCGGGAGTAAAGAGGAATGAAAGAGTGAAGGTGAGCAGAGAGTCTTGAATTTTGGCAATTTCACCAGCAGAGGGTTGCTGGCAAATGTTGTGCGACCCGTAGGAATGTTTGGGGGACAGAGCACAGATAGAGCTGGGGGAGCTAGGCCGGATACGAGTCGGTAGAAGACAGAAAGATCACCTACCTGCCTGCGGTGTGTGAGTGAAAGGCCCTCACAATCAGCTTCATCGTGGGAGATTCCAATGATTCTGAAAGCTTTGGTTTCAACAGCGTGAAGACGAGCTAGGTTTGAGGCAGGAGCACCAGCCCAGAGGGAAGAGCAGTATTCCATTGAGCTGCGGATGAAAGCCTTGTATGTGGTGAGGAGCTCAGGTGTGCCAAGGAAGGACTTCGCAGGACGTAAGATGCCCAGTCAGCGACTGGCTTTGGAGGCCATATTTGAAATGTGGTTTTCCCAGCAAAGATCATGGCAGATAGCGAGACCCAAAAGCTTGAATGACACAACTTCTTCAAGAGGATTGTTCAGAAAGTAGATGGGAGGGTTGTCCAGTCGGTCTTTTCGGAGAGACATAGTAAGAGTGTGAGATTTGTCAGGATTGAAAGACATGTTCCACTTGTTTGACCAGTCTGTGATTTTGTCCAGGTCTGCGGAGAGTGAGGAGGCTGCAGACTGCTGATCTGAGGGATGAGGTATGGAGCGGCAGACAGTGGAGTCATCAGCAGAGAGACAGAGAGGATTTTAGATGGAGATAGATGTACAATAATTGATTGATTGATTAATTGCGTAATTTAAATCAATAAATAATTAATAATCGAAAAATAATTTCTGAATCAATTGGCTAATAGCATACCTCAAACACCAGTGTTTCATTCAAGCTGTAGCTTTTTGAAAATCCCATGTTGTCCTTCGCGAAGAGTAGGCGAGCTTTCACCGATATCGGCAATGCCGCCGTCAAGCACAGAGAGAGTATTGGGAGGGAGGGATGCACAATAATTGATTGATTAATTGCGTATTTAAATAAATAAGTAATAATCGTAAAATAATTAATTTCTTAATCAATTGGCTAATAGCATACTGTTACGAGAAAAAATACTACCCCCATTAAAATGACTGCCACCCCATAAAAAATTCAGAATAATGACGACATTAATATTAAAACACAGAAGGCAGCCTGAATAATAACAACAAGCGTTACGCCTAGGTCCCCCGTCGGTGAAGTGATGCGAGTTGACAAAGTGGAAGACGCAAGGCGGCCATCTTGGATTTTGACGTGGCGACCAAATTTTCAATAGCGTTCTTCCTTATGCCCACACCCACACACACCCACATACACCCACACACCAGATTAGAAGTTGGTACTTCGCTTATTTTTCAAGATATTCATCTCACAAGGTTCAGACATACATGGCGGCGGCCATCTTGGATTTTGACGTGGCGACCCAATTTTCAACAGCGTTCTTCCTTGTGCCTAGATACACCCACACACCAGATTATAAGTTGGTACTTCGCTTATTTTTCAAGATACTGTATTTCGCTCACAAGGTTCAGACATATATATTGTGGCGGCCATCTTGGATTTTGACGTGGTGACACAATTTTCAACAGCTTTCTTCCTTATGCCGAGATACACCCACCCACCAAATTAGAAGTTGGTACTTCGCCTATTTTTCAAGATATTCATCTCACAAGGTTCAGACTTACATGGCGGCGGCCATCTTGGATTTTGACGTGGCGACCCAATTTTCAATAGCTTTCTTCCTTGTGCCTAGATACACCCACACACCAGATTATAAGTTGGTACTTCGCTTATTTTTCAAGATATTCAGCTCACAAGGTTCAGACATACATGGCATCAGACATACATGGCGGCGGCCATCTTGGATTTTGACGTGGGTTGCACCCACACACCAAATTTGAATGCGGTCCTTCGCTTACGCACGCACGCACGCACACACGGACGGACGGACGGACGGACACAGACGGAGGGGAAAACCATAGTCCCCCTTTCGCTCCGCGGTGCGACGGGGGACAAAAAGTGGAGATGCAACCACTGACCACCGGGTGTTAACAACACCGTCGCTCTTACAGCACCTCGGGTTGCCGCGAACGGCATATCGGAAGGCAGCAAGCCTGCATCTCCTGTTATATATCTGCGATTATTATACAATTCAGAATAACGATGAGATTAATATTAAAACTCAGAGAGCAGTCTGAATAATATTAATAATAAGTGGAGATGCAGCCTCGGACCATCTGCTGTTAACAACAACACCGCTCTTACAGCACATCCGGTTGCCGCAAATGTTGTGTTTGAATGCATCAGGCCAGCATCTCATGTTGTGCATCTTTGATTATTATTCCAGTAAAATAATTTGGAATTGGGATGGTGACTCTGCTCTGATCCATCTACCTCATCACCCTGCACCATCACACTGGAATACTGTTGCAGTGCAACATTTTGGTGAGCCAGGCAGGAGTTTTTCATCAAGCACAAGAGCCTGAACCAACTCCTCTAGTGAATCGAACCTTTCAAAAAATGTCTACAGAGCAAAAGCTGTTGTCCAAGACGAATCTCGAACAGCTGCAGGAGAGTGCCAGCACAGTGTTAAATGAGTTAGACCGGGACCAGGTTATTGAGGCCTGTAGTTATTTGAAATGTTTTTCAGGGGAAGATGAGACTTGGAGACAAAAGAACAGGTGCACTTTGATCAGAGCAGCAGAACGTGAGTTGGATATTGTTGAAAAACAACAGGAATGGGTTGAGGCACAACAGCTTGTGCAGGACTTCCTGGACTTCGTAGAGACACTCGGAGAAACACACAAGGAACCTGGAGACACAGTGTCAGCATGCCATCAGCTTGAGCTCCTGAAAGCACAATGCTACGGGTTGCAGAAGTCCCAAAAATAATCCAGAGAGGCATTGGAGGAAGATCTTAGAGCCCTCAGCCTAAAACTGGAAGGACGGGGCAGTTACCCAAAAGAAGTCCTCACACCGACACAAGGTAAACTCCCAGAAGTGACAATTCGACGAGAATTCAAAATCCAGGGACAAATTGGGGAAGGGGGTCAAAAGGATAGGCCTCATGCCTCATGCACTCATGCACCAGACCTCATGCACCAGATTGAGGCAGGCCTCTGCAAGAGAAATGGGGAATCAGAGATTGTTCGATGCAGTCATAAAAGCAGTCAGCCCAGGACTGAGTTTGTGAAATATGTTGGAGATCAAGAATGACCTGACACTAGGGTACTGAAGATCATTCTGAAGGGGTACTTCAAAGAGGAAAGCACAACTGATCTTTATCAACGGATGGTGAACATATCACAGGGGCCCAGAGAGTCTGCACATAATTTCTTGTTTCGGGCCATTGAGCTCAAGGAGAAGTTGTTGCTGGCATCGAAAGAGAACGAAGCTGAAGAACAGTTTAAGCCTGATTTGATTCAAAAGAAATTTCTCAAAAGAAATTTCTCAGATCCCTAATTACAGGGATACCGAACGACAATTTGAAATTCTAGATAAAGCCAAACCTAGACGACCTGAACTCGATAGATGAACTACTAATTTAAATGATGGGCGAAGCAGCTTGCTGGGAACAGGAGAGACAGCAGAGACTGAGAAATCACACCAACCTCAAAGCAGTAAAGCTGACGGAAATCCAGACCGAAGTGGCTGACAAGACAGATGAAGACCTTCACGGTGCAAAGACTATCCCCAAGACAGCACATCAGATGGAAAAGCCTCAAGGTGCAACACACAACAAGGAAAAATCTGAGAAGAGGGAAACAGAATTCGGACCAGAAAAAATGCAGGCAATAGTACAGGAGTTTAAAGTGGAAATGAAGGAGATGAGGGAGATGCTGATAGCCTAATGGGAATGAACAGCCAGCCGGGAAGACGATGGCCTTCTGAGCGAGGGTGCTGAGTCTGTAGGGAAGCAGGAAGGGGAGAGATCTGACAACTGTTTCAAGTGTGGTCAAGGCGGTCATCTGTCCCAGGGGTGTCGGGCTCCCCGCCAGATCCCGGGAAACGGGCAGGGGTCACTGTAAAGGGGTGAACGAGGCGAGGAGGCAAGGCCCCCACCACAGAAGAAGAGTGAAAAGCTTGATAGTACAAGGTGTTACGTGCTCCTCCCCAAACCCCGGTCACGGTCTACCTCCGAGCCCCGAGAGGAGTCACGGCAGAAAGATGTGTAATTCTGTGTGTCAAAGATCAATGGTGAAACCACACCAATGGTTACCAACAAACAAGTATTGTATTAAGATCACACAAGAACAAGCATTCTGAGTATTGCGCTGCAATACATGTCCCCTACCAAAGTTCAAAGTGCCATAACTTTGTCAAAAATGATCGAATATGCAAATTTATGCACGGTTGATGATGGTTTTCAAACTTGATCTGAGTTATGCTGAGACACGTTTGTACAAAATTTTGTTGAAATCAGCCAATGTTTGGTGCAGTTATCGTACGGAAACCAAACTGTCACAGATGAACAGACGGATCTAATTAAATATGCAAATTTATGCACGGTTGATGCTGGTTTTCAAACTTGATCTGAGGTATGCTGAGACATGCGTGTCACACCTCGCCTCGTTGATAAGCCCGCAAGGTCGCTCCGTGGAGCGGCCTGCACGTATTGCACTGTGTGAATTATATAAACTAGGACGTGCCCGTACGTGGGTGCCCGTTCGGAAAAACATTCCAAACCGCGTGGCAGTAACGACCACAGAACCCCCCCCCCCTCTATTTACATGAAATGGTTTGGTCCATTCGCAAAGCCAAAGCGAACGACCACAGAACCCCCCCCCCTCTATTTACATGAATGGTTTGGTCCATTCGCAAAGCCAAAGCGAACGGCGAACGGCTAAATCGCCATAGCTCGGTAACTACTTGTCCGATTAATATGAAACCTTGAAAAGGCACATCCTCGGGTCCCCAGCAATATACCTGGCAAATTTCAAGTATATCGGACCCGTGGTTGTCGAGAAACAGCGGTCACAGACAAACGACACACAGACATACAGAGATTACTGGAATTATAGATAGATTATTACCAACTCACGGTCTGAGGTACTAGCGATTCAAGAGATATCCATTTTTTTTTTATCTTTTCGTTTAATTAACGATATCTGCCAAACCACGTGCCCTATCGCAAATTCCAAAAGATCATTTTTGTAGACTGATATGCTGAACAGATCTGTGAAGTTTCCCCTCGATTGGATCAAAAATGAGGGAGGAGCTCGGTTTTAAAGTTTCATGCTTAAAAACGTCATAACTCTGAAACCATGTGACGCATGACGTCATGCTCGCTGACTTTTTTGTTCGTCATGGGTATGCGATTATGCCTGCAAAGTTTGGCCTCGATCTGTTCAGCCGTTGCAGAGAAAAAGGGTTTTTCGTGTTTTCACGAAAAACAATATGGCGGACGAACCACGTGACCTGTGACGTCATAATTGCCATTAAAATATTCTACAGACCGAGTCCATCATATGGTGAAAATCTTATCTCAATCGGTCCAATTATTGCAGAGAAATTGGTTTTTAAAGGAAATTAAAACTTAAAATGGCACTGAGTTAAGGCTCATCAGAATTATCAGAATTCCCAAAGTTCAAAGTGCCATAACTTTGTCAAAAATGATCGAAACGTCGTGACGTTCGAACTTGATCTGTAACTTATCATGAGGAAACCATGTGCCAAGTTTGAAATCATTAGCATTAAGCGTTTAGAAAAAAAGTCCGGAAAACTGTTCTTTGCGTGATGGACTGACGGACTGACAGACTGACGGACTGACGGACTGACGGACGAAGGGACGGCGTGCAAACCTATAGTCCCCTCCGGTGTACACCAGTAGGGGACTAATAACAGCACAATAACAATATTAATCAATTGTACAACCAATATATCATTCCTATGATGGTACCATCAGTTTCGTACAATATAACTCACTGTGCTCCAAGTGAGTGAAAATAACATTCCCAATGTCTCTGTCCCAGCTTCAAGCCAAAGTCGATCCACGCTCCAGTGATCATCAGAACGATGTTGTATCGAGACCAGAATCCCGCTCGGTTGACAGTCACACTGCCAAAGATAGGCAAAGGTGTCCTCAAGAGGCGACTGGGAAATCACACCTTCGGGTATGGATGTTCAACGGCTCCCCACACAGCGAAACACAAATTCCCCACTCGAAATCCACGTTACACATGCAAACCAAGCTAACGGCTGGATGCGTTGAAATGGTAGGAGCGAGGTGAAAAAACCTGGAGCGATGCAAAATCAGGCGCGAGGCAAAATGGCCAATGGTCCGTTCTCGAGACGTAACGGCACTCCAATGATTCTCTTCGGAATCAACCGCAAAACCTGTCACGCAGGTTTATCTGTCACAGCGATAACAACTCTGTCGCAGGAATCCCTTTCCCAGGAAACCCCAAAGTTCGATCGTGACCCCCGTTCGCCAGCGTTTGCTCCAGACCTCCAAGCAGCTCGGCTCCTTCTCCGACCTCACTTGCTCCGCCTCCTTTTTCTCTTCTTCCTCCTCGTCCGGTTCCCGGTCCGGTTTCTGGTTTCTTTTTAAAACAGTAAAAAAAATTTACCTTTTGAAAACAGTTATCTCCAATTCACTTAAACAATAACAACAATAGTACATGGAACCAAAAATGTTTACAGTGGATGAGAACCACAACAACGGAAGTGACGAATCCATAACAAAGGGGAGAAGTCAATGGTGGCCAAAGAGACAGAGTAAGACAACCTGTGCCGATAAATCAGACAGGACTGGATGCATCATTTGACAAAACAGCCCGGCTGAAAGATACAGGAGAACGAGGAGCTGCAGGTCTCAACGCCAAGCAAAATCCCAAGTTAGTGAGCCTCATCGGGAGGAGATGCCTTGTTCGCTGCACTCTGGACAATGTGAGCACGACAGCTCTTTGGGACACAGGCACCCAAGCCAGCTTGTTGAATGAAGACTGGAGGAGAACAAACATTCCTGTCAGAGATACCGGTGAGACCAGTGGAGGAACTGTTAAGACCTGGCACTGATGTGGGTGTTGCTGCTAATAGGTCAGAGATCCCCTTTCTGGGGTGGGTTGAAGTGGACTTCCAGCTCCACAACACAGGAAGTCTAAAAAAAAAAGCTGCAGATCCCAATGCTGGTGTCAAGTGATCCAAATGTAGCACAATAACCCATAATTGGATACAATGTGATTAAAGAACTGCTCATTGGATCAGATGGGGGCACCACCAAGGCAGATAGCAGTAGAAACAGTGAGACATGCCTTCTCCTTGGATGCCAGAACAGCAGAAGCGTTCATCCAGCTCATACAGGTGAGGCCCTCCGAGGGCGATGGGTGGCAAGTGCGGACAGGTCGATTACCGATCAGCATCCCACCAGGTCAGATGTTCACCATTCAATGTGTTGCACATTCTGGGAAGCTGGAAGAAAAACGAACAATGCTATTTGCCCCAGCTGAGGGGCTGCAAGAGATGGAAAGGGATAGAAGTTGGAGAAGTACTGGTGATCGTTCACCCAGGCAACAGTCAAAAGACAGCCATCCCTGTTGTGAACACTACAAAACACAACATCACAGTGGTGAAATGCTCCATGATAGGACACCTGCAACCAGTGAAAGCCGTTACAGTGAAAATGACTATAAGAGATTGAATTTATTTTTTAAATGGAATGAATTGATGAGGAAATTGAAAAAAAGCCTTTCAAACAGGAAGAAAAACAGCGTGTTGTAATAAACCATTGAATAAAATACTGCAGGGGAAAGTTTAAACATATTTAAACTAAACCGTGAAAAAAAATCTGGGAAAAATCCCTGAAGTAAGGGCGTGGATCAGAGAAAGGAGAAAGGGTTCAATGAGATGAAGGAAATGAGAATTGGAAGGGCAAGTTTCAGCTGGAGAAGGAAGGAAGAGGTGGGAGAAAAGGAGATAAAGGGGGCGGGGTGGGACAGCAAGTACAAGTGCCCGCAAGGATAGAAGGGGAAAAATTTTTTTTGTATTTAAAACGTTAGACAAGGGTAGATGTTCAGGGAAGTTAAGGGGAGAAGAGAAAATCTAAGAAATAAGCAATACAGCGAAGGAAAGAACTTAAATTCACAAAACACCGATGGGGGGAGGGAAGCCTAGAGAGACCCAGGCCGCACACGCGGTGCTAACAGTAAACAATTAAATATACAAAAGTTTGCACGAATTGCAAACAAACACCAACGAGAAACACACAGTAACACATGCCCAATAAAACAAGCATTCTGAGTATTGCGCTGCAATACATGTCCCCTACCAAAGTTCAAAGTGCCATAACTTTGTCAAAAATGATCGAACATGCAAATTTATGCACGGTTGATGCTGGTTTTCAAACTTGATCTGAGGTATGCTGAGACACATGTGTGTCACGCCTCGCCTCGTTGATAAGCCCCGAAGGTCGCTCCGTGGAGCGGCCTGCACGTATTGCACTGTGTGAATTATATAAATTATTACCAACTCACGGTCTGAGGTACACTAGCGATTCAAGAGATATCCATTTTCTTAATATTTTCGTTTAATTAACGATATCTGCCAAACCACGTGCCCTATCACAAATTCCAAAAGGACATTTTAGTGGACTGACATGCTGAACAGATTTGTGAAGTTTCCCCTCGATTGGATCAAAAATGAGGGAGGGGCTCGGTTTTAAAGGTTCATGCGTAAAAACGTCATAACTCTGAAACCATCAGTAATTTATTATATTTTCCGGTTCACGATCAATGATCGATGTGTTTATATATGTTGCTCGGCTTGGCTTCGCCCCTCCGGAAAGCGCGTGCTGTGTCGCGCTGTTGACGTTCGCGAGACGAGGCTGAGGACGCGCAGTGCGGCTTGAGGAGAACTCGAGAATGAACAAGAGATATCCATTTTTTAAAATATTTTTGTTTAACGAACGATATCTGCCAAACCACGTGCCCTATCGCAAATTCCAAAAGGACATTTTAGTGCTGAACAGATCTGTGAAGTTTCCCCTCGATTGGATCAAAAATGAGGGAGGAGCTCGGTTTTAAAGGTTCATGCTTAAAAACGTCATAACTCTGAAACCATGTGACGCATGACGTCATGCTCGCTGACCTTTTTGTTCGTCATGGGTATGCGATTCTGCCTGCAAAGTTTGGCCTCGATCTGTTCAGCCGTTGCAGAGAAAAAGGGGTTTTCGTGTTTTCACGAAAAACAATATGGCGACCGAACCACGTGACCTGTGACGTCATAATTACGATTAAAATATTCTACAGACCGAGTCCATCACATGGTGAAATTTTTTATCTCAATCGGTCCTATTATTGCAGAGAAATTGGTTTTTAAAGGAAATTAAAACTTAAAATGGCACTGAGCTAAGGATCATCAGAATGATCAGAATTACCAAAGTTCAAAGTGCCATAACTTTGTGAAAAATGATCGAAACGTCATGAAGTTCGAACTTGACCTGTAACTTATCATGAGGAAACCATGTGCCAACCTTGAAATCATTATCATTAAGCGTTCAGAAAAAAGTCTGGAAAACTGTTCTTTGCGTGACGGACTGACGGACTGACAGACGGAGGGACGGCGTGCAAACCTATAGTCCCCTCCGGTGTACACCGGTAGGGGACTAATAACAAGTGGAAATTTGACGAAGACACAAATGGAAAATACTTTGCTGCCGTACAGAGGTCGAAGTCGCTTCCTTGCTCGAGGGACCGGAAACGGAAGTCAAATGGACTCCTTTCTGTGGGAGTGAGAGTTCTTGATCCAAAAGCGATGACCCACAGTTTCCCCTCCTGACGTTGGTACAACACTGCTCCCAAGCCCTCCTGTAATGCGTCACAGTGCAACACAAATGACTGATCAAACCGAGGGTAACCTAAGACAGGTGGGCTGGTGAGGTGGCTGATTTATCTGTTCCACTGCCTGTTGATGCTCTTCACTCCAGACAATAGGACATTTACTGGGCAACTGGCCTGTTTTTCTGTCGTCTTTATTTTCCTTTCCCACTCCCCCTTTCCTTTCTGTCTTTCACTGTAACTTTAGGTCAGGGGCTGCCAGTACATCATACAATGGCTTTGCGATGCGTGAAAAGTTCTGTATGTAAGACCTGTCATAGGAGAAGAAACCCAGGACCTTCCTCAGCTCCCCAACCGTGGCTGGCTTTCGGTTTTTCAATGACTGAACTGGTGCAGTTTCTGCCGGGTCCATGGTATAGCCCTCCTCGGACACCATCTTCCCCAGGAATCTCACTCTCCGCCTGAACATATTACATTTCTTTGGGGAGAGCTTCACCCCATGCTGTTGGTATCGCTGGAGTACGGTTTGATTGTGGTGGACATGGTCCTCAAAGGTTTTACTGTGGACTAAATTATCATCTAAGCATGGTCGGCAGATGTCGTCCCGAAGACCTCTTAGACACTCCTCCATGTTACGCTGGAACTCAGCCGGAGCAGAACTCAGGCCGAAGGGAATGCGAACCCACTCATATAGGCCCCAAGGGGTGATGAAGGCAGTGAGAGGCATACTTTCTTCATCCACGCTCCCTTGGTGGTATGCCTTCCCCTGGTCCAGTACAGAGAACCATGAACTTCCGCTCAGACAGTCTCACGTATCTTGAATCCGTGGAATTTGATGGCGATCTGGAATGGACTTACAATTGAGTTCCCTATAATCATAGCAGAGACGCAGGGTCCTATCCTTCTTCCATACACAAACAATGGGCGAGGAGTAGTGAAACCTTGATGGTTTTATCCACCCGCAATTCAACATATCCTGCAGGTACTCCGTCACCTCCTTGTGAAGTGGTTTTGGGACTGAGAGGTACGTCCGCTGGACTGGTGTTGCATCTTTGAGGGTGATGTGCATTTTCAGTGATGGAATGAAACCAACATCTTCCTTATTTCTGGAAAAAGCACAGCACTCCTCTTGCAGCATCTTCTTCACCGTCACCTCTTGCTCGGTGGTTAGACCATCAAGGCTGACTGGTGGATCCCATGCCACTTCTCCACTGAACTGTTGGCCATTTTCTGCATTGGGTAGAACACCGGACATGTCCTCACCATTTATATGAGGTGTCATGGTTGGTGTCGGCGAGCTTGCCGTCATTTCAAATGGCCTCACAGCTGCTGGGTAGCTGGTTGCAGGCCACTCCCCTCTAAATCTCCCGACTCGCCCCTCCCCTTCAAAACTCCCTCCTCCCGCCTCCCCTTCAGAAATACACCCTACCCTACCCTTCAAATCTCCCCCCCCCTTCTATTTTTCTCCACTTTTCCCCCCTCCCCCCTCCTCCTGAAAGCTGCCGCCTCCCCACTTCCTCTCCCTTCCAACTCTCACCTCCATCTCCTCCAACCTTCTTCCTCGCTTTCCCTCCGCCCCACCCCCCCCCCCCCATCAAACAACACCTCACTGTGCCAATCACCATCAAACCTTTCGTCCTCCTCATCCTTCCCTTTCTCCTAGCTATTCTGAAATCTCTGACACACTATCAACAGCTCTCCCTACCCCCCCATTTCCCCCCTCATCTTACTCTACCCCTCCCCTCCCCTGTACCTGATGCTCCCCCTCCCTCTTTCTTAACGGTATGGACCTCAAACACCCGGGGCCTTCACTCAAACTTGATTGATCTCTCAATACATCAAAATGGAGAAAATTGTCATGGGTACCGCAAGGCTAACCCCCGCTCTAGCAGGGAAAATGGCCTTAAAATGCATGTTGTTGTTGTTGTTGTTGTTGTATACAGGTTGCTTCTGACAAACCATACGTAATCTGCTTAACAGAAACTTTCTTCCTTCAAGATGTCTCTGATTCCTTAATATCTCTTCCTGGTTACTCCCTCCCGGTATGATACACCTGAGCCTCGGCCTGGAGGCGGGGTTGCTATCTTTATCAAAAACTCTCTTCCTCACTCTCCTTGCACTGCCCTCTCTCCACCCCACCCCCAGGAGTACCTCTGGCTACGGCTTCCTGTCCACTCCCACCTTTCATTCATATGTGTTCTGGACCGTCCTCCAAACAGTGATGACTCCATTTGCATCTCCCTGTCGGACAACATGGACCAACTTCTATCCACTCATCCCAACTCTCTCTTCCTCATATGTGGTGACTTCAACTGTCATCATGCCACCTGGCTGGGTGTGGGTTCCTCTCACACCAGCCATGGCACCTCAGCAAAGGACTTCTGCGACTCACTGGGACTGACACAATCTGTAAATTTCCCGACCTGGATCTCAGTCAATGGAGTGTCTTCTCTTATATATACTCAGAGGCAAAAGTTATTGTGACATGGAATTTTTTCATTGGTAATCTTGTGAATGAATTTTTGGATTTGAACCAGAGAAAGAGTGTGTTAAAATGGTCGAAGAAACGCAACCAAGCAGTTGTTGTTCGAATTGCACGAAATTTGCAAAAAGCATGACATATTCGAGAAAAATGGCCAGCAATGTTCACTTTAAAAGACCAGACAACCAGACGCTTATCATTTCCACTCAATGCAGTCTTAAGAAGTGCAGAAGTCAGAAAAACACCTCCATTCATCGTTCTGGAACAAGTTCGACATGCCACGCCTCGGGGAAAATGGTTCTTAATCAGAACAACGTTAATGTTTTACCCTGGATCCTGGACCCTGGATGTTACCCTGCAAGATCCCCTGATTTGTCACCCATTGAACACGTCTGGGATGAAATGGAGCGACGTTTACGACGTCATCCGAATCCTCCAACAACGCTGCAGGAACTCCGCCAAATCCTTCCTCAGATATGGAATGATCTTCCCCAGGACTTTCATCGACGTGTTGTGGCCTCAATGAGGCGAGGTGCCAGGCATGCATCAATGCACAAGGTGGACACACTCGCTACAGACCGTGTGAACTTGCTTGTGAACCCCCTCTTGTGTTGTGGCGCATTTTCATATGCCAGGTGCGCTGTTCTTATGGACTGTTGATCGTTACCACACCTTGAAACATTTGTCTTTCCATGTAATAACATTTCATTCGCGGCAGTAAAAGATTAACACTGATTCTGTTTGTTGTTTGTGTGTCACAATAACTTTTGCCTTTGAGTATACTTGGTTATGACTAACTTCCCTGCAAATGTCTGCTGCTCTTTCATCTGTCTGTTTCATCTGTTTCATAACCCATCTGTTTCATCTGATCTTCTGATCATTTCCTTGTTAAAGTGGACATCTCTCTGGCCATTCTCAGAGAGCCTCCTCAGTGCCGACGAGTCTGGCATTTCACTCAGGCTGACTGGCACTTCAAGCAGCCATCAATCATCTGGACTGGTCTCCCATCTCTACTGTCTCTGGCATCAACTCTTCCTGGGAATTCTTCCAAAGTAAACTGCTCTCTCTCATGCACAGATTTATCCCTTCTCATCTTCAGTTGTCGTACACTTCCTCCCGTCCATGTTACACTGAAGCTTGTGGTGAGGCAGTTGCCATGAAGCAACTTGCCTTCACCTCATGGAAGGCTAATCCAACTGAAGGTAATCAAAGTTCCTTTCACAAAGCTCAGAACAAGTGTGTGTCTACCCTCAGGAGAGCCAGGAAACAATATCTCTCTGCTCTCAAAACTGAACTCTCAAACCTGTCTCCCTCCCCTAAATCCTGGTGGCATCTGGTCAAATCTGTTTCTGGTGTTTGTTTCCCTTACCTCAAATGGCTATACAGCTGACTCCGCACGTGAAAAAGCTGAATGCCTCAACTCTGTGTTTGCCTCAAAATCTTGTGTTCCAAACCCGTCTCTCTCTGTACCCACCGTACCCAGTCTTACCCAGGTGCTCCTGGACTCTGTGTCCTTCTCTCCTGACAATGTGGAGAAGTTTCTGTCAATCCTCGACTCTGATTCTGCAACTGGACCAGATGGCATCAGCCCACGGGTCCTAAAATCCTGCTCTGCCGCTCGATCTCACCCTCTCTCTGTTCTCTTCACCCTCTCTTTTGATCAAGGTCATCTGCCATGTGCTTGGAAATAAGCCAACATTACCGCTTCACACAAAAAATGTGCGAAAACAGATCCTTGCAACGACAGACCAATCAGCCTGCTCCCAATAATCAGCAAGGTCATGGAATCAATCATCGCTTCTGACATCAAATTCTTCCTCTTCTCCAATGGCTTGATCTCGGATCATCAATTTGGATTCAGACCTGGTTACTCTACTCTGGACATGCTGCTTCTGCTTTCTCAACAATGGATGGAGGTCCTCAACGCCAAACAGGAAATTAGAGCTGTCTCCCTTGACATTTCACGTGCCTTCGATACGGTCTGGCACCCTGCTCTGCTCACCAAACTCTCCTCCTTTGGTGTCCATGGAAATCTCCACGCATGGCTGGCAGACTTCCTCTCTGGTCGTAGTCAACGGGTGGCCCTGAATGGGTTTCTCTCATCTCCTCTTCCTGTTCAGGCCGGAGTTCCCCAAGGCAGTGTTCTGGGGCCTGTGCTTTTTCTGGTTTCATCAATGATCTCTCTGACTCTCTTGAAAATCTTCTCTATCTCTTTGCTGACGACTCTACTCTCTGTCGCTCCATTGCTCATCCCTCAGATCGGCAGTCTGCAGCCTCCTCACTCTCTGCAGACCTGGACAAAATCACAGACTGGGCAAACAAATGGAACATGTCTTTCAATCCTGATAAATCTCACACTCTTACGATGTCTCTCCAAAAAGACCGACTGGACAACCGTCCCATCCACTTTCTCAACAATCCTCTCCAAGAAGTTCTGTCACTCAAGCTTTTGGGTCTCACTATTTGCCATGATCTTTCCTGGGAAAACCACATTTCCAAGCTGGCCTCCAAAGCCAGTCGCCAACTGGGCACCCTCTACCATGCAAAGTCCTTCCTTGGCACACCTGAGCTCCTCACCACATACAAGGCTTTCATCCGGGGCTCAATGGAATACTGTTCTCCCCTCTGGGCCGGTGCTACTGCCTCACACGTAGCTCGTCTTCACGCTGTTGAAACCAAAGCTTTCAGAATCATTGGAATCTCCCGCGATGAAGCTAACTCCAAGGGCCTTTCACTCACTCACTGCAGGCAGGTTGGTGGTCTTTCCATCTTCTACTGACTCCTCTCTGGCCTTGCCCCCCCAGCTCTCTCTGGGCTCTGTCCCCCAAATATTCCTACAGGTCGCACAAGATCTGCCTGCCTCTTATGGTTAAACTGCCAAAATCAAGACTTTCTGCTCACCTTCACTCCTTCATTCCTCTTTTCTCCCACCTCTGGAACAAACTCCCTCACTCTCTTCAATCCCACTCCATCCTCCAGGTCTTTAAAACAGCTGTTCACCACAATCTCTTATCCTCCCCCATCCAAAACCTTGATCTTTTCTACCCCCGCTAATTTCGGTCCCCTTGTGTTTTATACCTCTCCCCCCCCCCCCCCCCTTCCCATGCCTCCTCCCCCCAAGCCCTCTCCCTCCCACACTTCTCCCTGCTCTCAAATGTTGTGGTTGTGTGCTTCCCCTTCTCTCCCCATCTTGTCTTCCGCTCCCTCTTTTTGTATATTTTGTTTGTCTGGTTGATTTGTTTGTGAAATAAATGTTAGCTCTTTCACGAGCCTCGATTCAGTATACAAACAAAAAAAAAAAGAAAAAAAAAGGAAAACTATACGTGATAATACCATATGCAAAAACAGTGTTTAGACTTCAAACACTTTTCGAAACACTATCTTGCACCACGTTTCTAACCATGTTTAAATTTATGCTAAACATGTTTAGGAAGTTGATGGCTTGTGTTTATTAAACAGATGGTGTTTATGAATTTGACATTTGTGTTTAGGTTTTAAACATTTTTAGAAACGTTGTGCAAGAAAAGTGTTTAAAGTCACAAATGACGTGTCTACACCCATGTTTTCATGGTCAGTCATTACATTGACAACATTTACAGTGTTTAAAATATCTAGTTCACCATGCATTACCTCAACAATGGTGTATTGTGGTATTTCCATCCAACTTGTGTCCTTAACTCACAACTTGCAGAGTCATTGTCCTTCAGAAGGAAAATAATAATAATAATAATAATGCATTTATTTTATATAGCGCTTTTCAGGAAGCCCAAAGACGCTTTGACAGAGTGCAAAACATAATGCATAGCAAAACATAAAGACAATTGCAAAAAAGAAGAATCAATAGGGAAATATTCAAAGCACAAAGGAGGGAGAAGGAGAGGAGATAGTCAGGGGTTAGATGCTGTGGGTTAAATGTTGAATGCAGTGTTGAACAGGTGGGTCTTGAGTGATGTTTTGAATGTGGTGAGTGAGGAGGAGTCTCTGATGGTGTGAGGTAGCGAGTTCCAGAGGGTGGGAGCAGCGATGGAGAAGGCCCTGTCCCCCCAGGATCTAAATTTGGTCCGGATGGGGGGGGGGGGGGGGGGGTCAGGAGGTTGGTACCAGCAGAGCGGAGGTTGCGGGTGGGAGTGTGTCTGGAGAGGAGGTCAGCCAGGTAGGATGGGGCCAGGTTATGGAGGGCTTTGTAGGTCAAGAGGAGGATTTTGTACTGGATTCTCTGGGAGATGGGGAGCCAGTGAAGCTTGTAAAGGACGGGGGTGATGTTGTCACGGGTCCGGGAATGGGTGAGTAGACGGGCAGCGGAGTTCTGAATGTATTGGAGTTTATTGGTGATTGTTGAGGGTGAACCATAAAGGAGGCTATTGCAGTAGTCCAGACGGGAAGTGATGACGGCGTGGATGAGGGTTTCTGCAGCCACGGAGGAGAGGGATGGACGGAGACGGGCGATGTTTTTCAGGTGAAAGAAGGCTGTCTTTGTGATCTGTTTAGTGTATTTGTCGAAGGAGAGGGTTTTGTCAAAGATGATGCCAAGATTCCGGATGTGAGGGGAGGTGGATACTGGGAAACCGTCGATGTTGAGGGCAAAGTTATGGGTGGACTTGGTGAGCGTTTTTGGGCCAATGATGATTATTTCAGATTTATCACAGTTAAGTTTGAGGAAGTTTATTTGAAGCCAGGATTTTATTTCAGTGATGCAGTTTGTCAGGATAGAGTGGGTGGCGGTGGAGATGGACTTGGTGGAGATGAAAAGCTGGATGTCATCGGCGAAGCAGTGGAATTGGAGACCATGACGGCGGATTAAGTGACCGAGGGGGGACAGGTAAAGGATGAAGAGGAGGGGGCCAAGAACTGAACCTTGGGGGACACCTTGGGGGAGGGGAGCAGTGGGGGATTTGCAGTTATTGATGGAGATGAACTGACGTCTGTCAGAGAGGTATGATTTAATCCAAGAGAGGGCAGTGCCGGTAATGTTAAAGGTGGTTTCAAGTCGGGTGAGGAGGATGGTGTGATCGATGGTGTCAAAGGCGGCGCTGAGGTCGAGGAGGATGAGAATGTTGAGGTTGCCAGCGTCAGAGGAGAGGAGAAGGTCGTTGGTGATTTTGAGGAGAGCAGTTTCAGTACTGTGGTTGGAGCGGAATCCGGATTGGAATGTTTCATACAGGTTATTGGCAGAGAGGTGATGTTTGAGTTGAGTGGCTACAGCGCGTTCCAAAACCTTTGACAGAAAGGGTAGGTTGGAGATGGCTCTGAAGTTATTTAGGGTGTCAGGGTTTAGTCCAGGTTTTTTCAGAATGGGGGTAACAGCAGCAATTTTGAGGGATGGTGGGACGATGCCTGTAGACAGGGAGGAGTTTATTGTAGCAATGATAAGTGGAGAGAGAGCAGGAAGGGAGGCCTTGACAAAGCTGGAGGGGATGGGGTCAAGAGTGCAGGTGGCAGTTTTCATTCCGATGAGGAGTTCAGAGAGGTCAGTAGGGGAGACTGGGGAGAATTGAGACAGGGGATGGCAGGATAAGGGGGGGCAGGTGGTTTGAGGGGGAGCGGGTGCGGCGGTGGTCAAGCTGTTGTAGATGTTTTCAATTTTGCGTTGGAAGAATGAAAGGAAGGAGATGCAGTTGTCTATTGTGAATGACTGGGTGGTGGTGTTCAGGGGGCTGAGGAGTTTGTTTATTGTAGAGAAGAGTGCTTTTGGGTTTCCGGAGCCAGAGTGGATAATTTGAGAGTAGTAGGCGGAGCGGGCGTGGGAGAGGGCATCTTTATAGTGTTGTATGTGGTCCTTGTAGGCCTGGGAGTGAACTGTGAGACCTGTTTTATTGCGGAGTCTTTCAAGTTGGCGAGCACGAGTTTTCATCAGGCGGAGTTCAGGGGTAAACCAGGGAGCAGAATGGGTGAAAGAAACTGTTTTGGTTTTTATAGGCGCAAGTTGGTCAAGGCAGGAGGAGAGAGTGTGGTTGTAGTAGTCAGTGAGGTCAGAAGGGGTGTGGAGGTCAACGAAGGGAGAAGTGGACATTTTTTCAGAGAGGGTCGATGAGAATGAGGCAGGTGAAAGAGCGTTTAGCTTACGGAAGTTGATAGTGCGATAATGCCTTGGTGCTGGGGTGGGGATGTTGATGGTCAGAGTGATGGCTAGGTGGTCAGAGAGAGTGAGGTCGGAGCCAGAGAGATGGTGCAAAATTAGTCCAGTAGAGCAGACGAGGTCCAAAATGTGACCACGGTTATGGGTAGGAAAGTTGACATGTTGAGTGAGGTTAAAGCAGGTGAGTAAATCAGTGAAGTCAGTGGTTAGCGTGGAGTCAGTGGAGTCCATGTGGATATTGAAATCACCAAGGAGGAGGATTGAGGGGGAGAGGGAACATAGCTGGGTCAGAAAGTAGGAGAAGTCAGACAGGAATGATGGGTGTGGTTTGGGAGGGCGGTAGACAACAGCCATGACTGACTGTGTGTGACCAGAGAGTTTAAAAGCCAGGTGTTCAAATGATGGAGCAGATGAGATGGAGATGAGGTTGGTCTTGATGTCTTGTCGGTGAATAACGGCAATTCCACCACCTCGGCCCTCCGAGCGTGGTTTATTGATGTAAGAATATCCATTGGGTGTGGTGAGGTTGAGCGTGTAGTAGTCCAGTGGTTGTTGCCAGGTCTCAGTGAGACAGAGAAAGTCCAGTTTATTTTCCAGGATGTAGTCGTTCAGGATGAGGCATTTGTTGTTGAGGGACCGGGTATTGAACAGGGTGAGCTTGATGTTGTTTTGTATGGCGGGTATGAATCCAGGTGATTTGGCCAGGGTTCGCAGACAGGAGGTGCGATTTTGTGCGTTGTTGTGACCAGGTGTGTTGGGACGATGAGTGGGAGTGCGCTGAGCCGACCAGAGGATGGGGATGGAGTGACCTGATTGTAAATAAACAAACTTACGACCGGAGCCACGGTGAATGTACCTGGGTCGACGCAGGAGTCCATTCGATTTGATTGCAGAGATGCATGATGGGGTGGAGCGGGTTTTAAGCAGGAGAAGCCTTGCGGCGGAGTACTGCAGAGCCATGCCAGCAGGAGCGAAGGCAAAGCGAGCACGAGGCCAAGGGTGAGGAGGCGAAACAATCGACACAACCCACGGGAGTGGGCCCGAGGAAACAGCGAAGGAGCCGAGCAGGTGAAGCCAGGAGCAGAGCCGGGACCATGCAGAGGGCGGACAGGAGCGAAGAGACGAGCACGAGGCCAAGGTTGAGGAGGCAAAGCGGCAAATGCAGCGGCAAACGACCGCCGCCGCTAATCAAGATCACGGCGGCAAACCGCCACCACCGCCGCCGCAAACAATGGGCGGCACAACCCACGAGAGTGAGCCCGAGGAAATAGCGAAGGAGCCGAGCAGGCGAAGCCAGGAGCAGCAGAGCAGAGCCGGGACCGCGCAGAGGAAGACTCAATGGCCAAAAATCCGCCACGACCACCAGGAAAGCAAGACACGGACAATGGTCCAGTCAGAGAAGCGGCGAGCAAGCGACGCCAGCGTCCTCTCACGACCGGACCGGAAACGGAAGTCCTGACAATAGTACAAAATAGTACTGTTCAATGACACTACTCACCTTTTGATACAAACAATGGCATGCAGAACTTCCACCCAATTAGATGAGCTGATGGTTGTAGTAAACAAAGCCTGTAGTCACTGTGCTGCCCTCTAAAATGGTTGTTTTTTACAACGGATACCCAGATGTGTCCAATTTAATTTAATAATTTCGTATTATCACCATCTTCCGTGATCATGGTCACGTTTTTTTTCCACAGAGTCATTAAGCTGGCAGAATTTTTTTTTCTGCTGTGGCGTCCATTTTGGAAGCCATTTTGGCCACCATCTTGAATTTTGGCAGATGGATACTCAGCAACATTGGAAATAATGGTAAATTTGAATTATTTGATCCCATAAACCTACCCATTGGCACCAAAATAACTGTACTAGATGCTGTACTAGAATCTGAGATATAGTTATTTTTATGTAAAAATGGCGGACATTGTGAAATTCAAAATGGCCACCATTGGAGTAATAGAAAAAAAATGACACCAACCCAGCTGTGTTCCTTGGGGTTTAAGGAAATCAAATACATTGGTGCAACTAGTATAGCAAATTTTATAAAATCAAGACATGCTACATAACACCATGTACGGTACAATATAATACATCATTGTTTAGATAATACATGGTGAATTTAGTCATTTTTAAAGCACTGCAATTGTTGGCAATGTAATAATTGACCATGAAAACATGGGTGTAGACACATCATTTGTGATATTCTCATGTGTAGTTTTCCAGATATTGAGGAAAGTAGGATTTCAGCAATTGTTTCCTTACTTTGGGCGCTTTTGGGCAGGAAAAATATGACCCTTACTAAGCAGAAAACTGCATTTTTGTAATGATTGACCATGAAAACATGGGTGTAGACACCAGATCTGTGATACTGCCATGTATGGTTTTCCAGATATTGATGAAAATAGGATTTTCGGTAATGGCGTCCCTATTTTGGGCGGGGAGGCACCGGCCCTGACCCGGCAGCAATGCATTTTTGTGATGTGGGGGTAGAACCCTTTCAACCCACGTGGTCAGTTGCTTTGGCGCTTTTCACTTGAATAAACCTTCTGGGCTCCTGGTCTAGTAGCAAAGGTCCGTTTCCATGGACATTTACTGTCTTCAAATGGCCTGACGGCTGATCCTGAAAAGGTGAGAGCCATTCTGGAAATGTCACACCCAACAGATGGGAAGGCAGTCCAGCGTTTCATTGGCTTTGTGACCTACCTTGCCAAATTCATGCCACACCTTTCTGAGGTTTGTGAGCCGTTGAGGAGACTGCTGGACAAGGATGCGATATGGCATTGGCTACCGAAACACGATGCTGCAGTGCAGGAAATAAAGCGCCTGGTCACCACGATGCCTGTATTAAGGTACTATGACATCTCAAAGCCAGTCACTATACAAAGTGACTCAAGCCAAAATGGACTGGGGTGCTGTCTCATGCAAGAGGGACAACCGGTTGTATTGGCATCAAGGGCGCTAACGCTGAAGGAACAAAACTATGCACAAATCGAAAAAGAATGCCTGAGCAAAGTGTTTGCCTGTCAACGCTTCCATCACTATCTGTATGGCCGGGAAGTGATCACGGCAGAGACTGATCACAAGCCGCCTATTGCCATTTTCAGCAAGCCTCTCCTAAGCTGACCAAAGCAGCTCCAGAGCATGCTGCTCACACTCCAGAACTACAGCCTCAGGGTTGTGTACAAGCCTGGGCCTAAAATGTATATCAGCGACATGCTCAGCAGGGCAACAGCAGCAGTCAGTACTTCCAATGTGGAACATGAGTGACACACAGTTTGTAGCATGCAGCAGGAGCAGTATGATGTGGAGCAGATCAATCAGGCAGATTACCTGAACGTCACTGATCGACGCCTGCTTCAGATCAGACAGCACACAGACGGAGATGAATACCTGCAAGCACTAAAAGCTGTTGTCTTGGCCGGGTGGCCTGACCAGAGAGAGGAGACATCTCTTGCTGTTAGAGATTATTGGCTATGCAGAGATGAAATCAGTGTGCAGAATGGCGTGCTGTTCAAAGGTCAGAGAGTTATCATACCGAAGTCTTTGCACCCAGAGATGCTGGCACGAATCCACTCCAGCCACATTGGAGGGGAAGCATGCTACAGGGAAGCACGCGATACTCTCTTCTGGCCAAACATGCAAGCAGAGATCAAAGACTTTGTCAGTAAATGTTCCGTTTGCAATGAATATGCACATGAGCAGCAAAAGGAGACGATGATGTCGCACGAGTTGCCCACACGGCCCTGGCAGATCATCAGCATGGACTTATTCAAGTACATTGGGAAAGACTTCCTCCTGATGGTCGATCACTATTCTGACTTCTGGGAAATTGAGCTGCTCCCAGACCTGTCTGCTGAGACAACAATCCGGCGATGCAAGGCACAATTCGCACGTCACGGTCAACCGGACCGTGTAATCTCTGACAATGGGCCTCAATTTGCAGGCGAGCAATTCAGACGCTTTACCATCGAATGGGAATTCGAGCATCTCGCATCCTCTCCACGACACCCAAAAGCCAATGGCAAAGCTGAGTCTGCAGTCAAAATCGTAAAGAACCTGTGCAAGAAAGCTACATGTGATGGCAATGACCCCTGGAAGGCCACACTCCAGTGGAGGAACACACCAACGGAGGGCATGGATAGCAGCCCAGTGCAGCGCTTGATGTCAAGAAGGCTGAAAACACCTTTACCTGTGACCAACAAGTTGCTCGAGCCTTGTGTTGTGCCAGGTGTTTTGGAGAAACTGCGTCAAAAAAAGCAGATATCCAAGCTCAGCTATGACAGGTCAGCCAGAGACTTACCTGAACTAAATGTTGGTGAGTACATCCGAATGAAACCACTGCCTGGAGACCGAACTGGTCGCTGGAAAATAGGAACCTGTGTGCAACAGGTTGCCCCACGCTCCTATCTCGTGGATGTGGAGGGTGCCCTGTATCGCCGCAATCGCGTGGACCTGAGAGTAGCTGAGTCAACACCACCTCCCTGTTATGGACAGCCCTCGGATGGGCTAGCAGAGGAAAGGCACAACCGGAGCATCACAAGACCGGATGTGCAAAGTGAAGACAAAACTGCCATTGAGCCTGAGGAAGACTGTCAAAACCCCCAAACAGACTTGATCTGTGAACTGTTACAAGTAACAGCAAGGACATTTAGTTATTGATTTGATGTCGTTGATTGTTTGATATTTTCAGCTCCTGGCATAATCCTATGTTATAATTTAGCAAGAATATTGTTATGTTGTGTTCCCAGTTTACATCTCTTTTTTAAATTTCGGTAGAATAGATTGCATCACATGAAATTAGGAATGTTAAAAAAGGGAGATGTTACAGGTGTTAGCTTGTGTTGATAACACCGCCCAGTGTACTGTGCACATGTACTTCCAGAGTTACCTCCGGGCCGGGAGTGCCGGACGCGGACCATGGATTGCTTGAACTACTAACGGCTCCGTGTCCTTTTATACAAGCGTCTGAAACAGTGTTCTTTGTCGAGCCGTTCTATTGGCTCCTCCATTTTAAATCCTCCATTTTATGATTGAGCAAAGAAAGTGTCGTTTACTTCGTACCATCTGCTGCCATCCGTTTCACATTTGTGCCTCGGAAGGCTTTGTGTGAAAGTAAAAGCTTAATATGCTTTATGATTGTTTCAGTCACACCAGGTTCACCAGGTTCCCTCTCACTTGGGAATTGGAAAAGACTTATTCCCGTGCCGTGGAAAGATGTCTTCGACGTGGTTGAGCTCGGATTATGGTCGAGATTGTCAAGAGCTCCTACTGTGAAGAGACCTTTCCGAAGAATAGTCGGAACTACTGCACCATCATCTTCAAACCTCTCGCATACAGCTGTGGCGAGCCAGTCTTCAAGCTGCATCACCCTGTCGTAGGAAACACTGATACCCATTGTATGTAACTGTTGGATGATTTTCTTGCTCCTAGTCAGCGCATGTATATTGAGGCCAATATAAATTGTTCGCGGAGGTTCTCGGTCAAGAGTGTGCCGGACTTTCACAGGCGAATTAGGTTTCCTTTTCTTGACGTTGTACATGATGTTTTGCCCAATAGTTAGGCACACTTGTGACTCGTTACTCTCTACTTTTCATCGCGTCTTTTATCATGTCTTTCATTCCCTCTTTGAATATTAGAACGATGCCCCGCCCATCATGTTGCACTTGTGCATCAGAAAATCGTTCAAGTAACTGTTCCTTCAATCTGGTTTTGTCCATAGTCTTTTTGATGCCCAACGCCTCAAGCCGATTCACGTACAGTGAGTGCAACTCGGATAATTTGAAGATGAAAGTCCCGGCATTAACAGACATTTCAATGTAACCGGTGAGTTCAACAAATGCTCTAGACTCATTCGTTACGTCATCAATGTTTACCGTTGCATGGTGTAACTGTCTCATGTGACTGTGATACCGATTTCTAAAGTTAGTCAAACATTTTAGATGATACTTCGCATCCATAGCTATGAGATCTCCACCAACAATCCTCGCAAGTAGTTGGGTATCTTGCAGTTCGTTGATCATAGCTCTTAGACTGGCATCCATATCGTATGTTGAAACCAGATGGAGGTCACCTTCATCTGCGCCTTTCTCGCAAAACAAACATCGTCTAATCATGGTTACTGTCCGGCGCTTAATTTGTTGTCTACCATCGGGATTGGATTTCTTTCGCTTTCTTGCTCTTGCCAGTCTCTCATTGTTGAATTTTAAATGACACGATTTATGCCACGATGCAGAATTGTTCACAAGTTCGTCAACACTTTGATCACTCCCAAACTTCAGTTCAGTTGGGAGCTGATCAATCTCGCGGAAATGTTCGACATTACTCAAGAATGACTGGTAGGCAGATGTCTTATTATCAGCGTTTGGTCCTGGACTGACAAGTGGACAATTGAACTGTTCATCTGTTTCTTGTTGGCAGATAATGCAGCGACTAAAGTCTACAGGTAGCTCCATGTTGATTTATCTGAAAAGACACAAATAGATAATTTCTGTTAATACTCTCATATCATCATTTTAACTAGCAATAGTACCTGTCTATGACGGACAGTACCCGTCATGCGTCATCAAAGCATGGTGTTTGTAAATAAACCATATGACCTGAGGGTGTGACGCGTATCCGGGTCACCGAACCCCCGCAAAGTAACGTCACTTTCCCCGTACCCCCCGAATTAGGATAGAAATCGAAAAAAACGGCCCACATTGACACGGTCAAAAACGATATCTATAGGTGTGCAAAGTGTCAAGTTAATCCATCCTTCGATGCCTGAGCCTTAGGTGAACAAACTTTTCAAGTCCTTGCATTATAGTATGATTTTCCTTGGTGGCCATATTGGATTTTGGACGTCATCTCGAAAATAAGTGACATATGAAATGTACCTTTCCCTGAATCAGTTTCACTGACCTCAAAAACCCCTGATTTGATACCTCATTTGTCTATCTGTGACTTCTACAGCCAGAGATATATGATATTTCAGTTTTGCTGGTGGCATTTTGAATTTTGGCCACCATCTTGGAAAATCTGAAACGGTCAGGATGGCTCCTAGGCTAAAATCAATTGATAGGTCCAAATGAAGCTCCATACCAAATTTGGGACTTTTGTCCGGCTTGTAACATTACGCCTAAAAATTGTTGCGAAGCCACCTGACTATCACATGCAGTGTTATTTGTAAAAGTTTGGTCCATCAGCACGAAAAGAAAAATAGTACTTTTGTAAAGTCGTTCCCCCAGAAATTATTGCTAAGCTGCCTAACTAGATCAATCACATGGGGGTTAAATGCATGTTCCAAGTGAGCTCCAATCGGTGGAGGCGTCGTGGTGCACCGGGCTAAGGCGGGCCACGATGACGTATCAACGATGAGATGGAGAGCTTGCAAACTGCAAAGGCTCGAACCCTCGATCCTGGGCCCCCGCAGGTGTTGCGCCGCGGAAAATGAGCCTCAAGCTAAAGACGTCCGGGCGGACGCCCCGGCCACCCGGGCCTCCACCCTTTTGAATCTAAACCAATTAATCAATAATTATTAATTAATCACTGAAAAGCTAATTAATGCATTTGAAATCGTCCACCGTTCCTTGTCGTGACGTCACATTTAAACCGACCGTAAAATGAAATGTTGTTGTTTTTTTGAAGAATATTTAAATAATCTCGTTGACCCTTAAGGACTTATATATATATATAAAACCCTTCGGTTTATAATTATATATAAAATCGATGGACCATCCACAGGGTAAAGGAAAGAATAAAAGAAAAAAATATCACTTCCCGTTCCAGATCCAGGAAGTTGACCCCAAGAGGAAGAAGAAGAAGAAGAAGAAGAACCACCCTCCGGCTCGTCAGTCGTCACTCGTCAGTCGTCACTCGTCACTCGTCAGTCGTCGTCCTTGGGCACACTGAAACTGTAAGTGTCATGTGCGGCTGTGCGCGTGATACGGGTTGAAGGCACGAACAGTGCACCAAAATCGAGCGTCATGATATATCATAAATTAATAATGCACTATATCCTGCCTCCAAAGGTGCGGGCGACAGTCCCTGACCGAGCTTGCCGCCCGGGCTTCCAAAGCTCGGGGTGCCCCGGCGGCCGGCAGGTGTGCTTGCGGGCCCTGTCGGGCGGTGATTCTCATTGGCACACTGATTCAGGGAGCCGGTGCATACGACAACAGAAGAATCTCGAGGTTTTCGCAAATGTGTCTGACGTTGATGATGAGAATTACGGTTTGAGTATGAAACCAAGTTTGGATACAGTCGATGTGATATTGGCAATTACTTCAGGTATAACATCGAGATCAATATCATGATTTTCGCGACTGCATTGCACATTATCAAGACCAAAGAGACCTTGATTAAAGATGCCTTAGATTATTTTGGCCACCTGTGGAATAATACACACAAACACAAAAATACAACATAAATGTTTCATTTGGAGATGCACGTGTTTCCTAATACTAAATTTAAATGTTTGTCCAACAAAATCAGAATTCACTTGAATGGCCATCATGTTCATGATTTAACTAAGATGTCCAGCACAATAAAAGTTCACTTGAACGTCCATCTTGGTAACTATCCATTTTAATCCTCTCCTCCCCCACCCCTCCCCTTATCAGGATATCATGATGACTCCAGCCTTCCTCTCCTCCCCCACCCCTCCCCTTATCAGGATATCATGATGACTCCAGCCTTCCTCTCCTCCCCCACCCCTCCCCTTATCAGGATATCATGATGACTCCAGCCTTCCTCTCCTCCCCCACCCCTCCCCTTATCAGGATATCATGATGACTCCAGCCTTCCTCTCCTCCCCCACCCCTCCCCTTATCAAGATATCATCATGACTCCAGCCTTCCCCTCCTCCCCCACCCCTCCCCTTATCAGGATATCAGGATGACTCCAGCCTTCCTCTCCTCCCCCACCCCTCACCATATCAGGATATCATCATGACTCCAGCCTTCCTCTCCTCCCCCACCCCTCACCATATCAGGATATCATCATGACTCCAGCCTTCCTCTCCTCCCCCACCCCTCCCCTTATCAGGATATCATGATGACTCCAGCCTTCCTCTCCTCCCCCACCCCTCCCCTTATCAGGATATCATCATGACTCCAGCCTTCCTCTCCTCCCCCACCCCTCACCATATCAGGATATCATGATGACTCCAGCCTTCCTCTCCTCCCCCACCCCTCACCTTATCAGGATATCATGATGACTCCAGCCTTCCTCTCCTCCCCCACCCCTCCCCTTATCAGGATATCATCATGACTCCAGCCTTCCTCTCCTCCCCACCCCTCCCCTTATCAGGATATCATGATGACTCCAGCCTTCCTCTCCTCCCCCACCCCTCCCCTTATCAGGATATCATGATGACTCAAGCCTTCCTCTCCTTCCCCACCCCTCCCCTTATCAAGATATCATCATGACTCCAGCCTTCATCTCCTCCCCCACCCCTCCCCTTATCAGGATATCATGATGACTCCAGCCTTCCTCTCCTCACCATATCAGGATATCATGATGACTCCAGCCTTCCTCTCCTCCTCCACCCCTCCCCTTATCAGGATATCATGATGACTCCAGCCTTCCTCTCCTCCCCCACCCCTCCCCTTATCAGGATATCATGATGACTCCAGCCTTCCTCTCCTCCCCCACCCCTCCCCTTATCAGGATATCATGATGACTCCAGCCTTCCTCTCCTCCCCCACCCCTCCCCTTATTAAGATATCATCATGACTCAAGCCTTCCTCTCCTCCCCCACCCCTCCCCTTATCAGGATATCATGATGACTCCAGCCTTCCTCTCCTCCCCCACCCCTCCCCTTATCAGGATATCATGATGACTCCAGCCTTCCTCTCCTCCCCCACCCCTCACCATATCAGGATATCATGATGACTCCAGCCTTCCTCCCCTCCCCCACCCCTCACCATATCAGGATATCA
The DNA here is from genome assembly GCF_964187855.1 of Myxine glutinosa. Taxonomy (NCBI): domain Eukaryota; kingdom Metazoa; phylum Chordata; class Myxini; order Myxiniformes; family Myxinidae; genus Myxine; species Myxine glutinosa. Next base: position 58,713,084 of record NC_136268.1, read on the forward strand.
TGATGACTCCAGCCTTCCTCTCCTCCCCCACCCCTCCCCTTATCAGGATATCATCATGACTCCAGCCTTCCTCTCCTCCCCCACCTCTCCCCTTATCAGGATATCATGATGACTCCAGCCTTCCTCTCCTCCCCCACCCCTCCCCTTATCAGGATATCATCATGACTCCAGCCTTCCTCTCCTCCCCCACCCCTCACCATATCAGGATATCATGAGGACTCGAACCTTCCTCTCCTCCCCCACCCCTCCCCTTATCAGGATATCATCATGACTCCAGCCTTCCTCTCCTCCCCCACCCCTCCCCTTATCAGGATATCATGATGACTCCAGCCCTCCTCTCCTCCCCCACCCCTCACCTTATCAGGATATCATCATGACTCCAGCCTTCCTCTCCTCCCCCACCCCTCACCATATCAGGATATCATGATGACTCCAGCCTTCCTCTCCTCCCCCACCCCTCCCCTTATCAGGATATTGAGGGAGCTGCGCTCCAACGCGAGTCGAAAGAAGTGACGCGACCAAAGACGGAATTCGTCCGAGTTGCTTTATTAAAACAAAACAGCTCAGGTATTCTGACAAAAGCCCGTTTATCGGGCAGCAATATATATACACATTTATGTCGGGAAGTTTGCCCGGCAAAAGCTATACCGGGCATGCCCGGGCGTGTTTGGCTGCGGCCTGGCAAGTCGAGGCTGGGCGTGCCCGGGCGCTCTGGACAAGCACTGGAAAGGCGAGAGCGGGCATGCCCGGACGCTCTGGGCAAGCCCTGGAAAGGCGATAGCGGGCATGCCCGGACGCTCTGGGCGAGCCCTGGAAAGGCGATAGCGGGCATGCCCGGACGCTCTGGGCGAGCCCTGGAAAGGCGAGACCGGGCGTGCCCGGGAGGTTCGGGCATGCCCGGGAACAGTGAGTCCGGGCATGCCCGGGAGAGGCGCGTCTGGCCGTGTTCTGGCCGGTGCAAGGCGATTGTGTGCATCCAGCGGTAACCGCTACACACGCCCCTCCAGAATCGACCTGCACCGGCAGGGTCAATTTAAGGGGGGTCCGGATGACCCGGCCGAAGCGATCCCTGGAGGGTCGTGGGGAGGGGTCCGACGTGGTGGTGGGTGGTCGAGCAGGGGGAACTGTGGACGGGGGGCGGCCTCGCCGCGGAGGAAGGGTCAACCGTGGTGGTCGGTCGACGTCCATGTGCACCGGTTTGAGGCGGTCCACAGAGATCCGGTCCGACCGGCCGCCAACGTCGACGACAAAGGACTTGTCGCCCCGTCTCAGGACCCGGAAGGGCCCGTCGTACGGCGGCCGGAGTGGCCCCCGGTGCGCGTCATGACGCACAAAGACGTACTCCGCTGTGCGAAGCGCCGGGGGGGACGTAGGACTGGGGGCCACCATGGCGGGACGTTGGCACGGGGGCAAATCGGCGGGCGGCCTCCTGGAGGTCCGAGCGCTGGTGTGCGGCGGACCAGGGACTGGTAGCGTCGGGCACGAACTCGCCCGGGACGCGGAGCGGCTGGCCGTAGACGAGCTCGGCGGCGGACGCCCGGAGGTCCTCCTTGGGGGCCGTGCGGAGGCCCAAAAGGACCCACGGCAGCCGATCGGTCCAACCGTCGTCCTGAAGGCCGGCCATGAGTGACTTAGCCGTGACTTTTCGCACTTGTGTTAGTGTTGAAAAACCACTTTTCGCACTTGTGTTGGTGCAGGAAACCACTTTTGCACTTGTATTAGTGTGGAAAAAACACTTTTTGCACTTGTAATAGTGTTGAAAAACCACTTTTCACACTTGTGTTGGTGCAGGAAACCACTTTTGCACTTGTATTAGTGTGGAAAAACCACTTTTCGCACTTGTGTTAGTGTTGAAAAAACACTTTTCGCACTTGTGTTAGTGTTGAAAAACCACTTTTCGCACTTGTGTTAGTGTTGAAAAACCACTTTTCGCACTTGTGTTGGTGCAGGAAACCACTTTTGCACTTGTATTAGTGTGGAAAAAACACTTTTCGCACTTGTGTTAGTGTTGAAAAACCACTTTTCGCACTTGTGTTAGTGTTGAAAAACCACTTTTCGCACTTGTGTTGGTGCAGGAAACCACTTTTGCACTTGTATTAGTGTGGAAAAAACACTTTTTGCACTTGTGTTAGTGTTGAAAAACCACTTTTGCACTTGTATTAGTGTGGAAAAACCACTTTTCGCACTTGTGTTAGTGTTGAAAAACCACTTTTCGCACTTATGTTGGTGCAGGAAACCACTTTTGCACTTGTATTAGTGTGGAAAAACCACTTTTCGCACTTGTGCTAGTGTTGAAAAACCACTTTTCGCACTTGTGTTAGTGTTGAAAAACTACTTTTCGCACTTGTGTTGGTGCAGGAAACCACTTTTGCACTTGTATTAGTGTGGAAAAAACACTTTTTGCACTTGTGTTAGTGTTGAAAAACCACTTTTCGCACTTGTGTTAGTGTTGAAAAACCACTTTTCGCACTTATGTTGGTGCAGGAAACCACTTTTGTACTTGTATTAGTGTGGAAAAAACACTTTTCGCACTTGTTAGTGTTGAAAAACCACTTTTCGCACTTGTGTTAGTGTTGAAAAACCACTTTTCGCACTTGTGTTGGTGCAGGAAACCACTTATGCACTTGTATTAGTGTGGAAAAACCACTTTTCGCACTTGTGTTAGTGTTGAAAAAACACTTTTCGCACTTGTGTTAGTGTTGAAAAACCAGTTTTCGCACTTGTGTTAGTGTAAAAAACCACTTTTCGCACTTGTGTTGGTGCAGGAAACCACTTTGGCACTTGTATTAGTGTGGAAAAAACACTTTTTGCACTTGTGATTGTGTTGAAAAACCACTTTTCGCACTTGTGTTAGTGTTGAAAAACCACTTTTCGCACTTGTGTTGGTGCAGGAAACCACTTTTGCACTTGTATTAGTGTTGAAAAACCACTTTTCGCACTTGTGTTGGTGCAGGAAACCACTTTTGCACTTGTATTAGTGTGGAAAAAACACTTTTTGCACTTGTGATAGTTTTGAAAAACCACTTTTCGCACTTGTGTTATTGTTGAAAAACCACTTTTCACACTTGTGTTGGTGCAGGAAACCACTTTTGCACTTGTATTATTGTGGAAAAACCACTTTTTGCAGTTGTGTTAGTGTTGAAAAAACCACTTTTCCCACTTGTGTTAGTGTTGAAAAACCACTTTTCGCACTTGTGTTGGTGCAGGAAACCACTTTTGCACTTGTATTAGTGTGGAAAAACTCTTTTCGCAGTTGTGTTAGTGTTGAAAAACCACTTTTCCCACTTGTGTTAGTGTTGAAAAACCACTTTTCGCACTTGTGTTGGTGTTGAAAAACCACTTTTCGCACTTGTGTTAGTGTTGAAAAACCACTTTTCGCACTTGTGTTGGTGCAGGAAACCACTTTTGCACTTGTATTAGTGTGGAAAAACCACTTTTCGCACTTGTTAGTGTTGAAAAACCACTTTTCGCACTTGTGTTAGTGTTGAAAAACCACTTTTCGCACTTGTGTTGGTGCAGGAAACCACTTTTGCACTTGTATTAGTGTGGAAAAAACACTTTTTGCACTTGTAATAGTGTTGAAAAACCACTTTTCGCACTTGTGTTGCTGCAGGAAACCACTTTTGCACTTGTATTAGTGTGGAAAAACCACTTTTAGCACATGTTAGTGTTGAAAAAACACTTTTCGCACTTGTGTTAGTGTTGAAAAACCACTTTTCGCACTTGTGTTAGTGTTGAAAAACAACTTTTCGCACATGTGCTGATGCAGAAAACCACTTTTGCACTTGTATTAGTGTGGAAAAAACACTTTTCGCACTTGTGTTAGTGTTGAAAAACCACTTTTCGCACTTGTGTTGGTGCAGGAAACCACTTTTGCACTTGTATTAGTGTGCAAAAACCACTTTTCGCACTTGTGTTAGTGTTGAAAAACCACTTTTCGCACTTGTGTTAGTGTTGAAAAACTACTTTTTGCACTTGTGTTAGTGTTGAAAAACCACTTTTCGCACTTGTGTTGGTGCAGGAAACCACTTTTGCACTTGTATTAGTGTGGAAAAAACACTTTTTGCACTTGTGTTAGTGTTGAAAAACCACTTTTGCACTTGTATTAGTGTGGAAAAACCACTTTTCGCACTTGTGTTAGTGTTGAAAAACCACTTTTCGCACTTGTGTTGGTGCAGGAAACCACTTTTGCACTTGTATTAGTGTGGAAAAACCACTTTTCGCACTTGTGCTAGTATTGAAAAACCACTTTTCGCACTTGTGTGTAGTGTTGAAAAACCACTTTTCGCACTTGTGTTGGTGCAGGAAACCACTTTTGCACTTGTATTAGTGTGGAAAAACACTTCTTGCACTTGTGTTAGTGTTGAAAAACCACTTTTCGCACTTGTGTTAGTGTTGAAAAACCACTTTTCGCACTTATGTTGGTGCAGGAAACCACTTTTGTACTTGTATTAGTGTGGAAAAAACACTTTTCGCACTTGTGTTAGTGTTGAAAAAACCACTTTTTGCACTTGTGTTAGTGTTGAAAAACCACTTTCGCACTTGTGTTGGTGCAGGAAACCACTTATGCACTTGTATTAGTGTCGGAAAAACCACTTTTCGCACTTGTGTTAGTGTTGAAAAAACACTTTTCGCACTTGTGTTAGTGTTGAAAAACCAGTTTTCGCACTTGTGTTAGTGTTGAAAAACACTTTTCGCACTTGTGTTGGTGCAGGAAACCACTTGGCACTTGTATTAGTGTGGAAAAAACACTTTTTGCACTTGTGATTGTGTTGAAAAACCACTTTTCGCACTTGTGTTAGTGTTGAAAAACCACTTTTCGCACTTGTGTTAGTGTTGAAAAAACCACTTTTCGCACTTATGTTGGTGCAGGAAACCACTTTTGCACTTGTATTAGTGTGAAAAAAACACTTTTTGCACTTGTGTTAGTGTTGAAAAACCACTTTTCGCACTTGTGTTAGTGTTGAAAAACCACTTTTCGCACTTATGTTGGTGCAGGAAACCACTTTTGCACTTGTATTAGTGTGGAAAAAACACTTTTCGCACTTGTGTTAGTGTTGAAAAACCACATTTCGCACTTGTGTTGGTGCAGGAAACCACTTATGCACTTGTATTAGTGTGGAAAAAACACTTTTCGCACTTGTGTTAGTGTGGAAAAAAACACTTTTCGCACTTGTGTTAGTGTTGAAAAACCACTTTTCGCACTTGTGTTAGTGTTGAAAAACCACTTTTCGCACTTGTGTTAGTGTTGAAAAACCACTTTTCGCACTTGTATTAGTGTGGAAAAAACACTTTTTGCATTTGTATTAGTGTAGAAAAAACACTTTTTGCACTTGTGATAGTGTTGAAAAAACACTTTTTGCACTTGTATTAGTGTAGAAAAAACACTTTTTGCACTTGTGATAGTGTTGAAAAACCACTTTTCGCACTTGTGTTGGTGCAGGAAACCACTTTTTGCACTTGTATTAGTGTGGAAAAACCACTTTTTTGCACTTGTGTTGATGCAGGAAACCACTTTTGCACTTGTGTTAGTGTTGAAAAACCACTTTTCGCACTTGTGTTAGTGTTGAAAAACCACTTTTCGCACTTGTGTTGGTGCAGGAAACCACTTTTGCACTTGTATTAGTGTGGAAAAAAACCACTTTTCGCACTTGTGTTGGTGCAGGAAACCACTTTTGCACCTGTATTAGTGTGGAAAAACCACTTTGTCGCACTTGTGTTAGTGTTGAAAAACCACTTTTCGCACTTGTGTAGTGTTGAAAAACCACTTTTCGCACTTGTGTTAGTGTTGAAAAACCACTTCTTTCGCACTTGTGTTGGTGCAGGAAACCACTTTTGCACTTGTATTAGTGTAGAAAAAACACTTTTTGCACTTGTGTTAGTGTTGAAAAACCACTGTTTCGCACTTGTGTTAGTGTTGAAAAACCACTTTTCGCACTTGTGTTGGTGCAGGAACCCCACTTATGCATTTGTATTAGTGTGGAAAAACCACTTTTCGCACTTGTGTTAGTGTTGAAAAACCACTTTTCGCACTTGTATTAGTGTGGAAAAAAACACTTTTTGCACTTGTATTAGTGTAGAAAAAACACTTTTTGCACTTGTGATAGTGTTGAAAAACCACTTTTCGCACTTGTGTTAGTGTTGAAAAACCACTTTTCGCACTTGTGTTGGTGCAGGAAACCACTTTTGCACTTGTATTAGTGTAGAAAAAACACTTTTTGCACTTGTGTTAGTGTTGAAAAACCACTTTTCGCACTTGTGTTAGTGTTGAAAAACCACTTTTCGCACTTGTGTTGGTGCAGGAAACCACTTTTGCACTTGTATTAGTGTGGAAAAAACACTTTTTGCACTTGTGTTAGTGTTGAAAAACCACTTTTGCACTTGTATTAGTGTGGAAAAACCACTTTTCGCACTTGTGTTAGTGTTGAAAAACCACTTTTCGCACTTGTGTTAGTGTTGAAAAACCACTTTTCGCACTTATGTTGGTGCAGGAAACCACTTTTGCACTTGTATTAGTGTGGAAAAACCACTTTTCGCACTTGTGCTAGTGTTGAAAAACCACTTTTCGCACTTGTGTTGGTGCAGGAAACCACTTTTTGCACTTGTATTAGTGTGGAAAAAACACTTTTTGCACTTGTGTTAGTGTTGAAAAACCACTTTTCGCACTTGTGTTAGTGTTGAAAAACCACTTTTCGCACTTATGTTGGTGCAGGAAACCACTTTTGTACTTGTATTAGTGTGGAAAAAACACGTTCGCACTTGTGTTAGTGTTGAAAAACCACTTTTCGCACTTGTGTTAGTGTTGAAAAACCACTTTTCGCACTTGTGTTGGTGCAGGAAACCACTTATGCACTTGTATTAGTGTGGAAAAACCACTTTTCGCACTTGTGTTAGTGTTGAAAAAACACTTTTCGCACTTGTGTTAGTGTTGAAAAACCAGTTTTCGCACTTGTGTTAGTGTTGAAAAACCACTTTTCGCACTTGTGTTGGTGCAGGAAACCACTTTGGCACTTGTATTAGTGTGGAAAAAACACTTTTGCACTTGTGATTGTGTTGAAAAACCACTTTTCGCACTTGTGTTAGTGTTGAAAACCACTTTTCGCACTTGTGTTGGTGCAGGAAACCACTTTTGCACTTGTATTAGTGTTGAAAAACCACTTTTCTGCACTTGTGTGGTGCAGGAAACCACTTTCACTTGTATTAGTGTGGAAAAAACACTTTTTGCACTTGTGATAGTTTGAAAAACCACTTTTCGCACTTGTGTTAGTGTTGAAAAACCACTTTTCGCACTTGTGTTGGTGCAGGAAACACTTTTGCACTTGTATTAGTGTTGAAAAACCACTTTTCGCACTTGTGTTGGTGCAGGAAA